>NC_051181.1:146746340-147067178 GCF_013339695.2 Rhipicephalus sanguineus | reverse complement strand
AAAAAAAAAGTTAGACGGATTCCTAAGCTATTCTTATGAGATAGCAACATGAAAGTGTTCTTTTCGCTAGGTTGATGAAGTGCTGGCAGGGTGGGGTTTCATAGTTGTCTCACCAAGAATTAGGCAATGTAGAGCCGAATGTATTTATGTACATGATTTGGTGCAACCAAAGTGTTGCCAACAACACTTTACACGTGATAGGCAAAGATGCCATTTCCTCAGCCTCTCCTCCTCTTTCAACTTTCGTGGAAGCCCAACTGCTGTGGCGGACAAGGGTGTGCTCCCTTCAAGTCCGGAGTTCCAAATCTGCCTCATAGACGTTGATGTATAAGAGCATCTGAAATTTTGGATGCTAAAAAGCTTCGGCTTCTGATATTTCGAACTTCCCGCCCAAATTTCAGGTCCAAAACAGCATTGAGCCCCCACCTCTGCCACATCTTTCATCTCCATGTTGAAACCAGCGTTTTCTTGAGTTAGTACATTTGCGACCGTAGCAGAGCTTGAAAGACAGCTTTGCCGCAATACCGGTGTGTGATGAGGTGAAGCATATTGAAAATCTAGGAACCACTTCCAATCGGACGTTGACTGTGTCTTGGCAAAGTTCGACCGTAACGGAGCTTGAAAGGCAGCTTTGCCGCAAACCAGGGTGTGATGAGGTGAAGCATATTGAAAATCTGAAGGGGTCACTTTCAATTGGACGTTGACTGTATTTGTTTTTGGGAAATTCGAATAGTTCGAATGGTAAAATTCCAGTGTGAATCGAATCAAATAGCAAACACTATTTGAAAAAATATTCGAAATTTCGAATATTCGCACACCCCTACTAAATATGTATTCGTAACTACAAGTAAACAATTCATTCAAATGTTTGAACAAAAACAACAGACATATTTGTGATTTTAAGTGGGTTTATTTAACTTTCGTTGACATGAATACAATAATAAAGATCTGTAGCGCCACACCATTTGTGCGAGAAATGCCTGAACCACTCCACGGCCATTCAAAACTGCCGTGTAGATGCACAACAACTCCATCGAATCGAGAGAGTTGTGGCGTTTCGATGGCCATCGAGTGGATGGTCTTTCAAAAGTGCCCGTGTGACACAGGTATAACTTTTTATTTAGTTTAAAAGCGTGTAATATGGACTTCATTAAGGGGAGATGCTACTCGAAAAATGGCCTTTTTTGTGAAAATTGTCACTTTTGACATTTCACTTGTAAAATTATGTTTGGTCATTAAACTTTCATTTCGCCGAGTATCAAGGCTGAATTCAGATTAGAAATTGGTGAAAAATCTATTTTAATCAGGCAATGTCACTCGGCCTCAGCCACAGCAGGTACTGAGGCCACAGTGTATGGTAAGTTGATGTGGTAAAGGGGAAAGCATGAACCACGTGCCGAGCACCATGGCACGGCACTTCGTAAAACTGCCATTACCACCTCCCTGTGGAGATAAGTTGAAAGATGATGCAACACAAGAGCTGCAAAATATTTATGAAATTGCAGTAACCACCCACATTAAATGTCCAGAAAATGTATCTTGCCATGCGAGCATCCTACTTCAATTCTAGCAACATGTCAGGAAGTCCCCAATTCTGTTCAGAAGGAGTGACTTCCTGGTGTAAGCACGGGCGAGCCAGAGCTCTTTGGGAGTGCGTACCAGATTACACTCTAATCTTAACCAACAAACAGGTGTTGCCTGCACATCAATTTTATAAGCACCTCACAGTTGAAAAGCTCTTGGGTCTATAAGGAACGATGCAAGGTGTTGTGGACTTGCTCAACAGCAAGGTCTGGCTTCTGTGTCTAAAGAAAACGCTCCCATCCTGTACAACTGTGGAAGCTGCAACAATGGCTACCTAGTTTCAAACTTTGAGCACATGCTTCAAGAGCTTGATATACTGCCACCTGAAGAACTTGTCACCCTGGGCCACTCACATGACCAGAGGCGAATCAAAAGAGTGTCTGTCTGCATGCAAAACAGCCGAGGCATGGGCTCATCACTGCCACATGATGAAGAGAGTGCACCTTTATGGCTAACTTAAGGGCTGGGAAATATTAACATATGGAGCCGGATGTTTTTAAGTGCGCTCGCCGTTTAGAGTGTGGATTGTTTTATGCTCTCACAAAGTTTCATGCTAATCGCACTGTATATTGATGAATACATCGTTTATAACTTTTAAATGCATTTTCTCAATTTCCATTCTGAGGCAATTCTGACTGTTGTGCACAAACTTTCATGCACTTAAAATAGCTCTATCATAGCGAAATTTTGCACAGAGCTTCTTCAGCCACTCTGAAATACAGATATCTATATGAAGTTGCACTATACATTACTATTTTTGGTTTCATAACTTGATATGCTGATAGGGGAGATGTAAATATACATTGGTACCCTCGAATTTTTTTTAAAAGGTAGCAAGTTAAGCAGACATTAAGGTACCTTCAGTACTGTACTGCTCATGTGCAGCCCAAAATTAGCTATCTTGGGATTCTGTGTGAAAATTTTTAATAAGCTGAAAAGTGTGCACAAAAACCCAATATTTTGTTGCCAAAGTTGTAGTAACTCTGGAACTATTACAGTTATCAGAAAACTAATTACAGTTTTGAAATCAGCATCACAAACTCTACTATTACCTCAAATTTCAAAGGTCTAAGTCAAGAAATAAAAAAAAATCGTTTTCGTGTAGCATCTCCCCTTAAGTAGGACGAAGGCCCCATGTGATGTTCCACAAGAAAAGCGAGTATTGTCGACGTCACAGAATATTCGCGGGGCGCGCACGGCATCACGACCTGACTAGGGCTATTGTTCCTCACCCCTCTCACTCCGTTGTCGGGCTGCTCTCTAGGTGGTTTTGGCTGCTTACACCAGGAATGCTTTTGTTTATTCTGAAAGGTCATGCTCTTAACAGGCTTAACTCACACCGAAGCATCCAAACCATTTTTTTCTCTACTGGGCACGGGGCCCCAATTTGAAAACTCCGCTGTCAGCATCACCTTGTTGAGCGCATGTGGTCTTGGGCGCTCCCCCGCTGTGGGGCACTAGTTTCTTACCATTTTAGGTGGGCGTTTCTAAGTGACGCTAAATTGGTCACAATAAGCAATGCTAGCATTAATTATACGATATGTTAGACCATTTACGATTCAATTTCGGCATTACCAGACACAGGGTTACAAATTACAGTAAAAAGGTCACTAGTAAAATTTTCGCTGTCAGCAGTTCTTTAAAGAGGTACCGACACCATTTTTCAAAGGAGAGTTTACTCTGCCATACAAATCTCTTGTATACAGAGACGACTGCGGAGTAGGAGGGTGAAAGCCACGCAGCAGGTGACGAACTCGTGACTCGAAGGGAGCTTGCCCTTGTCCGTCACATCAAGTGGGCCTCCAGAGAAGTTGAAGGAGGTGGAGAGGTTGAAGGAAATAGTGTCTTTCCCTTTCAGTGTAAAGTGTTGGCAACCCAACTTAGCTTATACCAAATCACGTAAATAAACACAATTCAGCCTCTGCACTGCCTCATTCTTTTGAGGCAACTAGGGAACACCAATTAGCAGCGCCCCTCCAGCACTTCACCAACATAGCCAAACGAAACGCTTTCATGTTTCTATTTCATAAGATTATGCTTAGGGATCCTCTGCAACTATTTTCTATAATTTCGTTTCAATGTATTAGAAAAATATTCGAAAAACAGTCTATTCAATTCGCACTAGAACTTTATATTCGAATTCGTTTTGCACCCAAAATTTTGCTATTCGCACAGCTCTACTTTGTACCCTTGCGGCATGCACAGCCTTTGCCAAGAGTGCGCTGTCTACCCAGGGTGTTATGACTGAAGCTAAATCCAGGAACCAAGATGGAACTAAAGTTGCACTATCAGTACTTCAAGAAGATTTTGCAGAACTAGCAAAGTGTCCTTCTAGACTAGAAATTCCAGGCACCATGAGTGCCACAGAAGCCTTTGAGTGCTAACAACAGGTCTGGTTATCTGCACAGTTGTCAGTATATACTCCCAATAGAGACAGCACGGTGACAATACCTGCACAGAAATATTAAATTCTAGCAGTAGATGCAAGCAGCATAAAGATACCCACCACGAGGATCAAATGGATTGCTTCTGATTTGGTCAGGCACCGACGGTCGCTCTCCAAGCAACGACGCTCTCGCTGGTGCTAAAAACAAAACAGTGTATGAAAGATCAGACTCAAGAGTACACACGATTAAGATGCAAAAATTATGTTAAAAGGGCCCTGAAATGTCTTTTCCTGAATAACAGGCGGGAAAAAACACTATGCCTTGCGAAATATGCTCCAATAACACCAATCTTGTATCGGTTTACAGCAGCAAATAAATTACATTGCACCACCTATTTACCTGTTATCTTAGACTCCATTTCCCAGTTGGCTGCTCTACCCATTATGTGGCTTGCTAAACTCCATTTCCTTCTTTTAATCACAACCATTAGAATATTGGCTACTATCCTCATCTGTTCTCTATAGTATTCCACACTGCTGCCAAGCCATATCAACATTACACACATGTTTTTCGTTTCATCACGGGTTATGCAGCCCTTAGCTTTCTTCTCAAGCTTCCTTCGTTCATCTGAATGTTTCTACATTACTACCCGGAAATGTTGAACAAATCAGTTGTTGCACCAGAAGTCGGTCAAGGCACTACTGAAGTTTTTTGGATGGCAGTTGTAGTCTTTATTAATATATTAATAGAGACTATGATTGTCACATTCCCCACCTCCTCTGTTTTTTGTTTTGTAAACCCACTTTTGCACTCTTCTTTCTTTCCCCTAGAGTAGGGTAGCAAACCAGAAGCTTATCTTCCAGTTAACCTCGCTATTTTCTCAATTTGTCTCTCTCTATTTAGCATAAAATAAAATATACATTATCGAACTCCCCTCAATCAAATTCCCTGAATTTTGCAAGTTTGACCGGAAGAACCAAAACAAGTTGACAAGGCTGAAAAAGCCAGGTAGTATACGCAACGAAGTTTGTACATGCACAATAGAATCATAGTTTTTTTCAATGAACACGTAGTTTTGTTCACCGCATTCACTCAGCATATCAAGAAGCCCTGCGGCTGAAGCCACCGTTTTTTTGCCAAGAAATGCTATTTTGGTTCACTTTTGAGAACTCTTACATTGGTTTTGGAATTTAGCAGGGATCAACCAGTGGTTACCCACTATAAAGTCTCTTTTTCCTTTTTCTTTTTTTAAGTGCTTCAGCTTCCCTCTAATTGTACTGTACACAACACGAACGTACCACCAAATCCTGAGTCTGAAAACGGTGAGTCGGCAGGAAAGCCCGGACCTCCAGCTGGCCCTCCCAATGGGCCCAATCCCTGCAGAAAGCCAAGAAAAAAGCAGTGGAAACACCAGTTTAAAAAAGAGGCACCTAAAGCAGTGGCAGTTTGGTATGAAAGTACAGCAAAACCTAAATATAATGAACATGGATAGTATAACAAGTTATTGGACATAATGAAGGAAATCCAAGATTTGATAGGTTTTGCTTTACTTCAATTAGTATTCTACTGCTATGACGAAACGCAAAGTGCACAATACAAGACAATATCGGTACAGCAAAGAAACACTTGTTTAGGTAATTGGTAACTTCAAGTATCTCGATATCAAAAAAGTAGGGGTGTGCGAATGTTGACGTTTCAATAATTTTCTCATAGTATTTGCTATTCTATTTCATTTGCACTGGAATTCAACTATTCGAAGTATTCGAACTTCCGGAAGAGAAATACAGTGAACATCCGATTCTTCTGACTCTCTAGGGATCGCGAGATCATCCGAAAAAATTAAGTCATGCTTTTTTATTCTGCTCAAGAGGTCAGATTGCCACAGCCACATCCGAAATAGCTTCTATGCCTCCCAGTAAACCTTTCAGGCATTTCGGTGCGCACCCAGGCTCTCGTGAATACATTCGGTACCCGCCGTAAACCCCACTTAACTACGTGCCAACCGCCAATTTCAAATTTACGTATTGTGATGTGCGACCCCGATACCAGCAAAGCACAGAATAAATTATGGCTATCTCCAGAAGAATTGACATTTGGGCATGCCGGAATTGCCCGGCTATCTCACATGGAGCATTTGGAAACTATGACTCGGAACACCAAGACTGTGGCGGAAGAGTTGGACGACTCGTACGGCTTTCCCTGATGCGTATGCGAACGATGCGCACATGCATTGCCGAATTTCCGCCAACACGCAGCATTTGCTGCCACCTGAACCGATACTTCCTATTTTTGTGCAGCACACCACCAACTCACGCCGTCACTGCCGGGGCACTTGCTGTACCATAAGCATACGTTTGTCATGAAAGTGTTCGTGATGCCCATTCCATTCCTTACTGCGCACGGCCGTGGCAATGGCGAGCTGCTTACGTTCGTGAAGGCAACTAGTGTGTGTGACTCACTTAGCGGTCTTACACAAAGAGGCAGCATGAATGACGGTGTGGCGCGTTTAGGTTATACACATACCACTGCGCTAGGCCACATGCACTACTGATCAGTTAGCTGAAGATGCTTATCAGAAGGGTTGTCAGCGCCGCACTGGCGCATTTACAACCTACCGCCATCACCCCTCCGTGCATTTCCATTGCTTATCTATTGCTTAGCCGCACCGGCAGCACTGTGCCGTGACAGTAGTCTTTTAGCAAGTTACGGAAATACGGTACGCAAATACGGTAAGGACGTACGGTAGCGTTCCTCCTTTCCTGCTGGTTGTGCTTTGGCCGCTCAACGACCGGGAAAGGAGGAGCGGTACCGTACTGCCTTACCGTATTTGCGTACCGTATTTCCGTAACTTGCTAAAACTCTCTAGCGGCCCCTTCAGATTTTCTATATGTCTCGCCCCATCATGCTGGCATTACGGCAAAGCTACCTTTCGGGCACTGCAACAGCCGCAAACGTATCACTTCATGAAAGCGCTGGTTAACCTATGAGATGATAGACACAGAAGAGGTGGGGGCTTTAATTAATGCCATTTCAGATCTGAAATTTGGGCAGAAAGTCAGAAAAATCGAACTTCAGCATCCAAAATTTCAGAGGTTCTTATACATTGATATCTATGGGGCAGATTAGGAACTGCCGACTTGAAAGGTGCGCACCCTTGTCCGCCACATCAGTTAGGCCTCCACAGAACTTGCAGAGGAGGGGAGGTTGAGCAAATAGTCTTTTCCTTTCACGTGTAAAGTGTTGTAGATACCACGCTGGTTACACAAAATCGTGTAAATACATACAATTCCACCTCTGCATTACCTCATTCTTGATAGGGAAACTAGGGAATGCCACCCCTCCAGCTCTTCATGAACCTAGCCAAAAGAAACACTTTCATGTTGCTATCTCATAAGAATATGCTTAGGGATCCTCTGCAACTTTTTTCTGTAATTTCGCTTCGAAGTGTTAGAAAAATACTCGATTTGATTTGCACCTAAACTTTAATATTCAAATTTGCTCCGCATCCAAAATTTCGCTATTCGCACAGCTCTACAAAAAAGGCCAAGTACACAGCAAGCGTAAACTGAGTACTTCTACAAATGCAAGCATGTCTTGGCGGACAGCTTGGTTTCTCATGCCTGCAGCTAGTGAACAAATCTGCCAATCACTTATGGTCACACTGGTTGCACATTACGAATTGTGCACAGCACATTCTTAATTTGCAATTGTTGACGTGCCATGTACAGCAAGCCATTGACAGCAAGACATTAGGAACTGCCAAAATAGAGAAAAAGACCTTTGACTGGCTTTTCAGATGCTTCACACACATTTTTTTCGCAGATTCCATCGCGATTTCAATGAATAAATGAATAAAGTTTATTTAATATTAGTCTGACAGTTTCTTTCGGATATCAAAGAAAATTTTTTTTTTTGCTGATAGCATTTATGCTTGCATAATGAATATTAGGCACAACAAAGGTGTTTTTTACATCAGATATACGCTGCTTGTGCATGTCTTGAAGATTGTGAGTTGGTGGTGAGTTGGTGGTTTTATGTAAGCATTCATGCATGCAAGTTGCCATTCATGTCAAAAACCTTTTGGAGTACACAGAATCTTGTTTTTTTGCAGTGAACTCTTGTCTATATACTGGCATTATGTACATTTTTTGTGTGCTTGCGTGGACTCTCAAAATAGACAAATGGTAATAACACTAATTTGCCAAAAGGTGTGCTGTTCGATAGTTTTTTTTTTTTTCTTACTGCCTCCGAGTGCATCCCATCACGTGCAGTCCGAGGCTGCATAACAGCGGGTATGCGTTGCTCAGCTCAGCCCCCAAAGACCAGCTGTGGATAGGCTGACCAGCTTTCCACAGCTGGTCTTTCAGTTATGTTGCTTCGCCGCTGTAAGAAAACTGAAAAATCTGAATTGACATTGCAGATATATATATATATATATATATATATATATCTGAATGTTAAGTGGTACGTATGCATACCATTGGAGTATTTAGTGTTATGCTGCCGAGCATGAGATTGTGAACTTCATTCACAGCCATGGCAGCAACATATGGGAGATTAAATGCAAAAGCACTCGCGTATTACTAAAGGAACTGTCCACCAATTTTTATGGTACCCATTTTCTTTAGCGCAACAGAAAGCTTACCGGTCAGAGTGTCTAATCACAAAATGGTAACGCAGAAAACGCCGTGAAACATTTATATTCTACAGGTTTCAATGTGGCGACTATGAAGTCGCATACAAACATCACATTCTGCAAGCAGTGGGATGTGAGCACGAGAGCGGTTCGTGTTTGTGCAAAGCTGTTGTGTGTGTGCACTCATCACGCATGCGCCGCGGCTCGACATTTTCCACTAGTTGCCGCGAAGGCAGAGCTGCTTCTCAGCGTGCAACTCCTTTTACCTCGTAAGCAGCACAGAATAGAGCAGGGATGTATAATAATATACATACTCTAATTGTGAGCACTAATTATGGTGCACATGAAACCATCAGACTACGTACAGCAAAGAGAACGACTCCGTAATCCTGCTTCAAGGCTCGTCCGCTAGGCGGCATGACATACTGGTTTTCTGTTGCTTTTAAACGCGATTTAAAAATATTAATCCTGCTCACATTGCAAAAAGGCTGCTTGAATCTGTCACTATAATTCACGGCCCTTCATTTCCACCATGATCTATCTCACGTTCCGGCCAGTTGTCAGTCACTTTAAGGAACACAAGGTTGTTGGTACGATAAGAGAAGCCACTCACTCCGGGCTGCTGCCCCAAAGGTTGTCCCATTGGCTGAGGACCCAGTGCTTGTGGTCCCATTCCCTGAGGTCCCATCGGAGGCTGTGGTGCCAAGGGCTGGGGACCGCCGGCAGCTCCCAGCAACGGTCCCCCTGCACCTACCATAGGGCCGGCTGCCCCAACCATGGGCCCTGCCCCACCAACCATGGGCCCAGCACCTGCAACCATGGGTCCACCGGCTGCTCCAACCATGGGCCCTGCCCCAGTGACCATGGGGCCTGGTGCGGCCACCACAGCAGGCTGAGTGCCTCCCAGGGGCTGCTGGGCGCCCGTGCCCAGTGGGGCGAGGTTCGGGTTTTGGCGGTGCAAGATGCTCAGTGCCACCTGGGGGTCCACAATCTTCATGATGACTTGCGCCTGGAGCAGGGCGTATGCCAGCTGCGGGTTCTGCAGGAGCATGTTACGGGCCTCTCCCGGGTTGTTCTGAATGCAGAGCTGCGAGAAGATAATAATAATTGTTGGGGTTTTACATCCCAAAACCAGGATATGATTATGAAGGACACCATAGTGGAGGGCTCCGGAGATTTTGACCATCTGGTGTTCGTTAACGTGCACCTAAATCTAAGCCCACGGGCCTCTAGCATTTCGCCACCATCGAAATGCACAGCTGCAAGAAGAGAAGACTGCGACTTAAAGCACAAGAGGAGAACTCCAGAGAATTGTTCAGTTGCATTTGTTCACTATCACTGTATCATCATCAGCCTGATTATGCCCCCTGCAGGGTGAAGGCCCCTCCAATTTTTCTCCAATTAACCCGGTCCCAGGGTTTAAAAACTGATATAAAATCAAACATAGGCAACATCTTAGTTTACTGTAAGCAAGGTATTCTACTGCACTTAGTTCTGTTTCCCTGGTAAACAAAGTTTTATGTTAACGTTTCAGCTGGCATCTCAAAGAAAACAGCAGCTACAGGACACCCATTGCACTACGAACTAACATTTTTTCAAAATACCGTAACTAACAGTCACTGCACTTGCACACACTGACGAACCACAACTTGAGGTGTACACTCTGCACTATTTTATGAGTGAGGAATGCAGTCACAGATATGTGGTCAGCTCAACAAGAAAAAAGAGAACATACCTTCATCTGCTTCATCAGTTCAAACATCTGTTCAGGTGGCAAACTCGCCACCGCTTTGGAAATTGCTTCAGGTGCCCGTTCTGGTTCCACTTCTTGGCCATATGGACTCTGAGAAAACATCATACATGGACCGCGATTAGTGCCGCACAGAAATGAAGAAAATAGATGCCTTACATACGAGTGTGTTCAGCAAAACAGTTCTCGGGGAAGTACAATATGCTTTGCAAGGCTCCCAATTTGTAAGCAGCAGTCGCATAAGTGGTTATTTGTAAACCCTGAAGTCAGTCAACCAAGCTGCCAAGTTTGCACAGGACAGACCATTTGCGACTACAGGCGAATACTCATGACAGTCCAATGCGTATGACAATACGCACAGGTGTCTTTTTGAGAAACAAGCAGATGAAGGAAAGTACTCGAAGATCATGGTTAGATTAATGCCTTAGCAAATGATGCATCACTTATGGAAGTGTAGTGTTTTTTTTAATGCTGCAAGAGCTTGACCAACGGCTGGTGAAACCGAAGACTCGGGTATACAACTCCTGTACAAAGAAACATTACGAACGACAGTGATTTACTGCACCCTTTCGCAGTTTTCAATACTCACTTCGACTGGTGGGCCACCTAATGACGCCTGTAAATCTGAAAGCAGAAGATTGTGCGCTCGTTAGTACATGAGCGTCATGCAGCGAAACTGACCACACAATCACGGCCGATTTACTGCATCAGACAAGAAGAGCCCACTTACTTTTGAGTTCTTCTTTACTCTTCTCGCTGGCGGCGTTGTCGACGCGCAAGGGACGTCCGTTGAGATCGAAAGCATTCAAATTTCGCATGGCGCTAAGCGCAGTCTCTTGATCCTTGTACTCGCAGAATCCATAGCCTTTGGGCTTTCCTGTCTCACGATCATACACGAGCCTGTGTAGTGTACAAACAGTGCACTAAACTCACACAACCACACCACGATGCGTACAAAACAACGCCCGCGCACGGATAAGCACACCGGCTCCACGAGAAGTTTGGGTACACGCTCACCTAAAGCTGACCACAGGTCCCACTTCAGAAAAGATGTCCTTTAGCTGCTCCTCTGTAGCTTCGTAAGGAATGTTCCCCACTGCAACGAGCAAAGAGAAGTAGTATTTAACAATAGCGAGAGCCTTATGCAGTGATCATGAGATTATTCAGCGCGTTATGTGCTTTAGAGCAAGGCCAACTCACCGAACACCGAACGTACAGAACGCTCGGCGGCAGAGAGAACCCCTTGTACAGCTGTCATATCGGCAGCGTTTTTGCGCGACTTCCCCAGTTCGGCGACAGTGTGGGTAGCTATTTACGAAGATAATGTGTTCCTCTGTCCTCTGCGAAGCACAGCAAAGAACTATGCAGCGGCCACCATTCAGCAACAAATCGGCTGCAAACTATCGGCGGTGGCGTCCCCTAGCCTGTGTCTTTGTGCTCATAGAGTTTCCTACAATACTTTTTGTGCTTACGATCATAGCTTACGATCGTCAAGACAATCAAACTAAAAACCAATTTTTTTTACCTGTGTATATAATATAAACCCAAACAAATCAACTATAACTATGTTGTTATGGAACTGACATTGCACAATGTTTATTTACAAGAGATATGCCACTTACACTCGCGGCCATTCCAACGTCAGCTACTCACTATGGGCAGTGCGAGCGTGGTGTACGAGCGCGAGCAGCGGGCTGTGGTACGCGTTCCGATGATTTTTGCGTCCGAAATACCGTGTTAACTCGCCGCTCCGTGCTGTCATCTAAGCGACTGAGAAAAATGTGAGGTTCCCGCGCACTGGGCTACGAGACATCACGAAATGTGCAGCTTTGGGTATGTATAAATCAAGCGCCGTGCCTTTGCACGGGTCATTCGCTCAGTCCTGCAGACTCTTCCGTGTGCTGCATGCTGCGGTGAGGATGTAACGCACTATTGAGCCTATCATATGATAGTGCACATTACACAACTCCTCGCAATCGGGAGCAACCATTGGGCGTCACCAACAGCTTGTGTGCAAGCGTTTGTCGGGTGCGGCGTTTAGGTGACAGCTGCGTTTGACGGGGTCTGAAGGTTTTGATGCGCTGTACGCGTTTTTCCTGGGAGAAAACGTGCGTCTGCATTGTCGTGCGGATTTGTCGGTGTCCCAGCTTTAGCCACTTTCTGGTCGCTTCGCGTACAGGATGAACATCTGCGCTTCGGAATGTTTGTTTTTGACGCTAGTTTTTCGAATACGCTTGTTGGCGGCTTACGCAATACGGTGTAAATAAACAAGTGCCCCATCGTGCGTTCGTCTGATAACGTCGCTTATCACGGTTTGGCTTGTCTCCTACTGCAACCGGGCGCTGTACAGTTGTGTGAATCATAGTCGAAATATGTTATTTTGCTTAGCTGTTGAACGCTTTCGCTTTTGTGCCTTGCTTACTTTTGAATGAAGCAGACATGGTTTCTAAAACCATATTGAAATTTGTTGCGAAATAAACTACATACTGCGTTGTCATAGTCTGTGCAAGTTCGGTTTCTGGTCTCATGCGAGTCGCGATGCTACCGAAAGGTTATTACAGTCTACTAAACGCTGTGCTACCAAAACTGCTGAATCTAAGTGCATCATTATCTTTATTTTGTGCTGTGGCAGGCACTGTTATACACAGTTGGAAAAAACAAGACACCCAACAAGTTAACAGCACTTCTCCGACTTGCAGCAAAGTTAACTCAACGATTTGGTCGCCTTCTGATAAGTAGATGTCACAAAGAGCTGGGGTGACACCAGAATGCGTCACCTTAAAAGCTGACGCGTGGTGCACTCATGTGCACATCTAGAAGTTTCATGGGATAGCCCACACTAATAATAATCAGTCCAGAGACTCATGGAGCCATAACTGTGTTCCGCAGTCAAAAGCACCCGTGCCTGGGGCACCAATTAGGCCCATTTCAAGCTCTGCTTGCCTTTATTAACTAAGCATATCATCTGACAGCACATAAAATTGTCTTTTGCCATGAAATATAGCTGTAGAGTGTCAGGTGGTGTTAGTTTAAGCTTTCAAAGTGCACTTGTGCAGTTAACAAATGTTATGGCTCTCCAATTGTTCCGATTTTGCTATGGAATTAGATGTATAGCCAGCCACATCTTTAACTAGAGTGCACGAGCGGTGGCCTTTCTGTTTGTCAGCACCGTGTCTGTCAGCACCGTGTTTGTCAGCACCGTGTTTGTCAGCACCGTGTTTGTCAAGCGTGCTCAGCTCTGTCCATCGTCAACTAGGTTGTTCCTTCTTAAGGACATCAACCCATATTAGCACACTTCAGACAAACCATGCTCTTCGGCTTATCTCGTGAGTCGAAGCATGTGGCGTACCTTTACATTTTATTTTCTCGATTTCTTGGTGAAACATCTTCAGAACAAAAAATTCTAGCAATACCATTTCTCTACTTGCAGTGCCTGTTCATGTGAAGTGTGCTGATATGGGATGACGTCCTTGAAAAAGAATAGCCTAGCAGACGATAGGCTAGCCTAACCAAGCAGACCCCAGCTTAGCGTGCATTGTGGGCATGCACGCTAAGCCCTTGCCCTGTTTGCAACTTGGCTCCGTCAAATGAAGCCAACGCACAGAGAAGTCACCGCTCATGCACGCTAGTTAAGACTTTGGTGGCTGTACATTGCAGAAGCATATAGCAGGCTTTATTTTTCACTAGTAAAGCATAACACATGTGTTGGCACACATATGTTCAGCAAAGGTGTGTGAAAAGCCAATTGATAATTGCCATGCAAAATAAAGCTCAGGATGAAAAGTTGAGCTAGTTAGTAGGAATTCGTCATAGAAAAGGTTAGGCCTGCAGATACCAATACAAGAGAAGGGAGACAGACAATGTTGTCTGTTGACCTTCTCTTGCATTGGGTGTCTGCACACCTTACTTTCTTCTATGACGAAGGCATATAAAACTTGTGAGATTATAGCAGCCCATCACAGTTGCTTCCACATGCTGCAGAAAATGGTCGTCACTTTTATGAGCGTACCTCCAGCTGTGCCTATTACGAGTGCTGCTGCGCATAGCTTATGGGGAAGGAGAAACAAAAGGAGGAGTGGGGTAGGGTTTGTGGATCGAATGATAAGATGCACGTGTTTTTGTCATATGGAGCTCAATTGTGTAGCATAGCGCATGAAACAGCCATCATCATGCAGTTGGGAAAGCATTGGGGGCTAGATAGGAGCACCTGTTTACAACAAGTTGCCTCTGTGTTGTTAGCCCTTTAACTTCATGCAAAGTACTTTCCTAAAATATATAAGACTTAAGATGTACTCGTGTGTGTGTGCACACAGCTATAGAGGTGCAAATTATTGCACATTATATCTAGATTCTAGAAATATATTGCATGTGCAGTTGATCTGTCCTCATATTCACCTAAAATATTGAGATCTGCTCTGAGAGAGAGATTTCCTTGGCATATGTGCAAGGTTCAAGCTTATCTGAACAAGGAACAGCAGCATGAAACCAGGGCATTGACAAGTGTCCTTGAGCACTCAAGGTCAAATGCAAGGCACCAACTCGTTGAAGGCGTAACTTATTTGTTCCAGAAACAGCAGTGACGTGGATGAGTAGTGTTTATTTTTAATGATATTGATGCAAACAGTCTAGTATAATTCAGGCTTGGAAGTTAGAGGGTTAAAACTTTGTTACCACTGTAACATAAAAAAAAAAAACTCTCCTCTGCTGCTGTAGACTAGTTTGGCAAAGAGATTGGCCTGAAAACACTCTTCCCTACTTCAAACAAAAAAGGAAAGAGAGCCATGTTATACCAGGACAGAAGCTGTGGTAGTGATGCTAGACCATACTCGCAGTAAATTTTCATTTCTTAAATTTTAAACGAAAAATTTCCGAAATGATCATTGACCCTTCATCATAATCTTAACCCTTCCTTACCACTAAAGTCATTTATCTTTCATTTTTATGGGTTAGCATCGGCATGCCCTGAGAGGTGTTTGGCCGTGTACTACCTCTCATAATGTTGTACACCCAGTGTGATGGCTACATTTGCGCCTTCCAGTTTTATCAACCTGTCAAACTTGTTCGTGGTCAGGGGCCAGTGCACAACTTGACTATACAGCTTTGTGAAAAAGCAATAATCTCTGACACTGTTAAAGAACGTTACATATGTAATGAAGTCAAGCGTAATGTATTTGTGCTTCTTTGATGCTAAAAGCTCCCTTTTAATGTGTGTGCATTTCTTATACAGGCCTTGACACTTCAAACATGGGCTCGGTGGTTTTAGAAGAGTACGAGCTGCTGGGTGACCCCAAGTACCGTGCCTATGTCACGGCCATCGACAAAGCTCTGAAAAGCTTTGATAACACCAGTGAATGGGCTGACCTCATTTCAGCCCTTGGGAAGCTGAATAAGGTATGGAAGTGGTCAAAGCTGATTTTTAGCACTACTGCTATCCACTGGAGTCAGAATGAAATTCACTTTTGATATCATCAAGGAATTAAAAATTCTAGCCATTATGGCGGCTTGATAAAATTGCACAATGTTGCGTTCACAGGTGCTTATTTCACGTCCTTTATATTGTGTACAGTCCTTTATTATGTCCTTTTTTGTGATATAACAGGCCTCGCAATGCGGGCCTCATTGCCGTGTCGTTTCGCTCTGTAATGTACACTGGTGTAAATCATGGAGTGGGAAGGAGGGGGTCAGGAGTGTCCTGACCTTTTATTGTGTATGGGCTGGGGGAGGGGGGGAAACCTCTTGCAAGTGTCCCCTCCTTCAGACTTACCTTTCAAACATCATATTTGATTTGCTTGACAGTTAACCATAGTGCACCCCTTGTAAAACCAACTCTGATATCTGAAGTCCTTCCTATGAGCAGAAAGAAGATGAGCAAGAGCTTTCTGAAATGCTACAGGTTAGTTCTGACGGACCGTTAATGTTTATTACACTGGGCTTTAAACAGCTATGTAATTAAAGAATCCCCGATCATCTACCCTTATTTATGTCGACGATTTGGTGAAAGCTATTGACAATCAGGTATGAATCCAATTGCTTGACTATGATTGTGTCATTTACAAAGAATCACCGGTGAACAAAAAACATGCACAAAAGTTCCCACGGGTAAATGATTGGACGCTATTTGTAACAAGTATACACGATGGGGAATGGAGCTGAAGTTAAAGAAAAGCTGCACCTTAACGTGTTGTAACAAAAAAAAAGGCTGCAAAGTGATATAATTAAAAATAATACCTATATTTATAAAAATAAAAAGGCCACCATGACAAGATGTGTGTCCTCCCTTGTGATTTTTCTGGATTTAAGCCACTAGAATTATCATAACCGTGGTAGCTTAGCAAGTAAAGTGTTGCGGTGCAAAGCTTGAGGGCGCGGGTTCAGTTAGGTGCTTTTTAAAGAACCTCAGGTGGTCAAAATTAATATGGAGTCCTCCACTATGGCGTGCCTCATTATCATATCATAGTTTTGGCACGTAAAACCCCAGAATTATTCTCAGCCATAACATTTCATCGCGAGCTATGTAGCTGAGCATTTACAGAGTGTGACACGTGCTGTGACAACACAGAATGCCTAGGTGATTATTCACACATCTCCTTCACACTGTGTTGTTATAATTATATGGCGGTGTTGGTGTAAATGACAGTGCCCACCGATATCTGCGGCTATCAGTGTGTGCCGAAACTTCTCAAGCAGTTGGCTTTGCCCCCTGAGAGGCTGCTACTGTTTTCCTATATTTAACTCCTCTCAGTGTGTTCAGCCAGAGAACATTATTTGCAACAGGCCATCGTGATAAGAAACCTTTTTCAGTAGAGCAGGTAGCAGATGTGGAGCGTAATGGAAGGCCCTTTCTGTCCTTGCACTAGCAGTCATGGAGCATTTGTTTACACTGATCAAGGTCTGCAAATGCTATATGTGTTGTATATGTAGTCTGATGTTTCCTCAGGCAATTCTATTTCACTCCTTTTATCCCCACTATGCAATAGTGCTTGGCACTTAGTATGATTGGATGTAATCATCCTAGCTACCAGGCTCGTAGCCAGAAACTTTTTTCGGGGGAGGGGGGGGGGGGGTCTGAAGGCCTAGACTATTTTAGAAAAACATCTATTTTCATTATTTATTTGTGGTAAAACTCCCAACTCCATCAGAACTCCAGGGGAGGGGGCCCGGGCCCCTAGCCTCCCCCCCCCCCCCCCCCCCCAGCTATTAAAGGTCTTGTTCATGGGATTTACTGTAAAATCCTGCTGCATACAACACTGGGTTTCGCTTGAGATTCTGGCATGTAAAATTCATTTCTCATGTATTCAAACATCAAGGTTGTTAAATGGCTTGCAAAGGTCTGTTTTACTTGAGGGAAGCATTAAAAAAAAAGCATCTTATTTTGTGGGGCCATTCACTTCTAAATTTTGTTCTTTATTTTTTTGCAGTCTCATCGCCACATGTTTCTACTGATACTATGTGTTGTAGTTATGGCACATGCATCTTACGGAACACGAAATAGTAAAATTATTTGAGCTCTGTGAGGTACCCTTCACGATACCAAAAGAAAAAAAAAAGTAAAAAGAAACACATTGATTAAAAAATAAACTTGCTAAGGTAGAACCGATGCAAAAAAGAGGCAGGGGGATGGTAGGCAATGATTCCCTTTTTTTTTGGGGGGGGGTAGTATTGCCAAGAAATTGAGCAGTACTGTGAAGTTCCTACACCAGTTTGACTTCGTGAATCTTGACGGCATCCGCTCCAGCCTACTTAACTTTTTTTATTGCAAAAGGTTAACTGCATTGTCTTCTAAAAGAGCCATAGGTCGAAACTACCACGTTTCAAAAACCTTTGCTTAGTCACAGTGGTGTTTGGGTATTGGTACAAAATTTCAAAAAATTGAAATTCATTACCACAAAGTTCATGAAAGTAACGTTTCTAAAGGATGCTTTGTCAGTGTAAATTAATTTGTTTCTCAGTAATGAGCTGTTGATTGTGGCCTGCTCCGTGGCTCCAAACCTGCATGCACAGTGAGAATGACCGTACCAACTCAGAAGCATTCAACTATGCGCACTACCAATGTATTGACAGCGCAGCAAACGTTTGGTTGGGGTCAGGACCAATAAAAGAGCAAGGGGGGACAATCCACTTTAAAACTTTTTTTTTAATTCTTCAATAATTTTGATGAAACTTGTTGAGATTATGTGTGTACCAGGGTGGCGTATGGTGCCTTGAAACCCTTCAAAACCCTTGAACTTGAAAAGCACGTATTCAAGGCCCTCGAAAGTCCTGGAATATTTTCCTGTTCTCGAAAACCCTTGAATTTCTGCACGAAAAAATGAAACACCGTTAATGAAGTGAAAGGCCCCTATATTGGCTTTGGTGCCGGCTCCCTCCTGGTGTTGCACTGCTTTGTCCACGCCTTGTCTTATCGTTCGTTTCTCTGCCCATCTGTCGGTCTGGTTCACTTGCTTTGTCTCTCTCTCTCTCTCTACTTATCTCCTTGCGACTTTACTTTGTCTCGTGCATTTGTGCTGCTTGTTTCCCCATCAAATGAGTAGCACACGAAGTTAGTACACTCTGACAAAGTGAAGCCCAGCTAATGCTAGTGATGGTAGCTGTTGTGAACATTCGTTTTGTGTAGTGAACTACATTAGATGTAATCAAGGGTGGACATTTCTGCAGTATAACAAGGACATATTTCAAATCTTATAAATGCATTAAAACTAGTACTAGTCAGAATGTTGAAACTCTATTATAGCTTAAAAAATCCTCCTGTGGATAGTGAAAACCTGAGACAGGGCCTTGAAAGTCCTTGAATATCCTTGAATTTTGTCCTTTGAAACCTGTACGAACCCTGGTGTTGATTTCAAATATGCAATTATTTTTCTAGTGCAATGTGTAGTTCTTAAAATATCCTAAATTTCATGTACTTTTCAGGAGCCAAGGTAAATCAGCATATCAGAATAATCTGGAAGGAGAACTGTACGCTAGAATACAAGAATGGACGTTCTAAGCCCATTTAAAAAAATGTTATAGCATATTGATCATTGATGATTGAAATCCCAGCTTAACATGGACTCACTTGTTACGTTTAAGTTATCACAACTTTTGTTCAAATGCGTTTACAACATTAATTTGTGTTCTATTGCACACATTTCTCATTCCAGGTTATTCTGATATGCTAATTTACTTGTGTGTGTGTTTTTGTGTGATTGGCGACTACATATTCTTTTCCCATTGAAGAAATGCTGTCTCTCTGTTTGAAAATGCTTTGCACTGTATTTTTTGCCATTTTCTTGCCCTGCATGGTAATATCTCATTAAACTGCACTGTACTTTTTTTTTTTTACTTTTCATTTATTTCCCTGTGCTTACTGATGTATTTTTCTCTGATATTTTCTTTGTACATGCCCCCCATACTCAATGCCCTATTGGGCCCTGTAAGATGTCATGAATAAACAAATAAATAAATAAGTAAACTTTCTCAGTTCTGAGAAGAATCTTGCTCTCAAAGTGCACAAAATCTTTCATATTCTAAAAACTACATAATGTACTAGAAAAATGATTGCATACTTGAAATAAGCACACAAATATACAAATTCAGCATGTCTCCTCAAAATCAACCAAAATAAAAAAAATTATTCAGTAGCAGTGTCCCCCCAAGTAACTAAACTAAACAACGCAGGTGATATCCAGCCACCTCAAGTACCAGGTGGTGCCCCGGCGTCTGACCATCAGCAAGCGGCTGGCACAATGTATGCACCCAGCGCTGCCCAGCGGTGTCCACCTCAAGGCCCTGGAGTCGTACGACCTCATCCTGAGGGCAGTGGGACCCCAAAGGCTCGGCCAAGAGCTCTTTTTGTACGGTGCTGGCCTTTTCCCACTCCTGGCGCACGCTGCCATGAATGTGCGGCCCGCGCTTCTGAGCCTCTACGAGACGCACTTCCTTCCACTGGGCGAGCGTCTGCGGCCAGGACTGAATGGGTTCCTCATCGGCGTCCTGCCGGGTCTGGAAGAGGGTTCGGACTACTACGAAAGGTATGTAAAATTTTGGCGATCTGTGATGTCATGATGTCATATAGTGACATCGCATGTCGATCTTTTTTTGCATCACTCGTGTTGGAGCCGACGCCACGGGACACCGGTCAATTTTTGCATTTGATGAGGCATCTAAGGCTTTCGCAAATTACAAAATTGGGGTGCCAACCTAAAAGGAGAGAGGGCCACGCTGGGGCGGCCTACAGCCTACATTTTTGCTAATAAATGAAGCAGACAATTAACATTCTCTGTTTAATGGATATATATAGATAGTTTAACAAGGACATATTTTTCTAAAGCATTTTGCTGTGGTTGAGTTTATTATTAACATGAATTAAGGAATAAACATAGTGGAAAAAAGCATTGCACATTGCTTATTTCAGTTCTAATCAGAACACTCCCACTAACACACGGCAGGTAGCATTATATATAGGAAATGTAAACAACTATCTGTCTTTAAAGGCTTTCTTTGTGAACCATGGCTTTCCTTTTCTACTGATTTGCCCGCAGGACAGACAAGCTGCTTCTCGATGTGTGTGTAGCAGTCGAGAAGAGTTACTTCTATGGCAGCCTGTGGAAGTGTGTCCTATGTAACCCAGGCATCCGTCAGGCAGCCATCAACTTCATTGTCTCCCATTACAACCGTCGACTTAGCATGGAGGACCAGCTATATGTCATTGGCACCGACATTGACTGCATGGTAGGCATTCACCTACAGTACTACTGCCCGGTTTAATCAGCACTGGCACGGTATGTTACCGAGCCATAGAGTATTGCTTTTCATAATCGGCGCTGGTATAGTATGTTTTTACACATACATTGATGCCACTTATAATCAATACTTCTTACTTAGCAAGTACTGATTTTTAATTGGCAGGAATCAAATTTCGACCAGTGTGATTGCATAGAACACCTTGTACACAGCACAGCAGACTTTCTACAGCAACATTTATACAGTAAAAGCTCATTAATTTGGATTTCACGGGACCAGAAAAAATGTCACAATTAACCAAATGTCGAATTATCGAAAGTATCAAGAAAAGAACGAACAAGCATCTATTACATTCAAACCTCATTATAACAAAGTCGCGTCTGACACGAAAATGCGTTCATTATATCCAAAACTTCACTGTAAATGTATATATTGGTAACACTATCTATGACAGGACTATTCATTTACTTTGTTTTAACCGATAATTCATTATATCCGTGTTCGTTATATCGAGGCTTGAGTGTACATCCATGAGTTTTTATTTTCTTGATGAATATGTAAATCCAGTACTTATTTTGCATAAGAGCAGTGTAAAAGCTGCAATTTTCGTCATTCGCGACATCGTTTACAATGTGAACGCAGCTGAAGGCTCGCATGTCTTAAGCCGTAGCATGCTCTGAACCCATCCCTTATTACGTACCACTACCACCAACACTGCCACGCACACATGACAATAATTTTTCCGTTGGAAAAATGGCCAGCAATTGATCGTTTGTCCATCACAATGTAGCAAGTGAGTTTTATGCCGGCATGCGAACCGCGTCTGAAGCTCTTCATCTTCAACAGCTTCCACCATGTTTGACTTTTGTCGTGTTTTGTGACATTGCACGCTCATTACCTGAAATCAAAGCAAAGGTACCAAGAGCCACATCCGCTGTGGACAATACTGTGGCCGCTAAAGGCACGAAACTGCTGAGCACTGCATCTGCTACTGAATAAACCTGGCTCGCTAATGCACATACCATGGATGGCGACTACGCTATTCTTAAGGCACGCTTTGACTCCAGTCGCTGTCGACATGACCATAGATAGTGCCCGCGCAGTTCACGTGCATCGAGTAAAATCGAAAACGAAACAAGTTTGCCGCAGCAGCTGAAGCCTTGGTCGCCAACAACGCGATTGTGGTAAGACTGTGGATGGCGACCACGCCTTTCTGAAGGCCGGTAGTCGTTTCAGTTGTTCGCAAACGCTGTTATCACTCCTTTGCGTCGCACATTTGCAGTGCTTTGTGCTTGGCGCGCTCCAAGGATTGTCCGAATTAACTGGGTTGCGGCCAGATATGACCAAATTAACAAGAGTTTGATGCCACTAAACCACACATATTCTTGCTGGGACCAGAGAAGACGTCCTTATTATCTGATTTGTTGAATAAATGGGGGCCGAATTAACAAGATTTTACTGTAATAAGTTCATTTAATAAGCTACACTCAGGATGTTGCGGTACTACAAGCAATAGTAGTTGATGTCCAAAAATATCAGTTTTAGTGTCACTGTGGGTTATAGCTATAGTAATTGGTTAATAATCCAGAATTCCTGATGATGGCATTGAATGTGTGATCAAAGTACACTTTGGCAAGTCACAGTGTGAAGTGACTGCCGTCACAGCATGTACCATCCCTGACATGTGTCACTGTTTATAAGCAGTTTAAAAAAAGGGGGCTTGCGGAAAGTTTGATTCTAAGAAAGGGTTCTATAACTGTAAACCACTTGTTCTATCGTTCATCTGAAAACTGGAAAAGGACCACACTAAAATGAACGCTTTGTGTCGTGGCAGTAGCATCACATGAGATACTATAGAGGAATAAGTATTTGGGGCATGATGAGGGTGTCTGTGTCAGTCTTATGTTCAGAAATGTGGTTCAGTCAACAGATAATGGAACTGCTGGCTTCGTATGGTTGCAATTAACACATTGAATGGCAGACTGTGGTTCGTATTAAGAATTCTACTTCGACACTCCTACCCTTGAGACAGGACTGCAGATATTTGAGAGAAAGAAAAGCGAAACAGTCACATTTTCAACTTGTCACGAAAGTGAATGCTGCAGAGTAGAAAGAGGAATGAGACACTTAGACATTGCCTCGGCTTGATATGTTATTTTGTCTTCCTCTGTGGTGACAGGTCCAGGCACTGTGTGCTTCGCTTCAGGACTCGAGCATCCTGGTACAGAGGAGCACACTGGAGCTCCTTCTTCTGGGTTTTCCCTTGCACAACTGTACATTGGTCTATGCTGACAGGGTCCGTGTTTGTACAGCAGCTCTGGGCGTCCTGCTTCGGAGGGACATGTCGCTGAACCGGTACACCAGCACTGCCTTTCACTATTTGTCTTAACTTTCTTTAAAATTGCTGTTTTATTATGAGCCTCTGCTTAGTGCAGAGTTTACGCTGAGCTTTATAATGTGCAGAATCGTGTTTGTTTACTCATTGCGCAGTTGTATGCTACACAAAACACTGGACAGGAAAAAGGAACGAACCTACCATTGGGTTTGTAAATGTTCATTAAGGTGGTTGGAAGTTAACTGTAGTGTGTACAGAAGGATCATTTACAGCTGCTTTTATGTTAGGATACAAATGTCCTAAAATATATGCAAAGAATATGACTCTGGCTGAGGAATTGAGAAGGTTGACTGATTTGCTGTTACCACAGAGCAGTAACTTGTGTTACCACAAGCTACTGCATGTAACCTTATGCTCAGTTGCAAAGTTTCATTTTGCATCGACACGCAGTGGCCAATGGCAGTTATCATGACATTGAGAATTTGTGCTCCATTGAATTATTTAATTGGCCTCGATTGCATTTAGTGAAGATGAGATCTTTTTATTTTATTTCTATGCTCCCGCAATTTGCTCTCACATTATAATGTATCAGAGTTCATGTAATCTGACAGTTCTCACACTGAGCTTCGATAACTGTCGCATGCCATAGAAATTGTTGATGCTTATGGGTGCCACTCGTTCTCCCATTGCCAGGCGGCTGTTTGCCTGGCTGTTTGGAAGTGATGGCTCATCAACTGTCAGCGTCGTGCCACCGCCAGAGTCTGCAGGATCGTCTGAGCCGTCGTCATCTCCTGTCCCCGACTCTCCAGAGCCTACGCATGCAACCTACTTCCACTTGCATTCGAGTACCCTCCTCTTGGATGCCATTAAGTGCTTGTTCAGTGTAAGTGGAATGGTTATTGCCTTCCCCGTTTCTTTTTAATTTTATTGTTGTATTTCTGAGTGCGTATTTTCGTGGGGCTCCGAGTACTCAAGGAACAAAGGATAGAGTACACATCAGTGTAAACATGAAAAAGGACATTTATTGCACCTTTTTATCCATTAAGCCAGCGAGCCAAATTATGCAGTCAGTGTAGCGTCCTGATGGAACAAGTTGAAAAAATTGAAAAGTTTTACTCATCACGTCCTTATGTTGCGTGTGTAATGTTCATTCCTAGAGAAACCCACACCTGGTTCATTCATAAGATCAATGTGGGGAAAACACCATGTCAGGGGATGCAAGGAAGTCTAACGTCCCCCCAACTTGTAAGCATAGGAGTAATAATTTAAAGGGGCCATGTCGTCTTCTACCAAACTTTCAGCCACTGCAAAGCATTCACTTTCAGTGCCAAGCTGAAGAAAGCTAAAATATCTCGATTTCACGCGCTGCTGACCACGGAACAATATCGTTCGCCGGAATGAAGATGCTTGCACAGCAAGCTTCTTGTTACGTCGCGGCTCGTGAGTGCACCAGTGTTGGCCGACTCTCAGACCGTTTGCATGTTTATAAAAATATTCAATTATAAACTATGTGCTCGACCAAATGCGCTGAAATTTTGCCAGTTTATTTGTCAACGCATAAGCATTAACTCACATAACACAGATTATGATTGAAAATTGGGTGTCATGGTCCCTGGTTGTCGCTTTTACTACACTGCACAGAATTTCAAAATTTTACTTTTGTTTTTTTTTTTTAATATTTTCATGCTTAGGGGATAGCAAAATCAATGCTCTCAGATGTTTACATCGTCTTGAGCTTTGTTCTTCCATACCCACAGCCTTCAACATCCAGGTCACCAGTTCTCAGCAGCAACTTCTCAGTCTTTTGGCCATATAGGATTCTCGTCTCCTTGCTGGACAAACCTGAAACAAATTTCATACTGGACGATATTCTCATTGATGTCTTCAGGTAAGATTTTCTTTTCTATGCAAGCGTCTGACATTCAAAGCTTTCACTTCAGTGCATGCTTTCCTGCCTGATACAGTTACTTGAGAGGCACTACTGTCAGCAGATAGTTTGCGTGCAAGAGGCTTCGGGCCAGTGCTGGGGTTGCCAAGTTCCCTGATCTTTTTAGGGCTCCTTGCTAAGTTTGTGATAGTAAACAGACAAGCCTAGTGCATAAATTACAATGGGACCATTATGTCTGTAGGAATGTAATACATTGCACCGATATTGTGCTCCGGCCGCATTGTGCGGGAAGTGATGAGGTGATGAGAACTTGAGCTTGCATACTGCTTTTATGTAAAGCAAGAACAGGGGTTGCGTATTCATTCAGTAAATAAAAATGTCTTTAGTAGGTAAGTATTTGTTGTTCTCTAGATACCCTCAGCACTTCAGACTTTCAATTGGTACGGACATTGTATTGTGGACCCATGAAATTGGAATTAATGAGGCTTTAGTGTATTCCTTATTTTCTTATTCCAAATACCAGGTCCCTGTATATTGAGTGCAACCTGGGGACAGTGACCAAGTCCCATCAGGAAAAGCAAGCCAATCGAAGCAACTTTGAGCTGATCAAGACAGCCAATCTGCTGTTCAGCTCCCTGGAGCCAAACTATCTCTGGGAGTACGTGCACAAGTGCTTTCAGGGTGCTTGTGAGCGTGCTTCGTCATCTGCAGCAAAGGTGCCTCCCAAGGCAAAGTGCAGTGAAGGGAACAAGGTGGCTCATGTTGGTGCTGGACAGCCATCGCTGCTTGAAGTGTGTGTCCTTTCAGAGTTTCTGCTGGAAGTCATCTCATTGGTAAGAATGAATTTCTTTTGTATTTGTTGGCCTTCATGGGCCAAAGCAAGAAACTCATTATGTTGTAGTGAGGGACTTGTAAATAATTTTGACCACCCGTGGTCTGCAGTGTGCAACTCAATCGAATCATAACATTGTTTTTGCTTTTAGCCGTGATTAAAAATGCAGCCGTTGTGGTTGGCATTGAACCCACAACCTCTAGTGCGGCAATTCCACATCGTAGAGACCGGCAAAACTTTGATTTGGGCGAGTGGGCACATGCTTAGTGAGGGAAACGGAGCACGAAAAGACGAGGATGAATGAGATAGGGTATGCTGGATAAGCGCTATTCTTATAACTGAAACTTTATTGCACCAACCACTCGCTTTCACTGGCCACAACACCACGCCGCCTTTCCAATCGAAACTGCCACGTTATAAAGCCTCAAGAAAGCAGTCTGCATTGTCATCACTGAAAGTTAGCACGTGCATTCCATTAACAATGTGTGCGCACAACTTCCACGCTTGAGTAAAAGCCACACCTGTTTTCACTTATTGTCTCTGGCGATTCCAGGTGTGCTGTGTCACTTACGTATGCAGGATTTTATGGCGTAAAAGAGGCTCTGTTGCACCAAACACGAGGCTAGAAGCAGGCAACAGCAAAGAATTATGTAAGCTCAGAAATAATAGGCGACACTAAAAACTGTGGTCTGGTGTGTGAGAGCACCTTCTTTGTGGGCTAGTGGTCAAGGCACGTCATGATCTCGACTCTAAAAGGCAAGGCTTGCATTCAGAAAGCTTAAAATTCTGTTGGCACATTTACAGTAGACTGCTCTCTAGTCAAACATTCAGAATCAACCTTCTCTGGAGTTTGGCCCATCAGAAGTTTACAGAATAAGTAGTAAGCGAAGTATAGATTCCTGAATGGTTCGTGCAAAATTGTTGAGCGGGAATGTTGCTGGAGCCAGCGTTTCTTCAGGTGGACTTGTTGATACCTTGGCTCTCCTGAACTTTTGTCTTGTCTGAACAGTTCTTTCACTTGAGAAATCGGCTAAGTAAAGGGAGACTAGTATTTTTAACTTGTCTCTTACCAGAATGCTAAAGAGTGTATACGGGACATTTATCCATTTTGACCTGGTTACTCCTTCTTGTTGACCTCTCCATTCGTACTTCTTTTTTCACACGGATTTTTCTTGCATCCAGGACACATATGTGGAAACAGACAACCTCCCAGCACTCCTGCAGAAAGTCGCAAAAGATTTAGAGCAGTACTGTAGCTCGCTCTCACCTGAAGAGCTCAACGGTGCTCTGCTTCTTTGTTCGAGACTTCTCTCCAAGGTGCAGCCGACCACCATGCAACCCCACTCTTCGGGCATGGAGCCAGCCTGCTCTCCTGCCGATTCGCACATTACCAGTCGCCAACAGACATCGGAAAAGCTGTCAACGTCTTGTGAAGAGGAACTGTCTCTGGCAAATCTCATTTCCAGTTGCACATCGTCCTTTCAGCATCTGTTTCTCCGCTTTGTTGAGCTTTGGGTGCTCTCCGATGCCGGTGCTGTCTTGAACCAGTTTGCCACTGCACTTGTCTCCAAGAGAGCCAAGAAAGGTGAGTGTAGGTTTTGCGTATGAATTGGCTTGCTTTCTTTCTTGTATAGTTGGTAATTGGTTTTCATACAGCAATTGTTCAGAGGTATGTATTTAGCGTTGTTCACTTTTCTAACACGTCTGCTTAATTTTTGCCTACATGCTCCTTTCTTAAGGGGAGACATGGGTCTTGAAAAACAATTTTTTATTAGTTGGGTTAACTGAATGAAATTTGATACACTTATTCATTTTTTTCTGCAGATTCCAAATCTTCAAGTAGTTTTTTATTATCTGCATTAGAACAAAAGATATGCAATTTCTGAGAGCATATTTCTTACAGTGCTTTTTGGCAACTTTGCTTTGTCAAACACAAAAACAAAATATGTGGCAAGACTGCCCGAGAGCTCATCTAGCCGATGATGCTAATTTGATTGTTTTCATCTAACTTCGAATGCAAAATAAAGGAATGCAAATATGAGTGAAAAATTTTTGCTTCATACACTTTATGATTATCGAGAATTATCATTTGGTAAACAATATTGTAAGAAACTAAATAGCATCATCGGCTTGACCAGGTTTCTGGTAATCTTGCCGCATACTTTGCTTTTGTGTTTGACGAAAAGAAGTTGCCAAAAATCCCCGTAAGAATTATGCTAGAAAACGTTGTAGAACTAGCATATCATTTGTTCTAATGCAGCTATTAAAAATATATTCAGAGATTTGGAATCTGCAGAAAAAACTGAATAAGTGTATTAAATTTCATTCCGTTCACCCAACTATTAAAAACACACCTTTCAAGTCTCCCCTTAACAAAACCAGATTACAAGGCTGTGTTATGTTATTAGTGGAGGTGGGAAGTGCTTAAATATTACAGTTTTCCTTGGACTGCAATGCACTGACAGCTTTGTCATTTGTATCTGAATACTCAGTTATAACTGCCCATACTAGTAGTAGCAGTAGATCTTGTTAGCGAAGGCACGTTATTGTCAGCACAATGTGGGGGACCATTACCGCAGGGATGAATTTCCTCCAAGCCTCATGCTACAAAATATGGACCACAAACTTTCCACTTCATAAGTATGGAAGAAAGCATTTGGTGTTACAGGTTTTAGAAGTGTAAGAAATGCTGAGGCATTTGTCATCAACCCTTGCATAGGGACCAGCCTGACAGAAGTTACCTTTTACTGGGTGTTTCTTTTTCATGACAAACATTGTTTCTGTTGTATTGTTCTCACCCAGGTTTTACTCTTGCATAGATCATTCTGCAGCATTTGCTTGCTTTGCAGATGACAGGGAGAAAGAACTGCATGGGCTGTTGCAGCAGTGCTTGCTTCAGGAGGAAGGTGGTGACCCGTACCAAAGCATCGAGCTGCCACAAGTGCCACCCAGGCCACTGGAGAATGTGGAAATTCCGCAGATTAAGCTGCAAGTGCAGCCTTGTTTCAGCAAGCTGAAGGATACTTACGCTACCCTCTGCCAGCTTCTTGTTGAGCTGTCCTCATTTCCAGCATCTCTGGGAACACTCAAGGCCATCTTCTTTGATGCGGACTCTCCACGTGAGTTTTGTAAATTTCTAAGGTAACTGCAATTGTCATAAAAAGCACATAGACAGGATATTTAGTCTAAAAACAGTGTTTTAATGTCATGGCGTGTAACCTGAAAATAGAAAATGAAGTTTAGACTTTGGAATTATTAGCATTGCAGTGTATCCATCAATTTTACGTTGTCAGTTGTGCCAATCACATGAAAGTTCAGTCCACATACTCAAGTACATACCTTCACATACTAATGAGCGACATGAGTTTTGTTTCATAAAAAAGAAGCTCCAACCTTTTTATTATTGTTGTATGATTAGATAGCATTTAATGTAGTAGAACTTCATTTGTAAAGAAACGGCCAAAGAATTGTAAAGCATGTTTTTTTGTGATGCAGTAGTAGGGAAATTTTTATCTTCTAGTCTTGAATGTACAAAGATCATAGTCCTGCATGTACGCTAGAACATAGCCCCTTGAAATACCAAGCACTCTTGCTTGGTATTTCATGCACACTTAGCCATTCAATAGACATACTTGATACCACAGGCACAACACTTCAGCCAGTTGGGTCGTTTCGATTGAGCTGATATGCTCAGGTTTTCTTTTACCACACTGTGGTTAACACAAAGCAAGTGGACTACAATTAACTTGACCTCTGAACCAGCTCACGTAATCATGGTGCCTGTGTTAGTCATTATAGTTCGTTCTTTGCATTGCTGCTTTCTTTTTCCTACCTGAACAGAAAACCAACTCTGTGTCATAAGTAAGGTAAAATCTCAACGTTCCACCTGTTCTTGCACTTGGTGGTCGCATGCAGGTAGCGCAGATGAAGAATTCCTCCCCAACTGGCTACGACAATTGCTCATGATGTCCTGCTTCGCGGAAGACCGTGACCTTCTGTTGCAGACCCTTGCCACTGTGCTCGATTTGCTGGGCCTTGCCAGAACAGCCGCTGTCGCCCTAGAGCCATCGTTGCGCGATGGAAGCCGTGCTCTTTCTCCAGGCAGCCAGGTACGCTGCTGCAATGCCGTGTTGCTATTTTCTACCTTCTCATTCTCATTCTGTCTGGGACTGATAGATTTTGTGGGGTTGTCAAGAATATCAGCACCCCTATGAGCTTCACTAGGAAAGGGAAGAGCCTCCTGCTTTGTACCACTTTTGAAGTGCTGCACAAAAAAATATTGTCAAGCGCAGTTCAAGAATCACACTCTACTTGAGTAGCTTAAACTCTGCGAACTCGTGCCCTATACACAAACAAGTCAGAGAAAATGTCTATGCCTAACACAACACTTAGGGGTGTGCGAATATTCGAAAATTTCGAATAACGAATCGAATAGCATACTATTCGAATCGAATAGCATACTATTCGATTCGGTACTCAAATCGAATAGTACATGCTCGAAATACCGAATGTTTTTCGAATAGTTTTCGAATAATTAGCACCGACGGGAAAATCCCAAAATAATGAAATTTTGGAACACTTAAAGGCCATTTTTCTTTTTTTAATCACTAAACTACGAGTGTGCATGCAGCCCAAGCTTTTACGAAACTACCGACGCTATATTGATTACCGGATGAAGGCGTTTTTTTTTTTTAATGAAAGCTCCACACTCACTCAGTTTTTACTATGTTGCAGCTGCATCGTATTAATCAGTTCCTGACTTCATCTTGTAATAACTGAAGGTGCACCTGCATTCAGCTTCATGAATAGCAATAGATGCAAGGGTTGTGTTTGCGTAAATTGTTCTTGCAGATACAGCTTTCAGCACCGATGTCTACATGCCTTCAGTGCCGAGGACCGTGTTGCGATGGCAGGTTTATGTTTCATTACAGCCTTAGCTGTATGCATGGTGTTCGGTTCAACATTGTTTAGATATTATGTCTCAGTTTTATTTAAAAGCAGGCGACAAAGTATCTGCCGTCACTGCTATATTTCAACCTGCAGTTACAAAATATTTCGAAAGCTCGGGTCGCTTCTGCGTACGAACTTACCTCAGTTTTCATAACTGTGGTATTTTGAGTCTGTTAAAAGTAAGCGTAACGCTCTTTGGTGAAAGTTTGTGAATATTTCTTTCAAAAAAAATATTGTGTAGTTCTAGTACCGTTTTGAGAATGGTTGTCTTACTATTCGAAAACTATTCGAAGAGTATTCGATTAGTATTCGTATTCGATTCGGTGTCATCACTATTTGATTCGTATTCGATTCGGTTCTGAAATTCACTATTCGCACAGCCCTACTAACACTGCAAGAACTCAGTCTCTTTTTCACCAGAATACGGCACCTCTTCTTCTCTTGTCCCATGCAGTTTGCATGTGCCTGAGTTGTCAGCGGTGATCCTGGAGTGCTCCACTGGGGATTTGCTTCCTCTGTTTTGCACGCACGCCGTAGACAATGCGGAGAGTGTAGCAAACGGCTGGTGCGCGTACTTTGAACGTATCTTTCGTCAGTATGGAGGCAGAGAGAAGGGCACATGTGAAGTCACACCTTCATGTGGGCCCCACTTGCCTGTTGGCGTTGTCTCCCTTCCTGTACCACGGGGGCAGCCAAGGTGGGGGGGCACAGGGGGTGAGGGTGTGGCCGCCTCCCCCCAGAATGATCTCCTGCCCCCCCCCACTTTCGTAAAAAGATCATGGTGCCAACCGTGATGTACCACTACATGAAGCCTAGGATTGAACTTCTTGTTGCCGACGTTAATTGTGCATTGTGCACCACAGATTGTCTCGCCTACTATGACCACGCTTACACCCTTGGTAGACAAGAAACCTACACTTCTGCTCCTAGTGCCTTAATTTATTTTTGCGCCTGACCTAACAGCTCTGTCTTTGCAAGCTTGCCTTGTATCCATAGAACACAAGAAACAGCGCATACCATAGGACAACAGGACAGAGACGGACTAAACACTGTCCATCTTTGTTCTCTAGTCCTGTGGTTCGCACTGTTTCTCGTTTTCTATGGACACGTACCAACCGGCCCAAACAAGCACTCTATTGCCTTGTGTATTGCTTGTAAGCTGCCTTGGCAGGTTGAGGTTAGTAAATGCTGTGTTTGGATCGCTAATTTCAGGCCACCCTGGCGATGGTGGTCGTTCCAATGGTGCGACCTGGAGACTTGCGTGCAATTCTGGAACGGACACGCTTTGTGAGCCTGGCTGCGGGCCGCCTCTGGGGCCTGCTGGAGCCAGGGGCCAGTGAGCTGCACCTACGATCTGTGGAGCTGTTGCAACTCCTAAACAATCTGACGCCCGAGCAGGACGGTTCCTGCGAAGACGTCCTGTGCCGGGCACTGGCCAGTGAGAATGACCAGGTATGCCTTTGCCAAGGTTTGGAGAGTGAACCCACTTGTGCTATTGTTTTCAGCACTCTGGCAAAGCCTAGGCTGCCAAGTGTAATTGAAACTTGTCAGAATACGGCCGAAAATGACCAACATTTGTTAGGAAAAATGCACTTCCTGGAGTTCGGCGCGACGCATCGTTCGATATATCGGGTGTTTCGCTGTGTTGGAGTTCGATATTCGTGTGCACCAGCCCTATACTTTTGCATGGGAAATTCAAGGGGATTTTTCAACTGTTCGATATAGCCAATAATTCGATATATCCGAGTTCGATATATCCGGGATCGACTGTACTTCACTATTTTAGATAAGTTCACCAACCTGTTGCTCTGACTATTGTAGTAAAAGGGTGACATCAAAGCTTCGTTAAAATGCATATGGGTGCGATTTCTTTCATTTAGTATGCCTCATATATATATAAGTAAGTTTCATTCACATTTCAAATTTTCGTAGGAGCAAACAGATGCCCAGAAAAGGTTTGCCATCCTCTGGCATCTGAGCAGAGACCTCAAGTTCAAGTCTACTCCATCGAACCTTGTTCGTCCATTTGACAGGTAGGCTTTTTTTTGAGCCCCGATGTGCAGTTAGTAGGTTGCAGTACTATACACGAAGTCACGGGATTGATTTCCAGTCGCAAATGCACATTCCACAAATGCACTTAAAGGTAAACATTCGGCAGAAGTCTGCCTGGTTGGGTGAAAGACTAAAGGCAAAAGGGGGGAAACTCCAACCAGAAGGTTTATTTTAAAAAAAACCCGACGTTTCGAAGCCTGACCGGCTTCTTCTTCAGGGGTGGGATGGCCCGAGGTGCACGGCGCTTATATGCGCTTTCTTGCCGACAGTTGCCGCAAGCCTTGACAATAGAGGGGGGGCAAGGTTCCCGTGGTGCGGTTGATGTTTTCCGCTGTATTCTGTATATGCCACGACTCGAGGAGAAGCCGCCGGCGCCAACAGCTTTCCTGTTCCAGGATCACCGCATCGTCAGGACTAATGCGGTGGTCACATTTTTCGCAGTGTTCCGCTACTGCACTCCTTTCGCTGTTCAGCTGACGCAGATCGTTCTTATGCTGCCGCATCCTTTCGCGGAAGTTCTTTGTTTCCCCGACGTACGCGGCGGGGCAGTCTGAACACGAGATCCTATACACGACGCCCTGCGCTTTCTCCACAGGCGCGCGGTCTTTGGGAAGGGGGAAAAAACGGCCGATGGTGGTGGTTGGCTTGTGTGCCACGCCGACCCCCGCCTTTCCCAGAATGCGCGCTAATGTTTCGCTGGTTCCCGCGATGTAGGGAATCGGCACACGGCGTCGCTGAGGCGGCGCCGCTGGCTCTCTACCCCCATCGCCCTTATTCCTGCGCAGGGCCTTGCGAATGAACGCCTTTGTGTAGCCGTTGTCGCCGAGATCCCGGATTATTTTTCCTTTTTCTTCCTTCTGCCGTCGTGGAGACGAGCAGATTCTTTCGGCCCTTTTCACGAGGCTTCGTACAACGGAGAACTTGTGGCAGGTGGGGTGATTTGAGCTGAAGTGGAGGTAGCGTCCTGTGTGTGTTGGCTTCCTGAAGACAGAGAAAGAGAGGCTCTGACGTTGTCTTCTCACCAACACATCCAGGAACGGGAGGGTTGAATGGATCTCCATTTCCGCTGTGAACTGAATGTGGGGATCCACGGAGTTCAAACGGGCGAGCAGGTTGTTGGCCTCGCCGGATTTCACCACGCAGAAGCAATCATCTACGTAGCGAACAAACAACTTGGGCTTGGGGTCACACACGGCAAGCGCTCGCTTTTCGATGTCCTCCATTACGAGAGCTGCCACTGTTGCCGATATCGAGGCCCCCATGGCTGTCCCACTGGTCTGTCTGTAAAACACGTTGTTGAACGAGAAATAAGTGCTTGAGAGGCAAAATTCCAACAGCTGGCATATCTGGTCTACCGAAAGTGGAGTTCGGTCGATCAGGGTGGGGTCGTCTTCGAGGGCCCGGCGCGTCACAGTCAGTGCGAGGGGCACGGGCACGCTGGTGAAAAGGGAAACCACGTCGAAAGACACCATGCGATCGGTTTCCTCAAGCACAACGTTGGACGCCAGTTCTACGAAATGCCCCGAGTGGCGGATGTATGTGTCCGTCTTCCCGGTCAGAGGCACGATTACCCTGTGAAGATAGGATGACAGAGCCCGTAGGGGGGAGCGGGTGAAGTCGACGATGGGTCGGAGAGGAATTCCTGATTTATGGACCTTTGGGAGGCCGTAGAAACTCGGGGCGGATCCGTTTCTGCAAATCAACTTCAGGTAGAGGTTTTTGAAATCGGGATGATTGGTGAAGATCTGCGATAAAAGTCTGTTCAGATTGGTTTGGGTTTGAGGAGTCGGATCTTTCTTGATCTTGGAGTAAGCCTCCCCGTTCAGAAGTTCTCCTGCCCTCTTCTCATAGTCAGCGCGATCCATGACGACCGTGCTGTTACCTATGTCGGCCGGAAGGACTACGATGGTCTTGTGCTTCTTCAAATCTATGAGAGCCTTCCTCTCTTCGTCAGGAAGGTTGCTGCTTAGCCGAGCCGGTATCTTGGAAAGAACTCCTATTACCTTGAGACGGGTCTCTTGACGGGCGCCGGCTTCAAGGTGTTGAATCCCGTCCTCGACTGCAGCGACTATCTTCGAGATAGGGGGAATGGCCGAGATGTTGAAACCATGTCCCTTGGCTAGTGCGGCTAACTCCGGGGTTGAGAGATGTCGGGATGAGAGGTTTGTCACGAAGGTGCTTGGGGGAATAGTCGCCGATTCCCGGTCCCGAAGTATGCTGCCCAACTTCTTGTCTTGGGCTACCTTGTGTTTCTTGGCCTCGGTGGCAGCTGATTTCTTCGCAAAATCCTCCAGAGATGGCATTATATCGGGGATGCGGTGTTCCAGCTGGCGTCGGGCGAAGAAAAGGTCCAATTCTTTCTTCTTGATGGTCGCGTTGCACTCACGTATGCGTGCGGTGAGCAGACGTTGTTCAGTTTTCCTGATGATCTGGATGCCTTCGGATGAAGAAACTGGGCGTTTCAGACGTAGGCTGTGCGGAATGACGCCGTTCTCTTTGCACGTACGGTTGAAATCCAAGTGGGACTTGAACACCGCTATCCTTTCGACGATCCTGGTGAATCGCTTGGCAAGCTGCATGGTCTCTTGGCCAAAATCTCGACGTAATGAATTAAAGGTAAACATTCGGCAGAAGTCTGCCTGGTTGGGTGAAAGACTAAAGGCAAAAGGGGGGAAACTCCAACCAGAAGGTTTATTTTAAAAAAACCCGACGTTTCGAAGCCTGACCGGCTTCTTCTTCAGGGGTGGGATGGCCCGAGGTGCACGGCGCTTATATGCGCTTTCTTGCCGACAGTTGCCGCAAGCCTTGACAATAGAGGGGGGGCAAGGTTCCCGTGGTGCGGTTGATGTTTTCCGCTGTATTCTGTATATGCCACGACTCGAGGAGAAGCCGCCGGCGCCAACAGCTTTCCTGTTCCAGGATCACCGCATCGTCAGGACTAATGCGGTGGTCACATTTTTCGCAGTGTTCCGCTACTGCACTCCTTTCGCTGTTCAGCTGACGCAGATCGTTCTTATGCTGCCGCATCCTTTCGCGGAAGTTCTTTGTTTCCCCGACGTACGCGGCGGGGCATTCTGAACACGAGATCCTATACACGATGCCCTGCGCTTTCTCCACAGGCGCGCGGTCTTTGGGAAGGGGGAAAAAACGGCCGATGGTGGTGGTTGGCTTGTGTGCCACGCCGACCCCCGCCTTTCCCAGAATGCGCGCTAATGTTTCGCTGGTTCCCGCGATGTAGGGAATCGGCACACGGCGTCGCTGAGGCGGCGCCGCTGGCTCTCTACCCCCATCGCCCTTATTCCTGCGCAGGGCCTTGCGAATGAACGCCTTTGTGTAGCCGTTGTCGCCGAGATCCCGGATTATTTTTCCTTTTTCTTCCTTCTGCCGTCGTGGAGACGAGCAGATTCTTTCGGCCCTTTTCACGAGGCTTCGTACAACGGAGAACTTGTGGCAGGTGGGGTGATTTGAGCTGAAGTGGAGGTAGCGTCCTGTGTGTGTTGGCTTCCTGAAGACAGAGAAAGAGAGGCTCTGACGTTGTCTTCTCACCAACACATCCAGGAACGGGAGGGTTGAATGGATCTCCATTTCCGCTGTGAACTGAATGTGGATCCGCTGTGAACTCCGTGGATCCCCACATTCAGTTCACAGCGGAAATGGAGATCCATTCAACCCTCCCGTTCCTGGATGTGTTGGTGAGAAGACAACGTCAGAGCCTCTCTTTCTCTGTCTTCAGGAAGCCAACACACACAGGACGCTACCTCCACTTCAGCTCAAATCACCCCACCTGCCACAAGTTCTCCGTTGTACGAAGCCTCGTGAAAAGGGCCGAAAGAATCTGCTCGTCTCCACGACGGCAGAAGGAAGAAAAAGGAAAAATAATCCGGGATCTCGGCGACAACGGCTACACAAAGGCGTTCATTCGCAAGGCCCTGCGCAGGAATAAGGGCGATGGGGGTAGAGAGCCAGCGGCGCCGCCTCAGCGACGCCGTGTGCCGATTCCCTACATCGCGGGAACCAGCGAAACATTAGCGCGCATTCTGGGAAAGGCGGGGGTCGGCGTGGCACACAAGCCAACCACCACCATCGGCCGTTTTTTCCCCCTTCCCAAAGACCGCGCGCCTGTGGAGAAAGCGCAGGGCGTCGTGTATAGGATCTCGTGTTCAGACTGCCCCGCCGCGTACGTCGGGGAAACAAAGAACTTCCGCGAAAGGATGCGGCAGCATAAGAACGATCTGCGTCAGCTGAACAGCGAAAGGAGTGCAGTAGCGGAACACTGCGAAAAATGTGACCACCGCATTAGTCCTGACGATGCGGTGATCCTGGAACAGGAAAGCTGTTGGCGCCGGCGGCTTCTCCTCGAGTCGTGGCATATACAGAATACAGCGGAAAACATCAACCGCACCACGGGAACCTTGCCCCCCCTCTATTGTCAAGGCTTGCGGCAACTGTCGGCAAGAAAGCGCATATAAGCGCCGTGCACCTCGGGCCATCCCACCCCTGAAGAAGAAGCCGGTCAGGCTTCGAAACGTCGGGTTTTTTTAAAATAAACCTTCTGGTTGGAGTTTCCCCCCTTTTGCCTTACAAATGCACTTGTGTACTAGCACCATATTTTCATTGCATGTTAAAGAACTCCGGTGGAGCTCCAAAGGAACTCCAGCTAACTGTGCAGTTTCAATAAGTTCAGGGGGAACGTGGCTTATGGAGATATTTTACTGTATTTTATGTCCGAGCCTGATGAAACTAAGTATCCTTGCTTAGCTTTTCACGCTGGTTTCAAATATGCAATCATTTTTCCAGTAGGTCAACTAGTTTGCAAAGCTGTCTCTCTATTGTTTCCGGAGACAGTAAGAAAAATACCGTTCAGCAGAAAGTGAATATTATCAGATAGCCAGATACTATAACAGGCAATAAATGCAATGCTGGAAACAGTCTTTAGATCAAAGCATAACTTGCATAAGAACACAAGAACTCTTGCATAAGCAAGAGTTCATTCTGCAGTTGACCAAAATAAATGTTTGTCCCGTGAGGCCATGCAGAAAAACAAAATCAAATTTTAAAAATATATGTGCAGAAATGAAGAATTCTGCTTTCAGCTTTGTGGAATACACAGTTCGGGCTTTATTATTATTTTTTTATGTATTACAGCTCTAGCTGTCGCGAGATACTATCTTCACTTGAAATAGATTTGAGCGCAAACGGACGAGGCGCAAGAAAACGACTATACGAGCACTCGTGTAGTCGTCTTCTCTTCTTATGTCTCGTCCATTTGCACTCAAATATAGTTCAGAATGAACCAACACACCCAACAAAGCATTTTATTAAGATATCTTCACTTTTATTTTAACTGAGGCAGTAGTGCATGACACATGAACAGACCAGTCTAAATCACATGAAAGGGTGATGCCAGGGTAATTAAATGAGTCCACTTCTTCTAAGGGATTATTGCTGATATGAAAGGGCTATATCGCTCTGACAAGATAAGAAAGTAACTGAAAAACATTTTGGATTCAGTTTATACTTTTTGCTTAAATCTGAACTGCAGATGAAATACTGATCTTACAAGACTTAACTTGGGCTTTACATGTGAAAGAATAACTGTGGATTTCAATAATGTAATAAAAACATTTTTTTTCTTAGATTTTTTGGACAACTCATGTTCCTTCCTAATCCTTGGAATAAACTGTTGCCTCCCGGTCATTTCTATGCCAGGTGCCTGTTCCAGATGCTGCACAGCCTGAGCAGGCCTTCTGGCATGCAAAGGGCTGCCGCCCAGGTCTGGCTGAATCACTCGCTCATGCGAGGCGACCTGGCTCGGCTCTTGGAGCCCTCCATGATGGTGCTTCTGCACCCAGACACTGCTCGCATTTCAGTGCAGCACGTGAGCGTGCGAGCAGGAGCTGCCACCGCAACAGCTGCGGTGACTGCGGATGCCGCCCCGGCCAACACCCACGACGACGCCAATGCGGAGGGCCGCATCTTCGCCATCAGCAGCGTTGGTGGAAATGTCATTTACCACGTGGACAAGACCAAGGCAACCGCTCTTACTGCTGGCAACACTAGCGCCGTCGCACCCTTGAACCCCGAGAGAAAAGTGCTGGCGCTGACCTCCATTGTAGGACCTGAGAAGGGAAATGGTTCAAAGGTTAGAGTCGGCATGTTGTTTTGTTGTCATATGGCGTGGCTTCTGTTGTTTTCACTGTGTAGAGTGCCATTGAATCGTTACACTCATTGTCATTTTTCTATTGCAGGTTGTGACTCGCAGTTCAAACGTAGATGTGGAGTTTCCCCCAGCACTCGAATCTTTGCATCAAATGTCATTGTTCGTCAATCCATTTGGTTCGCTGACCTCACTGGGAAGCGACTACGGTCTGGACTCATACAGCTACGACCCTCCCGACCTCTCTAACGCAACGCGGATTGATGGCGCCTCCCTGCGCAAGAGTTCATTCGACGAGTCGGACGACCCAAGCTCCAAGGAGGACTTTTCGCACACCGTGGTGCGATCGATACTCGACGAGATACTTGACCTCGCCACTTCGTCAGAACTCAAGGAGCCCCTTGAAAGCACTTCCCAGAACTTGTTCGGCGACGACGTGGCTCGACTGGAAGCCACTTCCAACACTCCTTCGGGACAGCTCACCTCTCACCCCCTGCACACCCACCTCCTGTTGTACTGCCAAGTGTTCGATTCGCAAAAGACTCTGTATGCACTCACGGTGTTGAAGACAATTATCGAGTCAAACCCGCGTGTAGCACTGTGCAGTATGGCGACCACGAGTGTGAGTAGCTCGTTGTCGCAGCGTGGCGCACAGCTTCAGACTTTGCTCGCCCGTCACCGCAAATCTGTCTTTGGCAACAACTTCCACGGCGAGCTGGCACCAGAGGCACTTTCGGGCTACCGCAGCAGCATGTTTCTTGAAGTTCTGGTATCGGCCTGCTTATACTTTGTGCGAAGCTACTACCCAAGTCTGCCACAGACACACTTAACCCCGGCCGAGCTCTCGGGAAACCGGGACGTGAGGTTACTCTGTTGCGAGCTGTTGCGTCTGGTTTTCTCCGAGCTCGTTGCAGTTGTGCGGGACAGTGGCCGCAGTTTTGCCATCTACCTCAACGACCTTCTCACTCGATGCAAAGTGCAGAAGGCCCTTCTGCACTGTCTTGTAGCATCTGTGTATGGCTTCCAGAAACCATCCTCGGAGAATGACAATGCCTTGACGGTTGGCATCATTGAGTTCAATGAGAAGATACCCGCTGGGGAGGGTTTGGCAGAGGACTTCCAGGAAACCTTCCAGGTTGGCGCCTTTCGTGTGCTTTATCTGTTTTCTTGTTGAAGTTTGCTGCATCGTTGTTGAGGTAAAGTAAACGTAACTGATTCACAAGTGAACTTTGTTCACTTGATTCAGCAGACCACCAGTTGCTGTGCATAATGGAAGAAATCTTACGGTAAGGGCTAGCACTGGGATGCATGCACATTTGGCCTTTTGCACGCTTATCAGGGCAAAGGAACTGTGTACAACAAACCCTCGTTAATTCGATATCTGATATCTTGCCTGTGCAACTGTTGCACCATTAGACCAGCATAACTACTGACTACTTTATCTTACAACTACTGTGCCTTTTACAGGTTTACTTGCTACAGCTGATTGCAGCACTTATTGTACTTGAGGAGAGAGTCACTTCCCATATAGGAGAGGACGGCCATCCTGGTCACAAGCCTGTCGCTGAGAAGGCAGCACCCAAGATGCGTTTTCAGCCACAGATGTCCACTCTGCGATACCAACACAGTGAGCTTTCTGTGCTAATTGACACTAAGCTCTGAAGCCAAGTTTTTGGTACAACTTGGGAAGCCTGGCTACAGCTAAAGATGTTTAAAAAATCTGAAGCCACTTTTGTAACAGATGACATGCATGTGTGTGTAAGAAGCTGATGGAAAATTAGGGCCAGCTGAAATTCAACCATCAATTCCAGCATGTGATGTCGGTCTAACATCGACATGTACACTTTGTTGCTTTGTTAGGGTACACGCTTTTGACTGCTGGATACATGGCGGTATGAAATGACTACCTTATAGTAGGCCCAATTCAACTAAATTTTACTTCGCCTAAATTTATAATAAACGAATTTTTGCCAAGGATGGAAGGCTGGTAACGGTATACACTCAAGCCTCAATATAACGAACACGGATATAACGAATTATCGGTTATAACGAAGTAAGTTAAGAATAGCCTTGTAGCAGATACAGTGTTACAAATAAACGTTTATAACGAATTTTCGGATATAACGAAGTTATTTTCGTGGCAGATGTGACTTTGTTATAATGAGGTTTGAGTGTAGTAGTTTTGTAGTTAACGGCCTCCAGAAATCACCTAAGCAGATGATGCTTGCACCAGATGGTTACCGCCATGACGTTTGTTCAAGCATAACAGCTCGAAGATGTCTTAGCATCCCACTTGTATGAGAGCTTGCGCTGGAAAGGTTGTGCACATTCTGTTTTAATCACTTGCATTGTGTAGCTTCCAGCGAGCAGTAACAACAGTGTTCTTTTCCCTTTTTTTTCTTTTTTTTTCTTTTGCCATCAAAAACGAGCTTTCCGTAATGCTTCTGCACATATTTCAAGCAAATGGAGGCTCCTCTGTAATTTTATATTTGGCCACTTGAAGCTAGGCCCTTACGCAGTCTACACTTTTGTTGCAATATGCCTTTAAGCGCTTATTGGTCAGAAGTTCTTTGTTCGCATTTGATTTGTCCACGATATTGTCTGTTTCCCATGCAGATGTGCCCATCCCTTGCCAGGCTATGTTTGGCACAGCCCTGCTGACTGCACTGAGGCAGCAGCACAAGGCTCACTTGCACGCCCACTGGATGAGCCTGGTGATGTGTGCGCTGCCCTTTGCGGGCAAGTCTCTCACCCAGCTGGTGCTCTCGGTGGCCAGCCAGGTGTGCTCCAACCTGGAAGTGGCCGTGGCTGCACCAAGCGCACCCAATAGGTCAGGCAACAGTTGCATTATGCACTCTGAAATTGTTGTGAAGCCACCCTATGGAGGGTGCATCACCAATAGCTAGACATTGCCCTTACTAATGCTGGTTTGTCCTTTATGAAAGGGATAATTGACAACCGTCCATTTGTAGCATGAAGCCACAAGGAAATCCATCTGTGTGGATTTCATTGTGGCTGTATGCTAAAAACAGGCGATTGTCATTTGCCCTCCGCCACGTTGCGGGATTCCACAGCATTCATTTGCAATATTCTGTGCCCATGTGTTTCGAGTTGTCGACTAATTTGCCCTTGCACTGCCAGTTGCCTGCCTACTGGTTAGCTCAAATGGTAGAGCAACCGCCCTGGCAAGGTGTTTGTCCTGGGTTGAATACCTGAACCAAACCAGTTCTTCTTGAACTAGAAGTTTTCCTTTCTGAGAAATCTGTATGGATTTTCTTGTGGCTTCGTGCTACAAATGGGTGGTTGTCAATTATCCCATTCATAACCTTTCGACCACCTTACGGGATTTCGCAGAACTCATTTGCAGTTTGTCCTTTGTTATAGTAACTGACAGTGCCACTTGTAAAGCTTGCGTTTGCTGTGACACTGTAAAGCACATTCTCGGTGCAGAGTCTTACTTTGACGTTTGCGACTCTCTTCATGCTTGCTCTAGTTGATTAGACTCTGTAGACTTCTTCTAGATGTGTGTCATATTATAGTTCATGTGAAAGTTGGCCTTGTTTACCTGGGTTACAAAGAAATGCTGCTTTCAAGTGATTCATTCAGTGGGGAGTAATGTGTTAATTTCATCTCCGAAATTATAATTTCTCACAGAATGGCTGATCTGTTCTTGTTTCGCGCTTAGAGCCACACATTTGATAAACCACTCCTGAAACTTTTGGCAATTTCTATAACAGATTCAAGGTCTGCAATAAGAGACAAATTTTTACTGAAAGTTTTTTACTCATTGCCAAGTGTAAGCATTTCTGCGTTCATACGAGTTTTGATGGGTAGGTTTGGATATCGGAGTTCCACTTAAGCAGCAAGGTCAAAAGCTGGGCAGTTTGGTACGTAATTAAAGGTGAATAACAAGTTAGAACACAGTGTCAGGTGTGAGACAGCTGCGCATATTGCGCATTTTTGATACGATTCCGGTTTTCTGCGCCAAGCTGCTCCAAAAGCATAAAAATTGCAAAAATTGTGCCGAACTGCGCCGAAACGGCCCCACAATCAAGAATTTTCAAGCCCGCGTCACGTTCAGTGTGGGAAAACGTAACTTTAGAAGCAGCGCCAGGGATACGTTCGCAGAACACGTTAACGCGCCCAAGCGTGTCCTTCTACGCGCCTTTGTAATAGAAGCTTCCATAGTGCTGTGATCATCGCCTCTGAGCGGTTGTAAATATGTGTAGTGTCCGAGCGGTAACGACGTAGTGTCCGAGGGGTAAGGTTTCTCGGCGCTCGCGACGCATTTTTGAAGGCGGTCCCTCACGAGGTGGCAGCGAACCGTGGCGTAGCGCGCTTTTGTTATCACCTATTAAAAGCGTGCGGTACACTTGACGCTACGCCACCCGCGCAGATAGCTGAAGGCGCTTTATTTTAGGCAGTTTTCAAATAGCGTACGCTAAGTTAGTGTTAGCGTTTGCGGCCCGCTATTTCCGTCACTTAACGGGAGCCCGCAAGCGGTTAGCGTACGACGCATGCGCAGTTGTGCGAAAAGCCAACGCAAAACTTTGCGTACGCTATTCGAAACCTGAGGGTTCGCCCTTCAGGGAGGGCAAATATTAATCGCAGCGCCCCTCGTTCCGATTAAGTCAAAGTATGGGCGGTATCGACTTTGCCCCCCCCCCCTCGTGCGCACGCCTATGGGGGTGGTCATACTGGCGCGTTCGTCGGTGGCCATACCGCTTTTGTTCTTTCCTGATGTTACGCGCGAAGGCGTCGCCGCAATCGCGTTCTAGTCGGAATCATTCATTGACCATTCAAAGACGTACTGCTATGTGACTATACAATTCTTGTGCAATCAGTTTTTATTGCGATAGCAATTATATGGACATTCTCGAGGTGTTCTTGCCGTCGCCGTCATGTCCTTCCAGTATGAAGTCCAAATTGATAAGATCCCCCCGGGAATTGTATGTTCTACAGCGGGTAAAAGCACGCGACCAGAGGCGACGTACGCGGCCGAAGCAAACGAGCCGACCCATTGCCGTCGCTCGGAGGCTGCATGCGATAACATCACCCCGCTCGGAAGGCCTGCCGTCGAAGCAGACGGGAAACGCCCCGCCCGTTTTTAACAAGCCTTAAAAGACACGGAGACGCGAGGGGTGGGGGGAGTGTCGCGCGAGGAGCAACTTTGAACTTTGCGCGGTCGCGATCACTGGCGCGCGCGCGCTATCTCGAAAGCCATCACAGCGGGGCGGGCGGCTCGTACACGCTTCTACGTGCTGCGCTCTCAAAGCGAAGTGACTATGCGGAGAACATGGCTCCCTGGAGCGGCCGTATTTTCTTACACCATCGTTTTATAGTTACGCGAGATCGGATACAAAACAGTTAGCTGCCAGCCTTACTTCGTGTAACACTACAATTTGTTGCTATCGCATTCATTGCTTTGCCCTTGCGGTGAAACTGTGACTTTTTCTTATTATTTGAGAAGTGTGATGTTTCTTTTTTTTTCTTATTTTCAAATGTAAAGTGAACCTACTTGGAAAAACTTTTTTTTATCTATTTCATATGTTGTTACCAGGGTTATTTAAATTGCGTGGTTTGTAAAAAGGTAGTGTAGTTCATACCTGGCAATAATCTGTTAAAAAAATCTTTCTTCAAAGGCTGTTTGAATGTTATGTGTATTCTAAGCCGATTAAAATATGTGCTTGTTCCTCCAAGTTACTACAAATTTGTTTTTTGAAGCTCCAAAAACGACATAATAAGTGCCGCTAACTGCTCCCAAACAAGGTTCTCCTGCTCCTAAATTGAAATTTCGCTGCTCCCAAAACTGCTCCCAAATCGATTTCAGCCGTCTCACCCCTGCAGTGTGCAGAGAAATAGAAGATGACAGGACAAAGCTATTTCTAATTCTTCAGAAAATTTTTTGTGCAGTACCCTGGAACTGGAGGGCATGTCTACCTACCCGCCCGACTACCTCACTTTGCTCGTGGAAGGACTGACACTGCTGTGCCATTATTGCCTGCTAGACAGTGCCGCACCTGCGGCTGTGACTCCCGTGACCCAACAGCCACCTCCTGCTCCGCAGGCACTTGCTACCAGTGCCAATGTGTCGCAGATCATCTACAACCTTATCCATGTGTTCTCCAACACTGACCCACACAAGGTAACACACGCATTCTACTCACCCTCTAGCTACGGGGTGTCATTGTTGCGGTTATTCCGTGTGCAATTTATCACAGCTGTTGTACTTCGAAGGGTTCAAGTGTTTTTACAGGAAAATGTCACATCTCCGTCTCGCCTTCCTAAATGACGTTGTTTTTTTATTTATTTTTTATTTGTCGATACTGCAGGCCAATATGCTGGCCCATGCAGGAGGGGCAATACAATGACAAGGTATTCACAAAAGACTGACAATGCATAAAGAATAACAAACTGTACATAAAAAAGATACAAACCTATACTATAAGCTTAAAAAAAACAAAAAAAAACGCCTAATACTATAAGCCATCAAAGAACGAAATGCTTGCTTTGTACAAAATTTACACAGGTGAAAAACTACGCGAAAAAACTCTTCAGACAATAGCAAGGCACTGTACACAGCATGCGATTCATGACGGAATTGCAAGAACACGCCTAATACTATGGCCATCAAAGAACGAAATGCTTGCTTTGTACAAAGTTTACACAGGTGAAAAACTACGCGAACAAACTCTTCAGACAATAGCAAGGCACTGTACACAGCATGCGATTCATGACGGAATTGCAAGAACAGTTTGAAACACTGCTCAAATTTATACTCAATTTTGAGAAAAATGCTTTTCTAATTCTTTTGTAAAGTTCCTTGATTGTATGACGTGAATAGGTAGAGAATTCCATTCTGTTATGGTACGCGGGAAAAAACTGTTCATGTGAGACTTGGTTTTGGCAAATAATGGGGTAAGAGAAAAGTTGTGTCTGTGTCTAGTCAACCGTGTTTTAAGGGGTACTAAAAAACGAGGCAACTGAAGGCCAGTTTCCCCTTTTATGATGTTGTGTAGAAACTGAAGGCGACTAAGTTTACGGCGATGTTCCAGTGAACTTATTTTATTGGTAAGCATTAGCAGTGACGGGGAATGTTCTCTTTTATATTTTCCGAAAATAAATCTAACAGCTTTCCTTTGCACACGCTCCAAATTCATAATGTCTTTTTTGGTGTGTGGGTCCCATACAACCGCCGCATATTCAAGTTTTGAACGCACAATTGTGTTATACGCTAAAAGTTTTGCATTCACCGGGGCTTTTCTAAGTTTTCTTTTCAGAAACCACAATTTGCGCAAGGCTGCAGAGCATGTAAGAGATATATGATCTGACCAAGTAAACCTGTTATTAAATGTTACGCCTAAGTATTTGTACTGGTCAACTTCCGTTATTATCGTGTCGTTAAGAACTGAAAGCTGGTAAAAAGCCTGATAGGAAGAAGTAGCAAGGGATGGCTAGCCAGCAATGGATGTGCTCCTAGCAGTATGCCATGCATGTGCACAGAATAGAAGCTTCACCTTCATTTTCTGATCAAATTAACAAAGAAATAAATAATTTTAACCCTTTCAGGTGCGACTTATAAAGAACTGTCTGTAAATGCGTCAATCTGCACATTCCTAGGCACTCTTTTACTTAAAAAATAATGTCATATGTTGATCTGTGCATTTTTCAGTACATAATTAATCTAAATGAAAATAAATATCTATTTATTCTGGAGTCATTCATGTTCTGTTTTTGTATAAATGGAATTAAATGTCAGGTTAGAAATATAGTATTTTCTCGAGTGTAACGCGACCGCAATTGTAACGCGAAGGGTGACTTTTCATCGCGTCCAGGAAAAAAAAAATAGTTATTTCGGTATTCGATTGTAACGCGATGGTCGACTTCAGGTAGCAAAAATGTCGAAAAAAACATTCATTCCGATCAAACAAAAATTGTATTTTTGAGGTGGCTTGCAGAAAGCGGCACATCGAACGACTCATCGAACATGGCAGTGCCTTAGTGATCATATGCAGCAGTACACTGCAAAACTACGTTTAGTGAAGACACATTTATTATGTAGGAGGTTCATTTCACCCAAAGCACAATGTATCTGGCTCTTTCTTAGCCACTAGTCGATACAGTCGGCAAAAACAAGTTTTGTACACAACGTGTACAAAGCGTTTTAAAAAGCTTAAAGAATATTCTGTCAGCCCTTAAGTGAATCACTTTCCCATTTTAGTGTACCCCCCCTTTCTCCCTCTCCGTTATTTTATAATTTTTCACATACTAGCGCTGCTAGTGCAAACTCTTGCTTCTTCATCCACAATGAAGCTTTTTCTTCAGTGGTGCAGTATTGCAGTGAAACTCGTGGTGTTGAAGAGTCATTTTAGCCTTCCTACATGTACATGTCTTGTGGTCCCTGTGGCCCTTTAGGACTTGCATGCTCGCGAGAGTGGAGGCAGCCTGGACCCCATCCTTTCAACGCGCCGCACTCTTCTGAGCAACCTTCCTCGCCTGCTGGCTGCCCTTGTGTCCGTCTGGGAGGCTGTTTCCCGAGAAGAGAAGGACCCATTTCAGCAGAGCCCCAAGCTGGCACAGTTGTGGGTCATGGGTGCACCCAAGGTGAACTCAATAAGCACATTCTTAGAAGCCTCCGCAGACAGCTGTGATTAAAAGTACTATATAACAAATGTTTGCGATGTAACAGAAGACCTTTTTCATTACTGTTTGCTGCTTTCTTTGAAATGAAGGCATTTTTTCCCCTTGATTTAACTAATTTAGATATGTGTCACAATTTCGATATGACGAACTTTTCGTGAAAAAAGATGGCAAGTTTAGCAGTTTAGATGGCAAATATCATGGCTCACCAACTAGCCCATCAGTACATATTAAGTTTGAAAATTTGGACACATCTTGTTTCTTTAAGAGAATTTTAAAAAATGCCTACATGTGCAAGAGCCAAGAGCTAAATCTTGTCAATTTTAAAAGCTGGTTCTTTGTTGATAGCTGTGAGAGAGCTTTCTCACTTCCTTCATTGCTCACTGACAGGTTGTGAAGCAGCACATCTTGAGCTTCTTGAGTCCCATCTCCATGACCTACGGCTCCAACTTCATGGCAGCCGTTGCCGTTGTGTGGTACGAGCGAAGAAAGAAGAACGCATCTGTTCAACGCAAGGTATTCCATTCACGGGCTTTCTTCATTCTTTAGGCACCCTCTCCTTCATAGCAGTCACCATGCAGAAGCATCACTCCCTGCAAGATAACTGTTTGAAAGTTTGACATTATCCAAGTTTGCTTGGTTTCCTTGCAAGCCACTCCCTGGTGCTGCACAACTGGTATTTGCCCAGTGATGAGATCATCCTTGCGCACAAAGTATGTGGGACTTTGTCCCACATGTGACGAGGTCTCAGGACTTCGTGATCGAGAGGCGTTCTCTCATCGCGGAGTCTGAGGGGAAGCAGTGTCAGCTGAGCCATGATGTGCCACGTAATTGAAGGTTTCGTGCCTAAGAGCTTGGCGATTTGTTAGTTTATAGGCGATCTGCTGCAGATGTTAAATAAATTGGATGTTACGAGAGAAAAATCTAGAAAACTGAGAAAACTTGTAGGAGAGGACTTCTGGCGAAATGTATGTATACTGAAGAGCCGCATGTGTTGTTAATTAAAACAAATCTAGCAGTGTAGTTGTTCAGCTACGTTTTACATTAACAGGCATTAAGCAGAGCACTTATTAGGTTGTCTTGCATATCCTTTGAATCTGTTATGTTGTGTACACTGAAATAGCTCAGCTACAAGTGCATTAGGCTAAAGATTTTATAGCGTATACAATTGACTTCTGTTAATGTGCCTTCAGAACACATCGAAAATTGACATTTAGCAACACATTGTTTTGCAAACATTCGTACGTGTAGACACACATGACAGTCACATTAGGTGACATTAGATTAGTAGGTAACCTATAACACTAAGATGCAGTGCACTGCTTTTCTTCTACGTTATACCAAATCATCACTTGTGTTGTACTGGCGTTACTAAGGGCTTGGTTAATAAGTGCCAGGCTTGCCTACATAGTGCCTATTTTAAGTAGTATTTTTGCTGTGTGCTTGTGTTGTGGCAGGTGATCCCCCAGTGGAGTCCTGACCAGCTTCTGCTGGTGGAACTGGTGTCAGCCATCAAGGTTCTCCCCATGGACAGTGTGGTCCAGGTTGTACGGCAGGTCATTCGCCAGCCACCTCCAACCAACCATGACCGTAAGGTATGTGTGGCTGCATTGTTCTTCAACTCATAAACTAAACCCTTGCACAACTTCTGGGAAACCTCTCTTCTTCACTTGTGCCCTCACTGTCTGCTTGGAGCGCTCGTTTATTCTGTTCTTCATGCCATGTTCTTGATTTTCAGCACTGCTTGTGCTGTAATACCACCTCTCCCAATTTGCAGTTTTGTAATAACACAAAGGCTTGTGTTCTTTGTCGGGCAGACATACTGAAAGTAGCAGTGGTTCGGAACATTTCGGAAAGTGGGAATCAGTGAACTGCAATTGAAGGAAGCAAACATTGCTTACATCATTTAAAAATAAAGGAAGGAGAAATTGGTTTTTGAAGAATGAATTGGAAGGTAGCAGCATATGAGGTAAGAACAGTTGACTCAAGCTACATGCCATCGGAACATGCCTCGAAGAGTTGCAGGGGCTGTCCAAGTGTTTACAAGGTAGCCCTGATATTGGGCACAACTCGATGCATAATCATCAAAAGTCGTCTTTGTCATCTCGCGACTGAACCTCTAGGCAGCATTTGTTGCATTGCCATTGACTGGAGGTCATGTTATGGCCTCATTCAGACGGGCTTTGGTTCCCCAGTGATGAGATCATCCTTGCGCGCAAAGTATGTGGGGCTTTGCCCTGCATGTGAAGAGGTCTCAGGACTTCGCTATTTGGGAGGCGTTCTCCTATGGCGGAGTCTGAGGGGAAGCATTGTCAGGTGCTCTGTAAGCCTGCGTCACATCACGTAAGGTTTTTGTTAGACACATTATTAATGAGAACTAACAGACAATAACGCCAAGGAAAGTACAGGGGGTGTTAACTGTAGTATTTAGAATATGAATGTGAAGAAAGTAAAGTGGACGAAAAGATGACTTGCCGCCGGCAGGGACCGAACCTGCGACCTTCGAATAACGCGTCCGATGCTCTACCACTGAGCTACGGCGGCGGTCATCCTCCCGTCCACTTTCTGGGGTATATATGTTGATTTAAACCTAGGAGTGTTAGTCAGCGCCAATCGCAGCCATGGCGGCGAGTGTGGAACACTCTTCTTTTGCCTGTTGGCGTCACGTAGCACGTGATCTTTTTACGAGCTGGCAGCTGACCAATAATCCCTCGCATACTACCTGAAGGCATTAAGTCTGCCAGGACGAGACCCTCGCTATGAATGAAGGAAAGCAGATGATTTTTTCAAGGGCTCGATTATCTTTGTTAGACACATTATTAATGAGAACTAACAGACACTAACGCCAAGGAAAGTACAGGGGGTGTTAACTGTAGTATTTAGAATATGAATGTGAAGAAAGTAAAGTGGACGAAAAGATGACTTGCCGCCGGCAGGGACCGAACCTGCGACCTTCGAATAACGCGTCCGATGCTCTACCACTGAGCTACGGCGGCGGTCATCCTCCCGTCCACTTTCTGGGGTATATATGTTGATTAAACCTAGGAGTGTTAGTCAGCGCCAATCGCAGCCATGGCGGCGAGTGTGGAACACTCTTCTTTTGCCTGTTGGCGTCACGTAGCACGTGATCTTTTTACGAGCTGGCAGCTGACCAATAATCCCTCGCATACTACCTGAAGGCATTAAGTCTGCCAGGACGAGACCCTCGCTATGAATGAAGGAAAGCAGATGATTTTTTCAAGGGCTCGATTATCTTTGTTAGACACATTATTAATGAGAACTAACAGACAATAACGCCAAGGAAAGTACAGGGGGTGTTAACTGTAGTATTTAGAATATGAATGTGAAGAAAGTAAAGTGGACGAAAAGATGACTTGCCGCCGGCAGGGACCGAACCTGCGACCTTCGAATAACGCGTCCGATGCTCTACCACTGAGCTACGGCGGCGGTCATCCTCCCGTCCACTTTCTGGGGTATATATGTTGATTTAAACCTAGGAGTGTTAGTCAGCGCCAATCGCAGCCATGGCGGCGAGTGTGGAACACTCTTCTTTTGCCTGTTGGCGTCACGTAGCACGTGATCTTTTTACGAGCTGGCAGCTGACCAATAATCCCTCGCATACTACCTGAAGGCATTAAGTCTGCCAGGACGAGACCCTCGCTATGAATGAAGGAAAGCAGATGATTTTTTCAAGGGCTCGATTATCTTTGTTAGACACATTATTAATGAGAACTAACAGACAATAACGCCAAGGAAAGTACAGGGGGTGTTAACTGTAGTATTTAGAATATGAATGTGAAGAAAGTAAAGTGGACGAAAAGATGACTTGCCGCCGGCAGGGACCGAACCTGCGACCTTCGAATAACGCGTCCGATGCTCTACCACTGAGCTACGGCGGCGGTCATCCTCCCGTCCACTTTCTGGGGTATATATGTTGATTTAGACCTAGGAGTGTTAGTCAGCGCCAATCGCAGCCATGGCGGCGAGTGTGGAACACTCTTCTTTTGCCTGTTGGCGTCACGTAGCACGTGATCTTTTTACGAGCTGGCAGCTGACCAATAATCCCTCGCATACTACCTGAAGGCATTAAGTCTGCCAGGACGAGACCCTCGCTATGAATGAAGGAAAGCAGATGATTTTTTCAAGGGCTCGATTATCTTTGTTAGACACATTATTAATGAGAACTAACAGACAATAACGCCAAGGAAAGTACAGGGGGTGTTAACTGTAGTATTTAGAATATGAATGTGAAGAAAGTAAAGTGGACGAAAAGATGACTTGCCGCCGGCAGGGACCGAACCTGCGACCTTCGAATAACGCGTCCAATGCTCTACCACTGAGCTACGGCGGCGGTCATCCTCCCGTCCACTTTCTGGGGTATATATGTTGATTTAAACCTAGGAGTGTTAGTCAGCGCCAATCGCAGCCATGGCGGCGAGTGTGGAACACTCTTCTTTTGCCTGTTGGCGTCACGTAGCACGTGATCTTTTTACGAGCTGGCAGCTGACCAATAATCCCTCGCATACTACCTGAAGGCATTAAGTCTGCCAGGACGAGACCCTCGCTATGAATGAAGGAAAGCAGATGATTTTTTCAAGGGCTCGATTATCTTTGTTAGACACATTATTAATGAGAACTAACAGACACTAACGCCAAGGAAAGTACAGGGGGTGTTAACTGTAGTATTTAGAATATGAATGTGAAGAAAGTAAAGTGGACGAAAAGATGACTTGCCGCCGGCAGGGACCGAACCTGCGACCTTCGAATAACGCGTCCGATGCTCTACCACTGAGCTACGGCGGCGGTCATCCTCCCGTCCACTTTCTGGGGTATATATGTTGATTTAAACCTAGGAGTGTTAGTCAGCGCCAATCGCAGCCATGGCGGCGAGTGTGGAACACTCTTCTTTTGCCTGTTGGCGTCACGTAGCACGTGATCTTTTTACGAGCTAGCAGCTGACCAATAATCCCTCGCATACTACCTGAAGGCATTAAGTCTGCCAGGGCGAGACCCTCGCTATGAATGAAGGAAAGCAGATGATTTTTTCAAGGGCTCGATTATCTTTGTTAGACACATTATTAATGAGAACTAACAGACAATAACGCCAAGGAAAGTACAGGGGGTGTTAACTGTAGTATTTAGAATATGAATGTGAAGAAAGTAAAGTGGACGAAAAGATGACTTGCCGCCGGCAGGGACCGAACCTGCGACCTTCGAATAACGCGTCCGATGCTCTACCACTGAGCTACGGCGGCGGTCATCCTCCCGTCCACTTTCTGGGGTATATATGTTGATTTAAACCTAGGAGTGTTAGTCAGCGCCAATCGCAGCCATGGCGGCGAGTGTGGAACACTCTTCTTTTGCCTGTTGGCGTCACGTAGCACGTGATCTTTTTACGAGCTGGCAGCTGACCAATAATCCCTCGCATACTACCTGAAGGCATTAAGTCTGCCAGGACGAGACCCTCGCTATGAATGAAGGAAAGCAGATGATTTTTTCAAGGGCTCGATTATCTTTGTTAGACACATTATTAATGAGAACTAACAGACAATAACGCCAAGGAAAGTACAGGGGGTGTTAACTGTAGTATTTAGAATATGAATGTGAAGAAAGTAAAGTGGACGAAAAGATGACTTGCCGCCGGCAGGGACCGAACCTGCGACCTTCGAATAACGCGTCCGATGCTCTACCACTGAGCTACGGCGGCGGTCATCCTCCCGTCCACTTTCTGGGGTATATATGTTGATTTAAACCTAGGAGTGTTAGTCAGCGCCAATCGCAGCCATGGCGGCGAGTGTGGAACACTCTTCTTTTGCCTGTTGGCGTCACGTAGCACGTGATCTTTTTACGAGCTGGCAGCTGACCAATAATCCCTCGCATACTACCTGAAGGCATTAAGTCTGCCAGGACGAGACCCTCGCTATGAATGAAGGAAAGCAGATGATTTTTTCAAGGGCTCGATTATCTTTGTTAGACACATTATTAATGAGAACTAACAGACAATAACGCCAAGGAAAGTACAGGGGGTGTTAACTGTAGTATTTAGAATATGAATGTGAAGAAAGTAAAGTGGACGAAAAGATGACTTGCCGCCGGCAGGGACCGAACCTGCGACCTTCGAATAACGCGTCCGATGCTCTACCACTGAGCTACGGCGGCGGTCATCCTCCCGTCCACTTTCTGGGGTATATATGTTGATTTAAACCTAGGAGTGTTAGTCAGCGCCAATCGCAGCCATGGCGGCGAGTGTGGAACACTCTTCTTTTGCCTGTTGGCGTCACGTAGCACGTGATCTTTTTACGAGCTGGCAGCTGACCAATAATCCCTCGCATACTACCTGAAGGCATTAAGTCTGCCAGGACGAGACCCGAACCTGCGACGACGGTCGCAGGTTCGGTCCCTGCCGGCGGCAAGTCATCTTTTCGTCCACTTTACTTTCTTCACATTCATATTCTAAATACTACAGTTAACACCCCCTGTACTTTCCTTGGCGTTATTGTCTGTTAGTTCTCATTAATAATGTGTCTAACAAAGATAATCGAGCCCTTGAAAAAATCATCTGCTTTCCTTCATTCATAGCGAGGGTCTCGTCCTGGCAGACTTAATGCCTTCAGGTAGTATGCGAGGGATTATTGGTCAGCTGCCAGCTCGTAAAAAGATCACGTGCTACGTGACGCCAACAGGCAAAAGAAGAGTGTTCCACACTCGCCGCCATGGCTGCGATTGGCGCTGACTAACACTCCTAGGTTTAAATCAACATATATACCCCAGAAAGTGGACGGGAGGATGACCGCCGCCGTAGCTCAGTGGTCGAGCATCGGACGCGTTATTCGAAGGTCGCAGGTTCGGTCCCTGCCGGCGGCAAGTCATCTTTTCGTCCACTTTACTTTCTTCACATTCATATTCTAAATACTACAGTTAACACCCCCTGTACTTTCCTTGGCGTTATTGTCTGTTAGTTCTCATTAATAATGTGTCTAACAAAGATAATCGAGCCCTTGAAAAAATCATCTGCTTTCCTTCATCACGTAAGGTTTGTTGCGCGAGATCTAGGCACTTAATTTCTAAATTAATAGATGATCCGCTGTTTCCGTCAGGACCCGTCACACTTAGCAAATGTAAGTTCCTTTTTCAGTATTTGAGGTGGTCACATTAAATGTCATATTAACCCTTCAATCTCAGTTACATGGTCATTTGGAGCACAGAAGAATCATACCTTTGACATGTCTCCTGGAAAGCGACCCGTCAAGCAACTTGTCAATTATGGGGGTGCCTTCAGCAAAGGGATCATATTCAATGGTACACTGCAAAATGAAGTTAAATGAAGACACATTTATTACGTAGGAGGTTGAGTTGACCCAAACCTCAATGTATCTTGCTCTTTCTTAGGGACTACTCTACACAACTAGCAAAAACATGTTGTGCACACAAATGTGTCCAAAGCACCTCAAAAGGGTTAGGTTGGCTGCCATGCTGCCTTAAACGTACATAATGTGCTATTGTTAAGGCATGTTTCTAATTGCCGATGTTTACGAAGTTTAGTACAAGCATCGCGAAGCTGATCTTGCTGGAAGCACCTGGTCAGTGATTATGCTTGGAAGTAAAAAAACACAGTGGCCAATTGGATGTTGATAGTGTCAACATTTTCAGAAGCGGGTTCCCCTGGAAGTGAGCATGCTGCAGTTCTTCCTGGCCTACGTGCAACACACTCCAGGCACCCAGCTGCAAGAGTCGTGGAGCTCCCTGCTGGGTCTCTGGAAGGACGGCCTGCAGCTTACAGCCATGCCCCTGGTTCAGTTCCACCTGCTTGGGTGAGCATTTTGATAAATATATTGCTGTATAATGTGAGATATATTTCTAGAGCCCAGACCATTGAGTGCTCCTGAGATACGATGGTCGGGTGAGCATCCTCTTTCACCTTGTTTTTCAGGCTGCTCCACGAGTTTGTTCAACGAGCACCCTTGCTTGAGGACAAAAAGGACCAGAAGGATTTGCAGGCAAGCCTCGCACTTTTTTTGGACTTGCTCTATAGCAAGGAGCTCTGTATAAGAGACGAGCAGTAGGAAGTTAACCCTTTGCAACACGCATTATGATCGAATGTTTATAAATGCATGAAATTTATGTGATTCGATTCCATGGCTCTGGAGACCAAATTTAAAGTGAGTGGAAATGTTAGAATAAATTACGATGTACATATTTTATGGCAATTGATTGTAATTACCATTTAAGTTACAGTTCAACCGCTTTATAAGAGTCACGCATTGGGGAGCAGTTCTTGTCTTTTATACAAGGTGTTTCTTATAAGCAGGGTACCATGTTCTCATTTTGTGATCAACCCCTATTTCGGTGTAGGCACACTGGTGTCTCTTATACCCCAAGTGTCTCTTACGTCAGTGTCTCTTATAAAGGGGTGCAACTGTATTATCTAGAGCTGTGCGAATAGCAAAATTTTGGGTGCGAAGCGAATTCGAATAATAAAGATTGAGTGCGAATCGAATCGAATAATTTCGAATAATTTTCGAATATTTCTCAAACATTTTTCGAATAATTCGAAGTGAAATTACAGAAAAAGTTGCAGAGAATCCCTAAGTATGTTCTTGTGAGATAGCAACATGAAAGTGTTTCTTTTCGCTAGGTTGGTGAAGCGCTGGTGGGGTCATATTTCGTAGTTGTCTTTCTTATCAAGAGTGAGGCAATGTAGACGTTGAATTGTATTTATGTACATCATTTGGTGCAACCAAAGTGCTGCCGACAACACTTTACACGTGATAGGCAGAGATGCCATTTCCTCAGCCTCTCCTCCTCTTTCAACTGCTGTGGAAGGCCAACTGATATGGTGGACAAGGGTGTGCTCCCTTCAAGTCCGGAGTTCCAAATCTGCCTCGTAGACGTCTATATATAAGAACATCTGAAATTTTGGATGCTAAAAAGCTTCGGCGTCCGATTTTTCAGGCTTCCTGCTCGAATTTCAGGTCCAAAACAGCATTAAATGAGCCCCCAACTCTGCCACATCTTTCATCTCCATATTGGAACCAGCGTTTTCTTGAGTTAATACATTTGCGACCGTAGCGGAGCTTGAAAGGCAGCTTTGCCGCAATACGAGAGTGTAATGAGGTGAAGCATATTGAAAATCTGAAGGGGTCACTTTCAACCGGACGATGACTGCATGTGTTTTTGGGAAGTTCGAATAGTTCGAATAGTAAAACTTCAGTGCGAATCATATCGAATAGCAAACACTATTCGAAAAATATTTGAAATTTCGAATGTTCGCACACCCCTAGTATTATCCACTTATCGTACAGTCAGTTGTGCTTTATTTCTTCATAAACCGAATTCAATGACACACTCAATTGCATGCGATAGTTACCTGCTGGCAGTGAGCATTTCTAAAATAGAAAAAAGAAATTCAATATTTCTGCCAAAACGCACCACATTTAACGTCTCGTTAAACATGGTACACTCAAACCTCATTATAACCTCATCAAACCTCATTATAGTCGCATCTGCCACGAGAATAACTTCGTTATATCCAAAAATTCGTTATAAAAGTTTATTTGTAACACTGTAGCCATGACAAGGCTATTCTTCATTTACTTCATTATAACCGATAATTTGTTATATCCGTGTTCGTTATAACAAAGTTCGAGTGTACTGCCTTCACCAAAGCGATCATACATAGCGAAATATTTCACGCAGAAGTGATATAAAGGAAGTTAAGGCAACTGGAATGCTTAATTTACCATTAGCTCAGTGTTTGCAGTCTCTTCCTTGCCAGTAGTGCACAGAAATGGCAAAAGTGAGTTGCATCTCCTAATTAGGACTCTGTGTCACAAAGGGTTAAGTCATACTCATGACTCAGAGTATGACATAGTAATGTCGCACCTTAATTGAACTAATCTAGCTTTAGCTGCCATAATTTTTCAAAGCCCTGTTCTAATCTGCACATTAAGTGGTCATTTGTTTAAACTAAATAGATTTCATAAGCACTTTGGTGAGAATGACACTGCTTGGGTCAACTTTTCAAACATGAAATTGAGGTAGCGCTCTTGGGAGTTCACTTGCACATTGCTGTTGTTATGTGCAGGACATAACTCAGAAAGTGATAGAGGCATGCAGTACGGTGGCAAGTGCCAGCTTGGAGCAGACAACGTGGCTTCGTAGGAACCTTGCCGTTCGGCCAGGTCCTCAGCCTGACATCATGGGTAGTGATGCTGACGCTGAAGGTTTGTGCCTTACTGTATATTGCGTTTACAAGGCACCTGTAGTTACAAGGACGATAAGGTTTGTGTATAGCCTTTTACAATCAAGCTGTCTTATTCTACCCTGTGCTGACGTCATTGTAGTAGTAGTAGTAGTAGTAGTAGTAGTAGTAGTAGTCAGGCAGATAACGTAACCAGAGGGGAGAGTCAATTAGGAAATAAATAAAATTAAATTTCCTGATGAAAGGGGCGACAACTTTGCTGTCCGACGGTTTTCGCCGCATGGAACTGGCTGTAATTAGGCTTGTACGAATAGTAAATTTTAGGTTCGAAGCGAATAGTGATTTTGGTCGAATAATTTCGAATCGAATTCGAATAGTACATATCACATATTATAAAGAAAAATGAGCATATTTGTCGTGGCCCAACCAACCTGCACAACGTTTTTTTTTTTTAAATTGTAACAAGGCATGTTCAAATGTCATCCTGTTTGGTTCAAAGGAAGTGTAAGCAACTTTTAATAGTAGCAGGATTTGGCTTTCGGTAGAATGCAAAGGATAACCTGTAAAATATGTTACGTTTTAAAATTTACTATACTTGGAGCATATAAGCCGGTATAACAAGTTTTTAAACTTAAAAAAATGATGGATCGATGTGAGCGAATATGTTCATTTAACCTTAAAGCGGGGCTTCGCGGCAGTGCGGATTTTTTCTGAAAAGGTGTATTCACGGTATAGCACCCCTCCACTGCAGTGAAACTACCTTTACAAAAAGTTACAAGCGGACAGTGCAAATCTCTCCTGGAAAGGTGTATTCACGGCATAGCACCCTTCCACTGCAGTGAAACCACCTTTACAGGGGGGGGTTATAAGCGGACTAATATACATCTATTCATTCATTTCGAATACTTCGAAATTTTCAATAATTTGAATTCGAATCGAAGCGAATTCGAATACTGTCTTATTCGTTCGAATATTCGAAGTGCTCGAATATTCGCAAAAGCCCAGCTATAATCTTTTTTTTTTTTCTTCTTCCTTTCTTCAAAATTAATGGTGCACACAAAAGTGTAGTATGATGCAGTAGACGAGTTCAACTCAGAATTTTCCTAGCAGGCCAGAGATGGGTTTGTGAAGTACACGCGATAGCCTGCAGTTTGGTTCAGACTTGATGAAACATCTTTTGCAATGTGGATAGTTCCTTTATTTTAATCTTCTTTCCTCCCTTCTTGCAGGAGACATGGTTACAGCGGGTGAAGGTGTCGTTGTCAATGACGCTGACACACCCGAACAAGTGGCTGGCCAGCCAGCATATAATCCTACGTCCTATGCCCAGTACAGCGTTCAAGCGCTGTCTGTCCTAGCAGAGGTTAGCCTGCACCATTTTATTAGCTTACACAGTGATGCTACCGCTGCGCCAATTGCGCCAGACTGCGCCAAAGTGCCCTGGCTGCTACAACCTGCTACATTTCCTCAAAATTTGGCGATTCTGCGCCAAGCCTGCGCCAAAGGGGTGTACTCCGACTTTCAGAAATGAAACTAACTACAGTCAACTGCCGATTTTTCGGACTCGGACCGCGAAATCGTCCGAAAAATCAAATTCATGCTTTTTTATTTAGCTGAAGCGGTCAAATCGCCCCAGCCACGTCCAAAATAGCTTTAATGCCTCGCAGTACAATCATCGGGCATTTTGGTGCGCGCCCAGGCTCTCGCAAATACATTCAATACCTGCCGCGAACCCCGCTTAACTACGTACGTGCCAACCGCCACTTTTGCATCTTGTGACGAGCGCCGCCGATAACAGCAAAGCGCGGAATAGATTACGGCTATCTCGCATGAAGCGTTTGTAAACGATGACACGGAACACAGAAACTATGGTGGAAGAGCGGACGACTCGTCCGGCTTTCTCCGATGCGTGTGCGCATGTAAACGATGCGCACACACATCGCCGAATCGCCACCGATACGCAGCATTTGCTGCCGTGTCAAGCCGATTGTTTCTAGTTGTGTGCAGCACATCGCCAACTAAGCCGACGGACGCCGTCACTTTACTGTTGCTGAATCGTACGCACGCATTTATCATGAAAGGGTTCGTGATGCGCACTTAGTTCCTGACCGCACACGGGCGCGGCAATGACGAGCTGGTTTCGTCCGCGAAGGCAACGCATCTATGCGGCGCACTTAGCGGTCTCGTACAAAGACGCAGCAGGAATGGCGGCGCGGCGCATTTGGGTTCTCGCCTATTAAATGCGTGCAGTATGCATGCAACTGCGCTAGGCCACGTGCACTACCGAACAGTTAACTGAAGATACTTATCGTAAGGGTTGTCAGCGATTAAGCCGTACTGGCGCGTGTGCCAGTTGCCGCCATCACGCCTCAGTGCATTTCCGCTGCTTATCCGTAACATCGCCGCACGGCGCCGCGATAGCGGCCCCTTTGAATTTCTGGTCTGCTTCACCCCATAACGCTTCGGCATTGCGGCAAAGCTGACTTTCGGACTCTGCTACTGTCTCTAGCAGATCGACTCGCGAAAGCGCTGGTTCGAACCTACGAGATAATAGACGCGGCAGAGGTGGGGGCGTCAAATAATGCCTTTCGGACCTGCAATTTGGGCAGAAAGTCCGAAAAATCGGACGCGGAATAGCTTCAGCGTCCGAAATTTCGGACGTTCTAATACATTGAAGTCTATGGGGCTGGTGACGGTGCCGCGAAAGCGTCCGAATTTTCGAGCATGTCCGAAAAATCGGGCGTCCGAAAAATCGGCAGTTGACTGTACATGAGGTTCCCCCATTGAGAGCGACATCGCGCTGTACAAGTGTACAGGATGCAATACGAGCCAAGTCAAACCATACTCGGCTTTGTCGGTTCTCTGGCCCGTACTGTTGCGGTAGCTGGCGGTCGTGCATGCTGCTTCAGTCCAACGAGTTGCTAGGTGCGTGAACGTTAACTGGAGTTCGTGCGCGGCATCCCCCACAGCAATGCTGATGTAGAAAGAGGCTTCAGCGAAAATCGCTAGTTATTGCAGGCCAGGGCTCAGCTGACACTAGATAGCATCAATGGCATTCGCCATGTTGTGTCCTATGGTAAGCGTTTTGGCTCTGACCCCAGTAGTTACACTATTACACCTGAGATTCTCAGGGTGGTGAGAAATTCAAAGAGGTACTCTGAACGCCTTGCCTTGGAGAAAGAACAGTCGGCTAAGCGGCCACGTGAGGAGCCTGAAGCAGGCCCAAGCAGCGAAGGTCAAGATCTTCAAAAGGAAGTGGAGACTGCTAAGAAGATGCTCACAAATGCTGAACTTCTGATTGCCCATGGTCTTAAAACAAAGGACTTTGCCGAAGTTGAAAGTGGAAATTCTCTTTTAGCTTCAAGGAAATCTCGACTTGAGATGGCCATTCAAAAAATGGCTGAAAATAAAAAAGAAGCCTGCCCGCAAGTGACCTTTCTGCGCACTTCTGACCATTTTTTAAAAGTTGCTATTCTAATCTTTTTTGTGCTTGTGACAGTTTTCATTTGGTCTTTTTTTTACACTAGTTTATTGGAGCACCGAAAGAGAAGTTTTTTGGTAGTCATTTTGCATTTGTTTTTTTAATTATGTGTATTCACATTTAGTAGCCATGTGCGTGAATGGTACCCCTGATTGGTATACCAGTGTACTGAGTGTTTTATGTCGATGCTTTTGTAGTTGATCATTAGCCATGCTGCTATGCGGGAGTCAACTTATTTTGTGAAAAGCCTATTTATTTGTTGTTGAGTCTGATGCTATTTATCACTGCGGAAAAATTTGCTGTGATATTTAGTGTGCTGTTTCTGTGATGTTTGGTGTACAAGTATGTAGAAATTCTTATTATATTCATTTTGTCTTCAGTCATTTTTTTATTAATGCTATGTTTCTATATCGTGTGCAGTGAGCTGTTTCTGTGATATTTATGTACAAGCTCATCTGTGATAACTGATATGTTTCCTAGTCACTTGTAAAAAGGTGCTGTGACTCAGTGTTTGTTTATCGTCACTTTTTTTGTTTACTAATTGCAGTTAGGTTAGATGAAAAGGTTAATATTCATAATTCGGGGTTCTTTTAATTTTTTTATTGCACTTGAAATTCGTGCAGAATATTGCTTTTTTATTGGCTGTCTGTTATGAATACAGTGCGTGTCTTTGAAATTACTTCATTACCACCTGCTCCAAAAGCTAGTTTTGCTGCTCCAAAACGCAATTTTGCCTGCTCCAAAAGCTGCTCCAAAGTGGTCTAAGCCAGTAGCATCACTGCTTACAGTTTTTCTCATAAGAACTCCACGAAAATGATTGGTTTGGTCAACTGAAACTAGTTTCGCTTTCATTAATAGTTGCATTGCATCAACACAAAGTTAACACTTATGTCATGGGTGAAAAGGCAACTGCTTTCTCTCTCACTATGCTGCATTCCTTGTCATTTAGTGTAAGGCATGATAGTTTTATGTATTGTTCCATTTTAAATAAAAGTGTCCAGTAATGACATTCTCACAGCTGTTGCTTTTAATGGTGGCTGTACATACATTGATACCACATCATAACAGCTATGCAAGTTGCTAGCAGACTGAGTGCATATACTATAATGCAAAGTTAGCTTCACCTGCTTTCGTGCCATGCTTGTTTAATAATTACTTACAATAAAGCTAAACAGACCAAGCATTTGCACGAAATTTTTGTGCGGCTGGAACAAGTGTTAAAACAGTATTTTTTGTCTTTGTTTCTCTTTCAGTTTTTATCTCCAGTGCTTGATGTTGTCTATGTGAGCGAAGAGAAGGAAAAGGTCGTCCCACTCCTGAGTGGAATTATGTTCTACGTCACACCATACCTCCGAAACCACAGGTTAGTCTTCCACTAGAAGATAAGTGCACCGTACTCGGGAATTTAATTCTTAACTTTGCAGTTGTGGACACAAGAAAACTCTGGGACAAAACATGAGAGCTGACGATAATGATGATGATCATGCGGGAAGTATTGGGTGGTTAAATCTTTCATTTCTTGCCAGCCATAGCATGCAACAAAACACATAAGTCACATGTAATGGACATAATTTAACAACAGACTCAAATTCGTTACGACATGGTTCAACCATTAGATAATGTTTGGCCGGCAGGATTAATTTGTGCCTGATAGAAGTCGCATCTCTCTCCAGGGTTCTCACTCATGCAAAAATCGTAGCAGGTGCAAAAGACAAGGGCACAGTGAGGTTGGCAAACAGGCGCTAACTCACAGCATGTTATTTTTTTAATGAGTTCCTGCTAATCAAGAAAGTTACAAAACACAAACAGGACAAAAGGAACTTCATGTGGGGTGAAAGTGAATTCTTTGCCACTGATTACAACCGATAGCTCACTAACACACTTGTCTGCATGCTTTATTTGGAAAGCTTGAGTTAAAGTATTTCATGTGTTAGTTTATTTTAAAGCCAAGCTTCCCTTTCGAACACTCCCGAATTCTGCATTGTGGGTGCTGCTGCTTCCTTGCTAGATAGGTCCCTGGCTGATTGCAGCATTATCGAGGAATCGAACATCTGTCCTCAAACACAGCAGCCCAATGCATTAATCATCAGGCTACTGTAAACAAATGGAGCGAAACGCCAGCTTGCCTCCTTGAACACCTATAAGGTTGCTTGTGTCCAAAGGTGCGTGACAGTATTTGCCATCCCGGGGCATATACGAAACTTGAAAGCGCCAGAGAAAGCGGAACGAAAGTGTTGCACTGAGCGAGAGCTACTTTGATATGTTGCGAAACAAAACTTCTCTGCGCGTGCAGTGCTCACGGATGGAAACATGAAAATTTAGGACTAAGAGATGCACACTTCTTTTAGTTTCCAGCGTTTTCAGTTCGTGTCATAGTTTCGTAATTTTTACTTGCCAGCACTTGCATCAGTCATCAGCGCGGCCAGATTCGTAGCGACATGATGTGGTTATCTCGAACAGTCACTCGTAGCATTGGTTAAGGGGGCAGACTGGTCTTTGGGACTGAGAAAGGGCAAAAAAATCCATTTTTTGAAAATGACATTTTTGGTTTCAGCAAGCATTTTTCTACGTGCCTACAAATTTTCATATTCCAGGATGCAGTAATTTTTTTGTAATATCATTTTGACTGCCCAGATTCTTGGTGCTGCCAATTAGCAGCAACGGCAAAAAATGGGGAGCCTGCTTTGAGGCATCTTTATAATTTGCCAGCACATGTTTCCATAGCTCTGGTACCAATTTATGAGCACCTTGTCAGAAATAGAGCTTCTAGAACTGTGTCAAAAGGGTAAATGAAGGCCTTCATTCACTAATTTGGCTGTGGCATCTAAGGAACAGCATGCTTCACTATTTATGGTTGAAACTGTAGATAAAGATGCAGTAATGAAGATCAAACGTGGCAATTTGAGAACCTCGTTATGGATCTTGGTAGAATTAAGTCCAAAACCCAGCGTCCCAAGCATCAGATGGATGAGTGAGGAGGACAGGCACCAAGCGGCCGAGTCTAATCTCAAACATGCCACGGCCAAGAGTGTCCAGCTGGCACTAAATAAGGGCTGTTACAACACTACGCAGCAGTCAAATTATAGTCCTGGTGTCTCTTGGTGTCTGCACTGCAAAATATGCACATTCTACTGGTTATTTTTAAAATCAACAGTGTGCTATTTCATTTTTGCACTTTTCTCAAAATGTAAATTTATGACCGTTCACTTTTGAGGCCCATATATCTTGGCATCTAGGGCAGGTACAACAATAATTTTTCTTGCAGTGGAAACACAAATATGTAGAGAATCCAAATATGGGAGCAGAATTTTGAGCACAATCCTTTTTAATTATTTAGTCATCAGAATTGTAACAGGATGCCAAAGGCTTTTCAGAATGTAAAGTTCGTTCTGCTCTAAAATAATTAAGAAAAGCAAACAAAAAAAAAACTGCTTGCATACTTTCAATCTTTAGTCATTAGTGAACATTGCCATATTTTAAATTTTGCTTTTAATTGAGCACTTTAATTGCTATTGAGGCCTTAAACAATAGGGGTGAAGTTATCTCGGGAACTAGACGACTTAGAGGAAAAGTAATTACATATTTGAAATCAACAGAAAAAGCTGCACAAACCTGTGCAGATTCATCAGAATTGGTGGAGAAATAAAGAAAAATATGTCTAAGATGAGTCCGCCTCCTTAAGGTAAAAAAAATTTGTCGCGTTGCAGTCCGTGAGGACTGTGTATTCCAACAAGCCATGTTTGGTCTGCTGCCATTCTTTAAAACATGAAAATTGAATGGAGGTGTCAGCACTTCCACTTCCACCAAACTTCCACTTCTGCTGCATCCCTTTGGTGTGTTACATTTTTTCTTGGTGGCTGTTGCAGGGTGCACAATGCACCCAGCTTTCGGGCCTGCTCGCAACTGGTGTCGAGCCTGTCGGGTTACCAGCACACCCGCAAGGCGTGGCGGCGTGACGCACTGGAGCTGCTGCTTGAGCCGGCCTTCTTCCAAATGGACCTGGCCTGCCTTGCTCACTGGCGTGCCACGGTGGACCACCTCATGACGAATGACAAAACCACCTTCAGGGACTTCATGGGTGCGTGTGTTTGTTTGTCTTCAGTGTGCGTGCCATGTTTCATAGAGTTCTCTTATGAACCTACAAGCATTTCAGGTATGCATCAAAAAAAAAAAAGAAGGAAAGAAATTATGTGCAGAATAAATTCGAAAGCCACTGTAGGTTCAGTTGGAAGTTAGAGTGTACACGTATCTCACGGGAGTACGGCCACTAGCATGGGTTCGGACTTAGCAAGCCACAGGGCCGCGTTTCCCGTCGCCTCGCGTGAACTAACGCACCGCTGCACACGTGCATTCGGGCGACAAGGGCGCTGAGCGCAGCGTGGCAAGTACACAGTACTGCTCTCGAGATTCGCAACCCTTTATTGCCTGCAGCAACACCACGAAACTGTACCACGCCCGCTCCTAAAGGCGGCGGGAAAAGCAAAGCGGCTTAACCACGCCACAGGCGGAAATACAGAACAAAGGGCGCTGCTAGCACGTCTCCTTGGGCAATGGCTCACGGCAACACGCCTCCAAGGGAAAAGGTCCCTCGCAACCATGCTGCATAATCCTCACAATCAGTGACCACAGGGCCCAATCGCTCGAGGGAGGGCAAACTCCGTTCGCGTTGGCTTGGCATAGTATGACCACATGTGAACACACTGCACCGCTCTTCGGCCAAGCGTCCGGAAAGGGACAACGTAAGGTAAGCGCTCGCCGCTGGCGCAAGGCACCGTTAGCGAACTCTGTCCGAGCGAACCCCCAAGAACAAAAGAGCCGACGGACGGGAAGAAAAACACATGCTTACCCTACGAGGTCTAGAGAGAGAGTCCCTTCCCGCCGCACGCGAAACGTCTCGCGAGACATGCACGCGGCACCATTGTCGATCCGGCTCCGGGTGAGGGAGGTTAACGTCACCCCCGCTCGCCCAGCGCTGTAGGATCGCGGAGGAGGGGGAGAGTCATGATAGGACATGTGGATAGCAGAAATAGGCGAAAACCCCCGCAATGGCGACGGGCAAGCCTCAATCCCCACAAAGTTGAGAATCTTGCAGTTTGAGATCGTCTTCTCTACGAGTGTGATTCCTGAAGTGCAAAGAAAGAAGCATGTAAGAGGAGGCAACTTGCCGTTAGTTGCATTGCTGCATCATCTTAGGTTCTGTTGCTGTTCATGAAAGAGAATTCTCATCCACGAATTTGTTGCACAGAGCTATGCTGAAAACCCGTACCATACCTCACTGAAAGAAAGCTTCCTAGTTGACGAAAAGCTCATCTTAGTCCAGGACTCAAGCCCTGGACCAACACTTTCTTTTCATGTGTCTTATAGCAGGTCCAGGTAACCACAGTATCTTGGAGGATGTCGTAGGTGCACAAGTGACTACTTTTTGTTGTAATTGCACTCTTTTATAAGTGTGCCTTACAGTACTGTAATCTTTTTTTTTTTTTGGAAATGGAAGCAAAAAAATTGGGTTATTGTCTTGACTGGGAATTGTAATATGTCACTGCTAAGTGTTGTGTTTTGGTGTCAATACAGCTCTCGTAATTCTTCAGATTCAGTCAGCACTCTTCGCCTTCACAGTGCTTCACTTAAGCTAGTTCGTGTGCTTAGGTTTCTTCCTTTGCATGTTCATCGCAGCCCGTTTTGCGGTGGCACAGAGTGGCTCGTTGAACATCTTCAGCAGCAAGGAGCAAGAATATGAGGTCCGGGCGCAGCTGCTGAAACGGCTAGCCTTTGTCCTTTTCTGCAGCGAGTCGGACCAATACCAGCGCTACATGCCAGACATCCAGGGTACTACAAATTTTCACTCATGGTACTCCTGTATCTCTTCTGCAGATACATGGCTTCCAACACGACAACTGGGAATAGCATAGAATGTCAGTGTCATTAAGATGGAGGCTTCCTTTGTATATGTCACTTGATTCATTTCTGTACAGTACTCACGGATTCAAACGCGACATCAAATTTTTAGTATAACAACTGGTATGCGCAATTGTTAGATATAACCATGTCATGTCGCGACGAATCTGGTCTCTAAAGGTAATGTTGGCTCTGATCTACGGGTTCAAGTTAAAATGATGTTGATATAACCCGAACTGCCCTCATGTGCGAACAGGTGTACGTAAGGTTAGGACATTAAATGTTTAAAGGAGTCCTGACACAAAAATTTTCGCCCCGCGTTTTTTTGCTGCAATGTGTTGCTGGGGGCCTGTTAGTCATAACACGGCACATCGTTTGCTGCAGCGCGCGACAGATGATTAATTACAAGCTCCTTATTACCGACACAGTCTCGGTTTCGGTTTGACAGAGCTCCGAAAACGACAAGCCGCCGGGTGCAACTATCACCACCTAGCGAGTTAAGCGCTCGGTCACGTGAGCACAAAGAACAGTGACGCATTTCCGCGCGGTCTGTCGTCGTCGGGCTTATTGTCGCCTGATGGCGACGATTTTCTTGCGGCGGGGATGGAAGGAATTTTCGACGTGGCGAATCACTTCAGGTTTGACCCGCTGGCAAGGAGCGATTCGTTGGGAAGCGCGTCAAAACAGAAATGGCGGCTAGACGTCATCATAACTTGTACCGGCTGAAACGATTACGTAGGGGAAGTAGGGGGGTCACCTCGGGTCACCTCCGAGGGTGTCAATGCACCAGGTGCGGCCTATAATGCTGGATCGCGCTCGCGAACTTCAAAATTCATATAAAATACCTTCCAAGCTTTATTCGCTGTCGATATTTCGCAGATGGTACACGCACGTACACGGGAATCGATCCAGCAGGCTATCTCGGCCGCGAAATTTTGTGTCAGTACCCCTTTAAAACGGAAGCTGTCATGTATTGCACTGCTAAAGAGCCTGGGAAGTAAAAATTAAATCAGAAGTCATCCACAATGTTTTCTGTGCTGATTTGGGATACAAGTCCATTAGGATGAGTGTTTAATGTTAACTTTTGTTTGTTTTCTTTTTATTGCAATAAGCAATATGCAAATTTTAGGTTGTAACTAAGCCCCCTTAGAATAATGCCTTATGGGCAGTGTACGCAATAAAGAACAAATGCTGCTATCAATGAGCACGACTGATCGAGGCCACCAGTTGTCTGCCAGTGTTTTTTTGGTTCATCTTGGTTAATGTTCGTCATGATAAATTTGAAATTCTAATAGTACTGCACATCTTCTTCAATGTAAATGTATGAGCACTGGTGGGAAACATTTGTTTTCATTAACCAAATGTCCAGTCAGCAGAAGTCCACTGTGTGGGATGCACCTCGACCGATAGTAGTAGTAGTAGCATTTTGTAACCAACGTTGATTTCATGTTCACAGAGCGGCTCGCGGAAAGCCTCAAGCTGAGCCACGTGCCAAGCGTACATGCGCAGGTGTTCCTCTGCTTCCGAGTGCTGTTGCTGCGAATGTCATCGCAGCACATCACTTCTCTCTGGCCGGGTATCATCACTGAACTGGTGGGTGCCATCATGTATAGCGTGCACTGAAGTTTGTGTATGTTTAAAATATCATCTTCATAAACTCAAAAGCAAGCATATTGCATTAGGAGATAGAAATGTTACGTTTGTATCACCATTCCTAATACAGCGAAATGCACTCGCGCCATTTCACTGGGCAGAAAGCAGGAGCGGCAAAATATATAAACATGTCATACACATCTGTACTTCTTTCTTCTGCACAAATGTTTTTGTATTATTCTTCATAGAAATGTTTTAAAAAATTGTGTAATTAAGCTTCAGCAACAGTCAAACTGCATTTAAATTGCAACATTTTTCTGTCTTCGACGCTACAGTTTGTTTCTTTTTATATATAAGATTGTCTGCACAATGTAAATAGCAGTGGTAAAATAAATCCAATTTCAAACTTACCTGCTGGAATTTTGCAAATACAGTGAACTCCCGTTAAGACGAACTCGGTTAAGACGAATTCTCGCTTATACCGAACAACACGGGACCATTTGTTTGGTTTTCCATAGACTCAATGCAAAAAAATTTCGCTTAAGACAAACCGCCCAACTGTACTGTTCTGTTAAGACGAACTTTCGCGGTGATCAACAACGCTAGCGATTCTGCGAAACGAACACTGCAGTCTTGGTGGGGCATTCAGGCGACCGAGAAAAAGCAAAAAAGATGAAGAAAAGCGCTTCCTGGAGCAAAGACGCGAAACAAATCGCGAGATAAACGAAGAAGACCGGCCAGCGGATAAAGCCCGTATCCCCTCTCACCCCCAGCCTGTGGGTGGGGGAGGTGTGGGCTTTATCAGCAAAGAAAGCAACAAAAAGAGTGGGGGAGGTGTGGGCTTTATCAGCAAAGAAAGCAACAAAAAGAGTGGGGGCTTTACAACTTGGACCCCCAAAGCCATTGCGTCCTTTGTATTCCTCCCCCGTTCTTCGGTTTCCCAGCTGGAGTACAGAGGAGAACAGAAGAACACAAGAGCTTGGGGCACCTCCGCTGTGGTCAAAGGGGCAAACGCAAGGGGAGTGGGAAAAAAGAAAGAAGAAAGCGACAACAGGAACAAAAATGGTCTGTGCATTACAATCGAGTACGAAACCGAAATCGCAGAAATCGCAGCGCACTCCCGTCAGAGGGGTCAGGTGCATTGTCATCGCCATCACACAATGGCGGCCGAGCACATGTATTTTGTGCTTTTTTTTTTTTTGTGGTCAATAATTCGCGTTGGATCGTGTAGGACCTGTGCGCGTTGTATCTGTTCCCAGTGAAGTGCAAATTGTGATGAGCCATTTTGATTATGGAAGCGCATGACAAAGGAAGGCTATTTTCAACAGCGAATATATCTGCGTCGAGTCTTTTTCGTGGCGAGGCTTGTGACCGTGAGTAGCCCGATGGGATGTCTTCAGCTGCACGTCGATCAGGAAAAGTTACTGCGGGCCGAAAACGGGAAAATATCCGGAAATCGAAGAAAACCTTGCATACTTTCTTGCAACTCAGCGTATAATGACTTTGTCAAGGCTACAGCACGCGACCGAGGCGTATCCAGAAGTGATCTTAGAGTCAGCAAAACAGGCTCACAGAAGAAAACGAACTGCCAGGACAATAAATTTTACATTCCTTGAAGGAAAATTGTGCTTGTCTCAATTTTTTCTAATCGTCAACATAGGAGCGTGTTACAGTTTTATCATTAAAATGTGGTAGCAAATATCTTCATGAGCATTTTTATTTTTGAACACGCAAAATCGGGTGCTCGTAAGATTCGTGTAAACACTCTGCTTGAAGGCATAGTTTTTATCTAGATGAGCTAAATAAATACTTTTTCTTGTCTTTTCCCCGATTGTGTGTCTACTCCATTCAGTGTTTTCAAGTAACATATTTGGATGCACTTGGCATGTTAGCATCTCTCTTTTTGGGGGCACCTCTGATAAGCCGAACTCCTGATAAGACGAACAGATGACCGCGGTCCCTTCGAGTTCGTCTTAACGGGAGTCTACTGTATCAAAGTAATGGATGCATACTGGAGTGAAGTGCGCTGTAATTGAGGAGCCGACATTTTACCGAAAGCAGCGGAAAATCTTTGAGGTTTTAATGTGGACGTTATACATAGTGCACAATGCCTATATTTGTTCGAATTTATGGAATTCTTGTTTAGATTTTAATGCATCTTTCTGTCATTTATGCTGCATTTCTTCAGGTTCAGGCTTTCCTCCAAATAGAACAAGAGCTGTCAACAGACACGGAGGAGTTCAGGTGAGCCGGAATTTCTCCCACACTGCTTATAATTTAGACCAAGCATTCGCAGTTCTAACTGCAATGTCCCCAAGCAGAATGGGTTCTTCCTCTTTGTGAACACTTTATCGATATGAAAGAAAACACCTAAATTTATGTTCAGGAAGCGATTCTCGCAAGCATTCAAGTTGAAACATCGCTCACTACTACATGCTGTAAAGTTCTTATGCTAAAGGGTTCCACTAATGTAACTGTCTTATTTTGAAGCAAATGCAGGGAAAAGTACTTGCCACTTGGATATGGTGTTTCCTTTCATGTTGCTATGCTATGTGTACAGTTAGTGTCAAAAGCTCACATACTGTGGGATCAGAGAAAACGTTTTCTGGGAGTTTGTAGCGCTAGCCATTAATAAGACCATTTAACAATGTGTTGTTTACATACACTAGCACATGCTGCAAATACCTTCACACCTAGGTTGAGGCTTTTTCTTAGAGGCCATGGTCCTGAACATTTTATGCCAAGCGTACATGGCCAAGCTGACAAGCAGGAAGCCACGTTAGATGAAGCGAATGGGTCGTCTGACACAGTGTCTGATCCACAGAGTTGGTGCTGGAATTGCGCGTGTGTAACCCTTTACGCGACACTGTGTGTGCATGTTCCAGCTGTATTTTACTAACTGTACTAACCTGAGTGGGCCTTTCATGCTGCAGTACTGTTGCAAACATGCTGTTCTGTATTTTCTGAATGCCAATGCTGAATGTAGCAAAAAAAAAAGGCATAAAATTTGAGTGCGCTCACTAAGATTGTTCTTGGAAAATGGGAGTTGCATATGGAAATGCTATTCTGCTTGTTGAACAGTTGCATATGACAGTTCCATTCCTAAGTGCTTGTTGAGTGCTGTAGCTTTCGCGACTTGGACGTAACAGCCTTGTGCTCCACGCTTGTGCTCTGAATGCTGAAGATCATTAATTTTAACGAAATGCCTTGTACTTTTCGGCCTCTGCATATAAACATATGCTGTCAAGTGTCCGCTGCTGAATGCTTAATAATGAAAATATAGAAAGTTTAGAACCTCTCATTTAAGAAACTGATGCTGGTTTTCAGTAGCTTCATTTATGCTGCTTCTCATGAACTTAAATGCAGATCATCTTCGGCTTTGTACTGTTTACATTTGGAAGCTGACTGCAACCTTAACATAGCTGCACATTCTGTTTTTAAATGAGCACTAACCTTAAACATGCGAACCGCTTTTCATGCATTGCTGTTTGTGCTGTACATGATGCTTGTACAAAGCTTGCTGCAGCATCAGTTTTTTTTGTAAGCCATGCTTAATGCCCTGACTTCAGTTTTCACATGTCTCTTGTTCTTTGTCCTGCTTGCCTTTAAACAATATTGCTACTGGCGGAACCAACACGAAGCAGACGGAACCCAAGGTACTGCTATCTGTGCAGCCAATTGCACTCTTTGCTTTTTTTTGTTGTATGTGTGTATACACAGCGGTTCACTGTTATAAAGGAAACGCTGGAGCACGTGGCGGCCGCTCGGCTGAGATTTCTCTCCAATTTTTCCTTTAACAGTAGATTGCTATGTACATGTCTGAGCTGACCAAGTGTTACTAATATTTAAATCATGATAACCTTTGCATTTTGCAAGCGTAGCCTTGTCGAAATATGTTTATTCTATAGCTTCTTCCTCTTATTTAACTGTTCATTCTTGGTGGCATTACAAAAGCTTTGCTTCATCAAACGCATACAGTTTCGGATGTGCCTTGATGTTTGTAGTTATAGCTTTATGTGTCGCTGTATGAAAGTTCATTTTAAAAAATAATACTCACCTCTGTACTATGCACCAAACAAATGATGAAAAGTCATATGTGCTTAGTTTATGGAAAACATGTCAGCTAATAATAACAATACAAAGCTTTAAGCAGAGGTACGGATGAATCTTGGTTCGTTGATCACACATGTGTATGTTCAGGTAGTAGCTACACTAGTTAGCAATTTTAGTTATGTCTTCTTTCAGAAAAGATTGATATGTTCCTCTTTTTTTCTGCAGAAAACGACAGTGGTGTATTCTAGCATACTGCATGTATCAGATGTTGGGAAATGGGAACTGCAAACAGTGGCATTCAGTGCAAAGGAGAGAAAATGGGGAGTGCAGCCTTGATTTTAAACAATTTCACAAAGAGACGACATCAGGCAAGAAATTTCTCAATAGTATGTGGCGTATGTAGCGGTTTCTAATAGCCATATAGACAATTTTCCGTAGCTGGTTTATTAAATCAAACTAGATGGCGCCACTGGCGCCACTGCACCGTGGCCGTCTCCATGCCCATCCCCCTGCCGTGGCCTTTGGTAGCGCTGCTCAATATGTCTCCATCCGTGTCGCGTCGTCTGCTCGGCGTTCCCATAGCGTCTGCGCGCACACGAGTAAAAGCGAGCAGACGGCGCAAACGGCCGGAAAAGTAAACATGGCGGCACCTGTGGATGTAGTTTCCTTCCGCCTCGAATTTATCACGTCGTCGTCCTGCGCTGTGTGGCCCGTAAGTTCAAAACCTACGCATTTATTTGCTTTATATTCGCGTCCTGAAGCTTCGAGAGCGATGTACTCGTCGGTATTTTGCAGTATTTCCGAGATTCATTCTCATATAGTCCGAGACAAGGCTTAGCAGGCATGGCTAAATAAACATAGCTGATCGCAATAATAAAGACAAAGCATACCTGACGTTTCTTCTCCAGCGTGAGCTGACACCAAGCGATGGCCGATTTTGCCATTTATTTATTGCTGTGAGGACAGTGGGTGAGTAGCAAGCGCGAGTTCGGATCGAAGCGGTGTGTCGCGTCTGCGTGGGTGCTGCCATGTTGGCTTGTAACCCCAGCTACTGGCGGTTGCTAATACAACAATTAAAGACATACACCATAAATACGACGCAGATTAAACATATCCCTTATCGTTGTGGCGTGGTACGTAACAAACAAACGCAAATGTCTCAGCGTTTTCAACTATGAGGCGATTACATGTAGAACTATGTTTTGCTGCGCAAGCATGTGACTTGCTTACACCCTGCAGCAACCAGCTTGTGTATTACGGCCACGACCGCTTCGCTGGCCCAATGCGTTGGCTGGGGCAAATGGCTGGGGGAAGGCCAGTTACGATCACGTGATCAAACATGGCAGCGCCCGTGCGCCGCTGTGGAAAATCGTCTATAATGTTGACAAGAAACAAAGCATTATGTAGGTAGAGTTAGTCTTACATTGCTGCACATGTTTTACAGCAGCCTGCATAATAGCTTAGTTGGACTATGATTAAATAACCAAGTGCCAGTGATTCTATTAAGAGCATATGCCACAAGCACTTGGGCCCATTTAGGTCTACAACCCATTGTGGTAGCTTTGTAGCCAAGGTGTTTAGCTTCTAAACTAGAGGATGCTGGTTCGATTCCCGGCCATGGCGGCTGCATTGCAATGGGGGCAAACTGTAAAGGCCCCCCCACCGTGACATACTTCGTAGAATCATATTGTGGTTTTGGCATGTAAGGGGCTAGAATTTAATGTTTTTTAGCAACCCACGAGTAATTTGTGGATTACACTCAAACCACGGTATAACGAACACGGATATAACGAATTATCAGTTATAACGAAGTAAATGAAGAATAGTCTTGTCATAGCGACAGTGTTGCAAATAAACGTTTATGACGAATTTTCGGATATAACAAAGTTATTTTCATGGCAGATGTGACTTTGTTATAATGAGGTTTGAGTGTACATCCAACATTATTTCAGCCATTTTTGTGCATTTTTCCTTCAAGTTTCTCCTCTTCTGTTGTATATGCTGAGTAGAGTGATGAATAGTGTGTCTCGTGCTGGCATGCAGCTCGCACCTGCGCAGGCTACAGGGCCTAGACAGCAGCTGGGCAGTGAGCAACGGACTCAATGCCCACAACCACCCGGCTTGGCTGCAGCTTTATCTGTCAGCCTGCAAGCTCCTCGACCTGGCTGTTGCCCTTCCTGCCGACATGCTGCCCCAGTTTCAGATGTGAGCATTTTGAAAGCTGCTTGTAGTACAGATGACTGCTGCAGTAAGGGTCGGTGGATGGTTTCACACGCACTTCATGCAAAAGCTACCACGACACTGCAACCATTCAACCACTTTGGGAGGGTGGATGGTGCATGGATTTGTCAAGTCTTCGTACAAACTGGCTTTTGACATTATAATGATATTATCTATTGTGCCTTCCTACTTTTTCAGAAGTCGTTCCCTGTGAGTTTAATACAGATTGCTTTAATCAATGTTTGCAAATTTTAACATGGACTATAGGCCTCTGCTTTTGAAAAACTTGTGTAATTGTGAAAATGAAGGGAAGAGAGGTTGTAACATACCGGTATTTTATATTTGGCTTGTAGGTGCAGAGCAACAACATTCAGATAGCATTCCTGTAATGCTACTTTGAATTTTGATTTTGTTAGGTAACTCCAGCGAAACTCTTCTTGCCTGTGGTCGTGATTCCGTGACATATCTAATCCGAATTTGTGAATCTAAACAAGACACTCATGAGAGAGAAATGTTAAATTTGGACATGGGTGACCGTCTGGCACTCGCCCATCAACGTGTCTCGTACAAGAAAGTGTGTTGTCTCGTATGTCGATGACATACGATAAAAACACATGTACGTGGTGCTTCCAAGGAGGGTGAACACTTCAAAAAACTCGTACAGCTGTATTCATTCAAGTGCATAAATAGAGATCACCACTCTTGCGATATTGAATGTTTCGTAGGCAGCCATAAAAATGTGAGGCTGGTTCACCTGCCAAGTCTAAGGCCAGTGCAAGTATATGTGAGCATGAAAACATTGTTTCGTGTCAGAAGCCCAGTTTCAGTTTGTTTGCTTTTAATGTCATCTACAAAATAGTGAAATGGTGTGAGAGTAACTTTGGATATTCTTAGCTCACATACAAGCATCTTTAACTAACTGCAATTCAAATCTTTTTCTTTAGCCAATAAAGACCTGGCTATAGAAGGTTAAGAAAGGAAATTCCTCCAGTAATATTTTCTTCTTGGTGGCGGCTAGTGCTGCTCAGCTCGGAGGTCGAAAACCAAAGATGGGCTATCCAGCAGGCCAGGGAGGCTATAGGGAGACAAGGTCTCCAGGTATCTACCTGTGCGGTCTAGCCCGGACCACAAACATGCCGGATCTTGTAATAAAGTTTATTCACTCACTCACTCGTTGTAAAAGTTCTGTAATTAATAATTATTAAGTAAAATAAGGTAGTATTCCAACATTGGTGCCTTTCTCAGTGAAATTTATTTCATGACTATGTCTCTCATTGTATGTGCCATGGCAGGTATCGGTGGGCATTCATTGGCGACAATGCCCCATTGTCGCATGATGGCACCCAGTCCCAGCAGGAGTCGCTGCCCAAGGGCCAGCACGAATTTGTGCCTCACATTGTCCGGCTCGCTGCGCTCATGAACAAGAATGTAAGTTTGGTGCTTTCATGAGTACGTCGTAAAAGCACACGTAGCTGTTCTCCACTCCTTGAAACTGCACAGCCTTTACGATGTGATTTGTGACACATTGTTGTTGATATTGTGTGCATTTTCTTTTCTAAACACTGCATGCCTTTCTTGACATCCTCGGAGTGTTCCTCATGGGAAAGTGCTGAGTATAGAGTGTTAAAAAGGAGCGCATGACAATCGCATTGCAGCAAGAGCATGCTCATTAGAGGACTTATGCGTGCCTGTTCCAGCCACAGGACACTATTGACATTTAATTATACAAGAATGTGAATCTGGATAAAATGTGCTGCCTCCGTTTTCCAGCACATCGATTTCTGATGGTTTCGGTACTCTCATTGAATGTTTGTTCTTTGTTTCCTCATTGACACAATGATTGCGTCATTGAGCTTGCCCTAAATTTTTCCTGGCCATGTATTGAAACGATGGATGTGGAAATTGTGTGGTGGTACACTAGAACAAGAAGACAGAAAGCAAAGGCCCAGCATTGGATGTGTCGAAGTTTATCACACTGAATGCTTCATTGTTCACACAAAGTACTCTAGGATGGTGAAAAGCTGCATTTAAACTTTTTTTCTATATTTGCAAGGGCGTACTTACTTTACATAAGATAGCTGTAATGTGCATCAGTTGCAATTTTTTTAGATTCTCGCAACATGCTAACTTGGTTGTCTTACTACTGTTGGTTACAGAATCCAAATAACGAGAACCTTCACTACAAAAACGGGCGACCGCTGCTCAGCCTGACCTCCATCAAGTCATTCTACGACCTCCAGGGTTTCTTCAACAGCCTCGTTAGTGGGTCTAACAACAATGTCGACGTTCATTGTGCCTTTGAGAACACTGCATCCAACGCTCGCTCCAGCGAGCTGTCAAAGTCTCGCTCGGCCCCCGAGCTTGCAACCATGGCACTGGGAACCCAAGTGCCGGCACCAGAAGACACGGTCTTTCAGACAACCCTTCAGTGCGTGGAGCACATCCTTGAACTCGATTTCCTGGAGCCGCGCCAGTCGTGACACAACCGCAGAAACGTTAATACTACGACGCGAGTTACTCACCTAGGTGAAGAGCATGCAGTTTTTCCTGTTTATTTTTTTTTCTTTTTAACTACTACTACTGCACCTAGCTTTCTCGGGTCCATGGATTGTAGGGCTTTCTTGGAGTTGCACATTAGCTAGTCAGACATTAGTTTCATGTCCCACTCAATTGCGTAAATTTTATACTGTAAATAACTATATGTATGTATCTTCGTTATTGAATGTGACAATGCCTCACAGTGGGATAACATGAACTGTGCCACATGCCACGGGGCATATTTTTTTATTGTCATTGATATGATGTACCAGTATGTTAAGTCGCAACACGACGTAATCTGTTCTGCCCGATTGTGATAATTGCGTATGTACTACTTTGCATCGGATAAAGCTTTGCGGCACTTGATGAGGCTTTGATGATGACTGGCTCTTGAGTACATCTAAACTTGACAGACAATGCAAAAGGGGGCTTGCTGATGGTGGGTAAAGCTCAGGAATTAACCAGTCGATAAACCTTTTCTCAATTAATTATTGACATTGCCTGTTTGTAAAATGTGTGTTACTAACAGCTAACTACGATGGAATGCCTTTACAACCACAAAGTGATGTGCCGCAGAATCGCATGGGTCGGTGCAAGCAGTGCAGCGAGATTTGTTTCGCCACAGTTTTCAGTTTGTGGTGTCCCTAACGTTTTAACTTGTTACATATGTACATGCAAAAGCTGTTGTGTGGCGAAGGAATTTTTATATGTTCTGCAACATTGCAGTTTCTTTTTTTTTTTTCATGTGGTTGAACTACATACATTTAAAAAAAAAAATCCAGAAACTGAGTCGTTTTTATTATTACAGTACGAATGTTATGGTGTCACCAGTTATGCAAGCAAAAAAATATATATATATACACCCAATGTTCTTTTGTTGACTGCATAGGTGGAAAATGTATATTTTGCTACGTTAAATATATTTGCCGAGATCCTGCAAAGTCAATCTGCCTTCTCCATCATTTCAATTTTTTGTGTTCACTGTTGCCATTGTGAGAATGTTTCAGCTTGGGACAAGCCTTGATTTTATTCAGACATATATGTTAAAAAAAGAAATAAAAAAAACTAGTGGTGCCTTGTGGTAACCACTGAAGTGATTTGATCGAATTTTTTGTTGAGAAGTAAATAGGAACTTCACTGGATGTTTTACTTATAAGCAAGAAGTTTTGTCCAAGGTTTTAACATTTTTCTTAATTAAGGACTTGCAAATGTTAGATTCATTAGAAATTGAGACATGAAGTTAAATGTTTCAATATGCCCAAAGTAGCATATCTAAACTTGACAATGCAAAGGGGGCTTACTGATGGTGGGTAAGGGTTGGGTGGGTGTCATTATCTGTAAGATATGAAGCAAAAAAAATGTTTACTACCGACTTGGTGGAAATAAATTCTTATCCAACACTTTTATAAATAAAATGGGTCATCTTGCTCTAGAACATGTGCTCTTATGTGTGGATATGGCCCTGGTCTCACTTGCCGAATTTTTAAATGGACACTAGAAAGATTTCTCGCTATATCCATGACTGACATTGCTTGGCAAAGTTATGGCTTGAAATCCTAAAATGAAACTTTGGCCTTCATTCTCTCTTCCGATAGTGGACATGTGGTGGTGAAATTAACAGTTGAGTTCCCAAATAATGATTTAGCAGTCTAAGTTTCTTTCACTTTAAACTTTTACATTCAACAAATGATACATTACTCATAGCACAACGCATTTTGTAAGCTATGCATCAATAGCTATGATAAACTCTGTACTGGCCAGCAGTGCTGCAATATTGCGTTTTTCACGACTTACCAGTGTTGACGACAGTGCCAACAGTTAGTTGTCTAGGGCTGTATGTTGCGTTTCTTATCATTCATCGTGCTGAGTGACCAGGGGCAAGAGAAACTGAGATTATAGTTATGAAATACTGGGTTATGCCATGAAATAAGGGAAAAGTTCCCAGAGTTAAAAAAGAAAAAGAGCCGTGGAACTTTGTACTGAAGTTTGTGAAGGGAGATGGGGCAGAGTGCCGGCATAAGTCAGACATGTGGTGCGTGGAATAAAGGAGTGTGTTTGGATGGCGTTGGCTGATCGTCAATTGTGACAAGTTTAATAAAACAAAAGGTGTAAGGTATGGCAAAACATGGGCCACGTTAGAAACTACCAAGAAAAATGAGGTTATGAATTCTTTTTTTCATGAAGTCATTCACGAAATGTGAAACAGGTGTTGAAAATTAACAATACTTAGCCGTTAATACAGTCATCTTCAGGCCAGTAGCGGTTTTAAATACCACTTCATCTTTTCATGGTCCGCCCCAAAAAATATATTTGAACACCTGTTCAAAGCTCCGCTTTGAGTACTGACACGAAAATGCTTTTTCCTTTGTTAGGTTGCTGTTGACCGTGGTTAAGTAGAATTTTGATTTCTCAATCACATACATTAACTGCATCATGTCTGAATGCAGCTCTCAAATTCGGAACTTTGCCCTTTCACGCTTCCTTGAATTGAAGTCCAGCCCTCTGCTGTCACTTGTCTGCAAATGTAAAGGGTTCCTCCCAATTTTGCTCCCTGTTCAACCAGTGAAGTGCTCGGGTCTTTGTTTTTGGAAGTGCAGTCACAATGTTACTGCACACGTTAACATATCTGCTATATTTGCAGTGTGACCAGCAACCTGCTCCACATTCAAAGCACCGTACTAGTTGGTGTGCATTTTGAACTGGTTGCATGAAAAGGCAAGTGGCGTTATAAGCACGGAGCCGCAATTACTGGTTCTATCCCTATCCACCAAATTTCACCCCCTACTCCTCGTTATGCTCGTTGCAATCGTGTGTTTGTTTCATGCCCTATAGATAATACACTGCAGTGAAGCGAAGCAAGTCAAAAACACACTAGACTGAAATGGGCAGGGAGGCCGCTCGACCACACACAATTTATTCATGCGCTTAAAACCTTGGTGACGTTGACCATTCTACAGCTTTCTATGGACATCTTATTTGCACATTCAACAGTGGCGACCTGGCAGGAACCACTTCCAATAAATAGTATAGGACTGCAGCAATGAGAAAAAAAATACTATATGCTGCTGCATGAAACACTGGGAAATTAAGCATGGCATGATTGAAACACTCGCACACATGAAAATAAATCTGTCTGGGCGGTAGACTAGGTAATAAAGATAAGCTTTGGAAATTAGAGTCGAAAAAGTGAGATTTCATCAGTGGTTGCTGCTGTCAGAGTCGTCTGTCCGAGCGTCTCGCACCAGCCGCCGCCAGCCCTGAATTCCAGAACCTGCATTTGCGTGAGAAGAGGTGAAAACTGTGGCCACAGCAAAAGAAAGCAAAAATTGACACTTGAGCTTCACCTTCAAGAGCAGAACGGAATAGCGTAATCAGGGCCCCGTTCACATCTCCTCCTCAATCACTAGCCTGGCTTTGCTTTACGGAAAACGCCTCAACCGTGCCGCAAGGGAATGAACGTCTGTGCGCATAAAATTGGCTGTTTCAAACCATCTTAGAATGCCTACTGCAAGTACAGTAGCGAAGTGGCCACTACACCATAAATACTCCATTTGCAAATTGGCGAACTACCCGCTACGCATCCGTAAGGCAACACACGCATCTGTGCAGCTGCACTTTGTTGATGCCCTTGCTGATAATGATGATTATGTGTGCGCTTTGTAATTGGTGGGCCTTTAAGCCAACCACTCGTGCAATTCACATGTTTTGACGCCTGGTACAATTCTGTGCTTCTCCCAAGCAATATTACATGCATTCAGGACGCTCCTCGCATTACGTGAAATTCGTATAGGGTTCTTTTTTTGAAACAGTTCCAAGCACGGGCATGGCTCTTTGGTAGAACGCTTGCTTGCCACGCAGAATTCCTGGGTTCAATTCCCACTCAAACCGAAGAGTTTTATTGTTTTTTATTTGAACCTTTCTGAAGTCTTCGCTCACAACCAACGACGTTGACACCAGAATTTCTGCAAAACGAGCTTGTTGACGCTATTACATTAAAATTAGTAAATAAGTGTGGGTATATATATGGCACTACTGTTCCCACGTCCACTACAAGTACCGCAGAGCCAAAGGCCAACCTAGACACATGACGACAGGTACCTGAAGATCGCAGATGGTTTAGTGATGCAAGCATACGAATCATGAAGGAAGCTGGCACAGTAATTGTGTCCTTGGTCTCTTCCAGCATCACCTCATTGCGTTTGATCATCTGTGGAAAATCCAGGAAAAGTTAGTGAAATGACTTCATGTACTACTTATGCGTGGGCATAGTAGCACTGGTTTAAATGTGATTTACGATACGTGCACATAAAGGAGAGATTTAAATGCATAGAAATTGGCAGCATAGGGTCCTTTGGCAGTAGTAAGAGCAGCTGGGTTTCCACTAACTGCTATTAAACAATGAAATACCTACATCAAGATTCAGAGGACATATTGATCATGTATTCACCAGAGGAATTGTCAAAGTGGAAGCCATTACAGGGACATTTATGTGAAACATTAATGTAGTTTACACAGATAAATTATTCTTTCAGAACTCCATTGTCATTCATTTTGCAATCACAGGATAATTATTAGAAGAATAAATGCATGTCAAAGTTTTATTTTTGAATTTCACACTAGCACTTTGGCATGTGAACATCGGTCTGATGTCACGAATTTTGAAGTCTTTTTGCGTAATTTGGCCACATTGGCTCAGGAAAATTTTCTGAAACTTACTATGTTGAGACTGTGTCCTCCAGTACACAATGTAAACATTTTTTACTGAAAAACTATAATGCAGGCCCTAGCAGACTCCACCAAAACCTATGAGATCACAACGAGCTGGTGCATCCGGTATTGTAAAATTGTAATATACTAACACAAGAAATAGTTTCTTTTCTTTAGTGTCCCTGTGTAAGTATGAGTCTTATATATTATCCGTAAAACGATATGTACATTCATGCAAGGATCCAAAACTATAGACCTACTATAATCTTCTAAAAAAAGAAACAGACCTTCTTTTTTGTACATTACCATGTGCTGCTTCAACGCACCATTCTCCAAAACTAAGAAAGCTCCACTTCACGTGGACAGACACCGAGGAATTGTTCTGCCCGATTTTTTGTTTTAACACCCAACTTATTAATAGTACCACAATGTTTACAATGATAAAAGCTTTTAAAAAAACGCCTTACTAGTACAGACAGATCTGGTATCACTAGAAGTGCAACTAGAAAAACCCCTAAACAGTGCCTTGAATACAGTACATACTATATTACTCGTGACTTTGGCCACAACTGTCACTATAATGAATGATCATTACTAAGCATACCTCTGCAGCCTTTTCAGCATCGAAGAACGGTTCTTCCCGAAGAGGAGCCCATATTTTGATGTCATAGTCTATCCCACTTGACGCCAAAACTGAAAAGCAAGCAAGCCAAAGAAGCTTAGAGGGCAGGCTGATTTTGCGGAATAACATATGTCGGCACACCTGAAGCTGTTATGTAAGTTATGGCATAATGGTGGTTGCACAAGTCTTCTTGCATACTTACAGCAGGCACTTCAAAAGGCAATTTCGAGGCTGAACTGCGATATTACCGCAATTAAATGAAATCTTGCATGGACTGATGGAACTGTGTTCCAAATGCTACAGATCTTTTGAGGTCCTGCTACATTGACTCTTATTCTAAACAAGCTACACATATTGCCTGGCCATCTGTGTACTAGAGACCTCCAAGGTACTATGAATAAAGAATTGGTATTGCATAGCTTGCTATTGCTATGACAATTAACGCTTCTACTGAAAATACAAACAGTGTATGGCACTCGTTTTCACTAGAACTATAAAGCAAGCAGTACTACCACTGCAAATGCAGGCACTACAAAAGTTTTAGTGCTAGTCATGCAGGTTTTGGCACCTTAGACAGTTCTATGATAGTTCTATGCACAAGAGACACTATGCAGATGCACACATCAGACACAGTTGCATCGACACTAATTACACTGTCTCATAACAATGATCAAGCAGCTAACCAGGGTCGAAAGGGTGTGGCTGCAAGCAATTCACAACATGGTGGTCTGCCTCCATGATCATGACCAGCTCGCAGGTTTCCTTGTGCCAGATAAAGATGTGCCCACAGTCAGAACCGCTCATCACAAACTCGTTGCCCCAGAAGGTGGCCTCTTTGATCTGCGAATTCACAAGACGGCAAAGGCACGAACACTGATAAGCATACGCTTCAAAGATTGCTACATAAACTCATCATCAATAAATCAATTAGTGATAAATATTAGGTGACCAAAGCCCACGCTTGCACAAGTGCTTCAAATATCGCAGAAGCATCGTCCATTAAGAATCGTAACCCATCAAGACACACATCCATCAAAAGTGTCTTGATGTCTGAGGTCGTTTCCTCTGTGTGTTGGAACCATAGGTCGGCAAACTCACTCATGAGTCGACTCACCCAGACCTGTGTTGGGTTGCGAGTTTGAGTGAGTCCGGGTGATTGATAATTCGGTGAGTTTGAGCCTTAGCGAGTCTGGCTGAGGAAAATTTTAGTGAGCCTGAGTCAGAGTGAGTCCGGTTGAGAAAAATATTAGTGAGTCCGAGTCCGAGTGAGCGCTAAGCACAAAATATATTTCTTGAGTGAGTCCGAGTGAGCTCCATTTGTTACTGCCAACCTATGGTCCCACCTACTCATGTTCACCATTACTACCAGCCTTATATAGACTTAAGTTTATACTCAAGTCTATCACATATATCTCAACACACTAGCGTTCATGCGCCATATCAATAGTATTTATTGATCACAGGTTGGGGGGGTAGGGGTGCCATGGCTTCCCCCGCAAACTCTTCTATGGGAAGTTCATGATATAAATACCTTGTGTGAGTTACCTATTTCATAAAAATGTCCTTAGTGAATTGAAACACTGATAGCTCGTACAAGACGGTACAACATCAAATGGCGTATCGTAAAGCACCAATTATGCGAGATACTGGTGTTGAAGAGAATTGACACCGTGATCGAAACAGCAAATTTTGCTAACAGACACATGAGTCCGCTCACTCAGACTCGGGTCAAGCCTTGACCAGAGTGAGTCGAGTGAGTGGCTTGACCCGAGTGAGGCTCACTCGGGTCAAGCCTTGACCCGAGTGATTCTAAGTGAGTCCGGCTGAGTAATGTGCTAGTGAGTTCGAGTCCGAGCGAGTCCAGTTGAGAAAAAGTTTTGTGAGTCTGAGTGAGTCCGGTTCAGGAAAATTTTGGTGAGTCTGAGTCCGAGTGAGCCCCCAGAGGAAAATACATTTCTTGAATGACTCTGAGTGAGCTCTAATTTTTTTGCCGACCTATGGTTGGAACACAAACTTACCTTGGTATAACTTTCCTTGGTGTAATTTACTTTTTGTTTTCCTGAGACGAATTCTTTTATACCAATTGTGAGGCTGTTTAACATTGCTCACGGTCAGGAGCTCACCATTGTCCTGGAGTTGCGGTGCCCAGTGTAACGCTTCCGTGCACGAGGGCCAGTCACAGTTCTCGTGAAAGACGGCTCCTCCACGCACTCTTTTTCAAGATGCAAATCTTCAGCCATAGCACGTAAAACACTGTCCGAGTCTGGCATTGTTGGCTGCCTGAAAAGACCAAGCAGTTTTGTGGAGTAAACAGCCGTCACTTTTTAAATACTGTTACATTTACCTACCAATACACATACACCTTCCAATATTTAAGATTTTAGAGTAAAATGTCCACTTTCGAGAGATTCCTAATACTGTTGCATTTACATCAAGAATATCGCAATCTTTTTTTTTTTGTATCCAGTTTAGGGCAAAGCTTATTTCAAGAGTACCAAGCAGAGTTGCTGACCAATTTTACAGACCTGTCATTTATTTGTATTTAACTACAACAGCATCAGCAAACTTCTCGAACTTGACAACTGAATTTTCAGCCAACGTTACATGAACATTTTATAACTGTCAAAAACATTTCTTTTTGTGGTTATGCTCATTCCTGGTGCAACTATGGAACAGAATGCTTGTTCACAGCTTGCATCAGCACAATTTCAGTATGTATTTTTCCAGAGTTTAAGTCTTTTCCGGCTTCGGCTGTCATAGTTTTTCAGTTTTACACCACTGCTAGTAGCACATTCACTTGTGGGTGAAGAAATAGCCAACAGGAAAGTAAGGTCACCTGGACACGGAATGCGCTCTGCTGCTCGCAGGCGAAGTGCTGTTGCCTGTTGGCTGTGGACTAGCCTCCGAAGGTGCTCGTGGTGGCGTTGCAGATTGTCTGCAGAACAAACAATAGAAGTGAAAAAGTTTGGCAGCAGATAGATGCTCTGTAGTACGCTGAAACCCCAGAGAAAAGATGAGCAAACTGCGACAAGGTCGATCCTATTCTACATTCCTCTGTGTTAAAGGGGTCATGAAGCACCCCTTGGGCTGATTGAAAAAACACATCCTGCGGAAAGCTGACACGGCTATGAACTGCTCTGCCAAATATTACAGTCGTGCGCGCCGCGTAATGGCCACAAGCGGAGCGCGAGGTTGCCGTTTCCCCAGGCACCCTCTTTTCAAACAGAGGCCGGTTCTCACTCTCGTCGGTGGGCGGGGCGTCTGTCCGCTGTACATCGCAAGAGACATAGCATGCTTATTGGCTGATAGCCAACGTAAATCGAGAGCGGCGTTCGGATCAGATGCGCTTCTTGCCGCGGGGTGCCGCCACTTGCCGGCGCCGCACTCGCGCAAGCGAATCACAGCGGGAGAGCGATCGCGTTTCATGACGCGCGCTGGCGTAACTCCTTTCCCCCATGCCATCCCTCCCTGTCTAGCTTCCAGTGCGCTCGTCGGCACGAGAAAAGAGAGAAAGCGCTGGGAGCGTGCGCCAAACCCCCGTAACTCCGCTGATTCTTGACGGATTCGAGAAATTTTTGCGGCAATCGATTCGGGAGGCAGTACACTCCGATACTGAGGCCATTAGATCATTACTTGGAAAAGTGGTTCATGACCCCTTTAAGCATTGAAGTATGCACAGCTGTCCTGAAGTGCAGTCTTGGGATTACTTTTGTTTGTGGTCTGGCATGGTCCATAGCCTTGTTAGGGGCGGAAGCATTTGTCTGCTAGTCTACAGCTGAACCCCTTTATGCGCCGAGCAGCAGTTCCTGTCCCTTATATGAGGTGTCTCTTATAAGCAGGGTACCATGTTTGCATTTTCCTATCAACCCCTATTTCAATGAAGGCGCACTGGTGTCTTATACCCAATTGTCTGTTACATCAGTGTCTCTATAAGGGGTCCAACTGTATTATCACGACCAGAGGCGTAGCTTTCCTATCTTCTGGTGAAGGAGGAAATAAATCCAGTTTTGTGAAAGGAAATTAACAGATTTTGATAGCAAAGACTCACCTCCTCCAATGAAAGGCAGAATCATCATTCAGGTTTGTATTTTCATCTTCACTCGTGTTATCAGCACTGGCATCCCTCACCGCTGCTGATGTAGCTCCTAAATGGAGGAGTACAGCCTCATGTTAGAATTCAACTCCATATCAGTAGCCAGACCGGACAAAGTAGTAAATGTTAATTGTCTTAGACACAATGTCTACTCTATGACTAAATGCATGCAAATCAAGTACTGTCAAACCACTGTTATTTATTTGCATTTGATAGTGTTTGCTTTGATATTGTCTAAGCAAACAATATCAAAGCATATCAAATACTCATCAACACTGGTACCGACAGTGATACCACAATACTATAAACACAATACTTTCTGGGTGCAACTGTATAACGTATTCATTTAGTACAGCCAAGCTTCAATATAACTAACACTACTGATATTATGAATTACTGTATATAACAAAGATAATATAAAATTCATTCAGTTTGCTCCTTGATCGCATATACACAGCTTTGCAAGGTACCTAAGTAAGCGCACAATAGGCTGCACGCTGAATTACACAACTGCAAAGTGCATAATCAGAAGACATGTTCAGTTAATTCTGTTTAATTATAAAGCCTGCATGATTAAGTTTCACTGTGTTTAGTTATGCACGATCTTTAAGGCCACAAGATGGTGATAAACAATGCTAACGGTGCATTCACCTCTGTCTCTGGACGGAGACGAGAGATCATCCAACAGTGCACAGTCTTTTCCATTCTCCCCAGCCGGAGATATGTTCTCCGCTGCTGACTGGAAGCACTCGTTCTCAGAGATGCTCTCCACCGAGTCCTGGAACGCAGCATCGTCGTCATCGTCAGACTGGTTTGGCGAGCGCCGAAGCCCTGCCGCTAGGACTGGCTGTGAGGCACTCTTTGAGCTGTCCTGCCTGACACTGCCACTGCAACAGGAAAAAAGGATATGCTGTAAGTGAAAACTAGAATTTGTCTCTCTTGAAACTTACTAGACATCAGCCATCAAACATTCAGGAACATAATTTCCACAGAAAACCTGAATTTCCATACAGCTTAAAAGTAACCGATCAGTAATGCGCAGCACCACAGTTGTGATGAAAAATTCGTAAACAGGGATTGCGCTGCAGCCGACATTTCGACAAGCGGACTTGTTTTCTTCAAGGCTGCAACTTGAAGGAGTTGCAGACAAGTTGCAGCCTTGAAGAATTAAAGTCCTCTTGTCGGGGAAACGTCAGCTCCAGCACAATCCCTGTTTACGAATTTTTCATCACAAGCTTTCATCTTCCCATGACCCCTGCCTTTTTTTTGCAGCACCATACTTGTCACACAAAGCATGGTACTATACTCGCGGACAACTTTTCTTGGCAATGAAGGGAAGGCTACGGGGGCGGAGCTACTGCACATGTACTGCTCCGCGAAGTAGTCCGGTTCGGCGCGCGTTTCGAATTTAGTTTTGGTTTGTGAACCTTCCGTACTTCCTGTGATGGCCATTTGATTATTCGAGCGGCCATCACAGGCTTACACAGACATTTGTTAGTGAACTTCATTACAAGCTCCCTCGGCGAGTCATCGGGAAAGCTGGAGGGTGACGAGCGCTCACCTGAAGACGAAGACGCCATTTTGACTGTGAGGTGCACGTAAAAGGTGGGACGTTTTCACAGGTGCAAAAACGTGAAATTACACTGCATAAAGCAAAACAAATATAAATATCTCCTTGGTGCGCGCTGACCCTCTCTTCAAACAGCGCCCCGTAAAAAATAAAGCAATGTTGTTTTCTTTATTCTCACGCAGAAAACACGGACGCAATTGTGGGACTATAATCTTCAGCGGTAGCACACGCGTAGTTCGGCTCTCTAGCTTTCCCTTCATTGCCAAGAAAAGTTGTCCGCGAGTATAGATGCACATCGAGACTATATGCATTTGAAAGTGTGTGCGCACAGTAAATTGTCTTAACTAAGATCTTGCCTGAACATCGAATTCATGCCCTGTAAACATGGAGGGAGTCTATTCCACTAATTCGGCTATTAGGGCAAACCTAGTCGCAACGACAAGTAGCTAGAGAACATTTCATATATACTATTCCTCTATGTAGTCTATTTAGCGCTCCGTTAAATATTCCACTTTGTAGATAATTTAATACAGCAGGATACCACATTCAGCACAGTTGGCAACTACACACCATCGAACAAGAAAGGCAGATTTTAAGGCAGGGGACAAACCATAGTGAAGCTGTCGGTGCTCGGAACGTCTTGCCTCTTTCTGCCAAAATCCTCAAGCCTTTGCGCTGAAGTTGCAGTGCATTCCTTACCGATGTATCCACTAACATATAGTTATTTGTTTGCAGGAGAAACCAACCTGCTGCATGCTGGGCAAGCATCTCCAAGTTGCTTTGGTTGCTTCGTGTTGTCAGATGACGCCTGACCAGAGGTGCTCGCACTTGGCTGAGACAAATCCAGTGCCACCACATTCGACGATGAGCCCTGCGTCGCAGCTTCTTGTTCTCTCTCTGCATTTTCTCGCTGAGCAGCTCTGCTTGCCATTTTCTCCCGGACACGTTGCCTGATGGCTGCAAATGTGGCAATGCAAAATGAACAAACTAGGTGAGTTTCCACTTGTTTCTGCTATGATCAGTCTGTTTTCAACCTGTACTGCTGTATCAACGTTCATAGAACCAGGTAAGTTGCAAAACTCCCCGCGTCAGCCAACCCGTCGTGCGGCGCCGAGGCAGCTTCCGGTTTGGTGGCGCTGGCGGCGCAACAAGCTTCCGCTAGCAGACGAAATCATAGTCTGCGTGGCAAGACGCCGGGGCAGCCGTTCAGAAAGGGCTCCGTTGTTTACGCTCCGACTGTATATTATCGAGATTTTTCGTTGCGCTGTCGCTGCAACTTAAAACTGAGTAATATTTAGCAGCAGTAGACAAAGTCACTAAAGCTTTGACTTTCTAGACTGTCCACGGTAACTCATGCTTGATGACATAACTTGCGAGTCTGTCCATTACAGAAATTAACTATATGGCGCATTCCCGTAGCGTAATTATTTAGATAAAGTGGATACTTGGGCGTGTTGGTACTTATTTCTTTTCCTTGTGGACTGTGCAGGTATTGCGCGATGTCAATGAATAAATATTTGTTGTAAGTCAGCGCTGTTTGTTTGTGTAATCCTTTTTCTGGTGCTCCGTCTTTCTTTTTTTCGCTGTTTTCTTTCCGATAATTCTTCACTATAACTTTTTTAAGTAAGGAGTGTTCACTTTGTACCGCGGCTGTCGTTACTTGCAATTATGGAGTGGTAAAATTGCCGTGTGTGCACTGCACGCCACAATTTCAGTCCTGCTACAGAAAGAAAAATTGTATTTATTTCACGCACGCAATGCAGAGAAACAACTTTTCCGATATTACATGTATGGTGTGATGCCAGGGGCGGCGCCAGTGGGGGGTTTGGGGGGGCTCCAGCCCCTCCAAAATTTCCGCCTGCCCCCCCCCCCCCCCCCCTTGCCCCCCCAAGAGCAAGCATAGTCAAAATACAATGCATATGTTCCCAGCCTCTCTGGCCCCCCTGAAGGAACCCACTTGTCGTGGGTGCCCCCCCAGTAAAAAAATCCTGGCGCCGCCCCTGTGTGATGCCCACAAACGGCACAACTTATTTAGTCTCAGGTATTAAACTTTATCAAAACAGCTCTAGTTAACTTTAAAAAAAATTATTTTCAGCACAATTTTTAGACTCACTCAAATCAAGGCAATTTCCGGAATATCTTTGGGGCGCATCCTTCGATGGTCGAGTCTCCTTTCCGCTGACGATTTCAACCTTAATTCTTACCATTGACCATGTGAGTAAAAGTCTTCAGGATGTCTTCCTCATGAAAGTGCATATCACATACACGTGATACGTCGGACAGTTTCTTGTCCTCACGAGGAATAGCGCGATCCCACGCCGCTCGCTAGTCAGGGTCACTCGGGGCATAAAGAGGTTACCAATTACGTCTCGGATTTCACGGGACTGTCCCAACTTTTCATACAGCGTCGCGAGCCTTCCCGGTCGGGACAGCTATATGTTCCGAGTTTATTCCGGACCGTCCAATTAGAAATTTTTATGTGATCCAACGCACGCCCGACAACGCGCGTCACGCTCCAGAACACGAAGTTCTCACGAATAGCATGCACGAAGCAATGTTGCGGTGGCTAGCGGTGGCTGTGAAGGGCTTTAGTTACTTTAACTGAACTTCTGGGCGAAGCGCGACAACTTTTACGGGTACATTCTCCAGCAAGAGGAAGTGTTGCGAACAGCACGTAGCCAGCTGAAGAGGCAGAAACAATAAAGAAACAATGACCCCCGTCCCGACTCCCTTCATTGAAGAGTTGATAACCCTAGGCACTAAAGAAAGGCGTCTCAGATTTCCTGTAACCGCTCGTACAGCTGAGAACACAGCATATGTCGGCATGGTGAAGACACGCACATCCGAAGCACAATAGAAAGCGCGAAACTGTTCACGCAGAAAGCAGCCTCCACGGATACTGACACGCCGCAACGCCGGCTGAAGAGAGTGGAGTGAATCCTGTTGCGACAGCAGCGCCACATCTGTCGCTGATGGCGGCGGCACCGCGCAACATCGCTCAGTTTTGCAACTGACCTGGTTCTATAAACGTTGTGCTGTATAGTCTTCAACAATGTTTTCAGATTTCTTTCACAGTAAGCATACGCAAATGGAAGCACTTCCTCTCGCTCTGCGGTATAGACCGGAATTTTCATCGCTTGCAGGGAGCAGCCATCTTTGATGGGGGGCTGCGGGTCATGTGGAAAGGACGACCACAATAGCATCCAGCCTGTCCTTATCGCATGTTGGCCACCACTTTTCGCTTGTCATCAGTCGTGACGCAACCGAACCCATAGCGCCTACGCTGGCCGCACCGCCAGATGATGACTGGGTTCAAGATTAGGTATGCATGCTTGCTCAAAATGTGTGTGCGAGAGTAAAAATAATCTGGTCCATACAGCCTTTGTCAAAGCAAATGAAGTTACTAGGAGCATGAATGTTGCCAAGTCATGGTTGCGTTATGTTGAAGCTGTGGTGTTCCCACAGCTATAAAAATGCGCAACATGCAGAGAGCAGTTCGCCTCCCTTTTACAATCATTAGAGCAGTCTGTATGCAACAAGAGATCGCCTACACCTTCTGGAGTCAGCAGCGGTCATGCACACAGCAACTTCAAGTCTTTCAACAAAGGCCATGCATCTGAAAGACAATGGTCTCAGTAAGACAGTATGCAATGCTCACCTCGGGCAAGTCTCACGCTTCGCGAATGCCTAGCCACTGTGGCTTCAATGTCTTCGTCAGTGGAGCTGTCGCCTCCACTATGCCCAGGTGATGCTGAAGATGAAGATGAGAGTGATGAAGCGAGAAAGGTGCCCGCGTGAGGCCTGTTCGGTGCGCCTGCTGCTCTGCCGGCTCCGGTGGATGAGTTGAACATGCGCGTCAGGACGTCAGACATGCGCTGCATCAAGCTCGCATGCAGCGAGCGTGGCTGTTGTTCGCCGAGTGCTGAAACACAAACGTAAAAAAGTAATATCAAAATCGATAATAATGCTGTGGTTGACAGCTCTTGGTGCATTTTGATAAGAACACTTTAAGTGGAAACAGCTTCAAGCTACAGCACCTACACGTCATTCTCAAGGCCTTGAACGACTGTTCATCAGTGTTTCTGTACAGTGTTGTTGTAGCTCAGATGTAAGTACAGACATCAATGACCAGCATTTTGTATACTATCTCCTTAGATGCACTGATGCTGTTTCAGGTCTTTTAAAAAGTGCCCGTAAATGCTGTGTACTGGTGAAAACTACAGAACTAGATTATAACAAAAGCATGAATCTTCTTGCTTGCACTATAATTGCCTGCACTGTCTTCCACAACACCAACACACCTCCAATATCAAAAGATGGCACTGCTGCATCTATTCAGTCAACTGAAAAAGAATTTTTGTTGTTTAAAATTATGTACGATTTAGCAAAACCACCAATTGCGTGAAAAAATGTAGCGATACTTACTACGACGAGACTGCACAAATTGCCCTGCGGAACTTAAAAAAAGAGAATAGTTTTTTCATCTTTAGAAGAAGCGCAACAAAATTCATCTTAGTAAGTCAACAGCACAAAGGCCGACAAGAATGTAAATGGGACAAATGAAGAATCAAATTCGGCCAATCAGCCACTCTACTTTATTAAAGTTCTGCCTTTAGAGCAGAGAAGAGGCATGTAAATACTAATGCACACTATCATGCTCTCGTCATACAAACCTTGATGGAAATAAGAAAGAAATAGTGGATATTGGCTAGGAGAGGAGAGCATGAAGAACTCACCCCTCATTTCACACTCGGGCCTAGCATTGGGTCCAGTGTCTGACCAGTCTCCACGAACCCGAAGACGCTTCATCGAGACGTGACATTCCTTCTGCTTGGCCTGAAAATACATTACGTACAAAAGTACCCAATCAGCAAATTAAAAAAAAGTAGGCAAAGTTTTCTAAATGCAAACTTTCTCACACAAGTGGCTGAAGAATCTAAACATTCTCACCGTAAGATTCGCTTCAAACGGCCACAGTTAAGCATGACAGCGTGAATTCGTGTTTTAACAAATATTTTTCACTAAGAGTAGGACAATAGGCACAATGTTTACTAGAAGTCCAGGGCTGATAAAATATGGCTGGAGATTGTATTTCTCGATATCTCACTTTGCTTTTACCAGCTTTAACGCACACTCGCTGTTTATGTGGTTTCCTGAACTAAATTGGTAGTCTCTGTCAGCTGCTTTTTTTTTTTTACGTGCACGTGTGCATACAAAGAGGAATCAGGTTGTGAATTCTTTCTTGCATTATCGACACATTTTTATTTTCTGACCTTCTCACACGCATTTACGCATAGGTCCGCTGACACAACATGGGGTAACATGAGATCACTGGAAGGCTTCTTCATTCTGCGGTAGCCAGAGTTATCGTGATCGTAGTGAGTGCCGAGTGACTTCCCGATATTGGGACCGCCAGTCTCTTTGATCACTTGTCAGATCCAGACCCTTTAACCACTACAGTACACAATTATAAAATCGCTTGCAAGCACATTACCTCTGAGGCACTGCAGTTCCTTCCATCTGCACTGTATGACTTTGGTTCCTCTTGCACGCTTCCCTGTATGGGAGACAAGCAAAAGACAATTGCAGGGTACCAACAATGGAAGGACACAAGAATGGTGCAAACAACCTAATGTGTCATTGCAACAAGATGTCTTGATGCCACAGACAAGACATATTCTTTGCTGCAATATAGACATCCAGCCAGGGCCGTACCCAAGAATTTTTTGGGGGGGGTGTTTGTGTGTAGAACAGCTAACTTTGGCAACTGGTGGTCGCTGTGAGGGTGTGCGAGTATTTTAGTGTCACCCGAAAGTTAAAGCATCTAAAAATTTTGGGGGGTGTCAGAACCCCCTCAACCCCCCCTTAGTTACGGCCCTGCATCCAGCCTAGATAAAAATGTGAAAATGGAGCAGTGTGCACTTAAATACGGGGCAAAAGAAAAACGGTTGAATAACCTAGTTTAAGGCAGTGAGTCTAAGAAAAAAGAAAGCTTATTGTCCATTCGATTCACCTGCACCATTTGAACCAGTTCACGAGGAGCTGCACCATTTTATTTCACACTATTCGTTTCAAAAGGTGTAGGTCTGGTTCACAATTTTCGTGCACCCGCTCTGCTGACAGCGTCGGCTTGTGCAAATATGTGTGTGCGAAGCAGAGAACAGTAAACTCAAACCTCATTATAACAAAGTCACATCTGGCACGAAAATAACTTCGTTATATCCAAAAATTCGTTGTAAACATTTATTTGTAACACTGTAGCAATGACAAGACTATTCTTCATTTAATTCGTTATATCCATGTTCGTTATATCGAGGTTTGAGTGTAAATAACAGCACAAGCATACGGGCACCGTCTGAACCTCGGTTACGTGCATTCACTGAGTTTACACAGGTGTTTTAATGCCTCAGAAGTCACATAAGGTTCGCGACTCATCAAGACGTTCCATTTTATGGAGCACATCTAAGCCAACAAGTCTTGTAAGGCCTTCACCGTAACAGTACCTCACCATTCATTGCTAGCGTCGCACCGAGCCTGCACCACTGAACTCATGCTGCACTCAACTTCTCTTGCCCTGCACCGAACCGGTTCAGATTGGTGCAGATAAATCGTATGTACACCTCTCGTGTGGTGTCAAGTACTGTGCTACTCAGGCCAGACACACAGATAGAGTCGCAGTCTGCGGTACTTTCAAATGCTAAAATGAATAACTTGGTAACTCCTTAACAAAAATTTCATGCAGGCAGAAGATACATGCTGTTTGCAACAGATAAAAGAATTAAGTTTGCCATGATTATAAAGTGATGTCACTATAACTGTGATAGCAATGTATTTTAGGTCTCAGAGTGAAGGTTGTGGACAAGAAGTCTGTACACTATCGTGCAGTGCTACACCTAACCCGAGTCGATCTACCCAAGATAACGCAACTCCATGATGCAACTTGGATTTTCTTGTTTCCTTATTATACTCACTGCAAATCTACGATATTGTATACAGCACACTTTTTTTAAGATGGGTTCTTGCTCTCACAGTTGCAACTGTGTAAAGAGAGGTGGTGGTATAATTTTAAAACACATACAAATGAGATGCCGATTTTGCACAAGTCAATTTACTATGTGCACTACATACCACTGCATCAAACAGGTAGATGTAGTCTGATGAGTAGCTGACCAGCATCTCTTGCCCATTGGCACTATATGTCAGTGAAGTGATTCGGTGACTTCGGCCCTCAAACTCGGGAACAGTCAGCCGTGATGTCATGGCATCCATGCTGTTGCTCATGAAGTTACCTGGCAGGGAAAGGACAGCTCAGCTTAGTGACACAGAAGTGAGCAACAACTTATTACAACCCACAGGCCAAAGGATCTATGCACCAAGTAACCTGTGTAACAGCTGTGATTACTGTCATCAAAATTACTGTCAGCAAAAATAACAGTTGTGTTATTAGAAAGTTCTGGCTTATTTGTGTACATAATTAGCATGCAGGGAATGTTATGTCACCAAAGACATAAACATGGGCAGCCACGTTAGCGCTACCTCGTAGCACTGGGTTGAAACTGGAGGGAGCAAACATACTACTGCAGTAACTGACCACATGTTAATGTAAATTGCCGGTATCAATGTAATGGACAACACGCAATCTCCCTTGTTTATACTGCTTCTACGAGATCACTCTTGTAAAATGGAAACGTTTCATGCGTTTTTAGGCAAAGCATCACAAGATGTTACTGCCAGCTTTGTCACTGCTGTTTACGTTTATCGCAACCCTATATTTTCATAAAGAGTGGACAAGCTGAAGCTATAAACTGCCGTGATTTAATACTCCACAGATACGGATATTCACAACTGATCTTTTCTAAATGCAAAAAATAACATTGTTAACAAGGGCCAGGCACTTACCAGTTGCTCGTGTCCCCAACATGCGCCGATCAAAGACCCTGACAGCCGAATCTGAGCACCCAACAGCTAAGTAGTATGGGGTCAGTGGATTCACGGCTATTGAAGTGATGGCGCGATGGCAGTTTATCAGGACATCCTATAAAACACGAAACAAAAGTGCAAGAATTCAAAATGTCCTGTTTTTCCGCCTACAGATCCTTTCTAGATCAGTCAGATTTGTTAATGTGCGGACTTGCAGCCAATACAAAATATACAGGTGGCTCAAGCTACACTCAAATCAGAAGAGATCAGAGGCCTTAATATTAATTATAAAAAGGCATAATGAAAGGATGTAATGCACTAAATCATAGACAATGCTATTGCATAACACATAAGAACATGCCTACACAAAGCATATCTCTGTTCCCAATCTATGCAATGCCACATATTATCAGGTTACATAAAAAATGCAGGTTAACGACTTATAGAGAGGATTGCTCACCAGGCAGTAAAATGTCTCAAAGCAAATGTCAGTGGATAATTACTTTATAATTACACTATGAGTTAATTCTATAAATTACTGCAAGTGCTCCTTGAATGGAATCTCTGGTTGCTAAATCATCCACACTGTAACTTAACTGTAACACCAATCAATATGCATAAGCATATCAAAAGTGCCGCAGGATTCCAGACTTTTTTAGGCGCCTGTCTTCCTGCCGCTACAAGTTTCAGCACACAGTTGCGATCAACTAAATTTTTATCCTCTGTGGAGCGTAAGTAAACAGCAAAATTTTGCTTATTTGAACATCACATTCTTATCAGAAGAAGCATAGTAAGATTTCTTTGCCAGCCCTTGCTTAGTTGATAGGCTTTAAATTATTTCATACCATCATTGAGAAGTTGCAAAATGTCAAGCAAGCCAGGTTGAAAGGCAACACGTCGGCAACACTGCCTTCATTAAAGATGTGTTGCTCTGAGCTGTTCCTACAGTCTACAAATACAGAAAGGAACACACTTCACAGCTTCTGAAGGTCTCGAAATCATTGGCTTACAAGAAAATTTTAACTGGACAAATGTGGATAAGTATAGACTTCAAGTGACCAACAGTGGCCAAACAAGGTATGTGTCTGCAACACTGTGACAAGGTTAGGCCCACAAAGACCTCCTTGTCAAACACCTTGTTTTAGCATTGTTAGCTGCAAGTAAGTCACTGTTTAACAGTGTTTCCATGCAGTCATTTGGCAGGGTTAAAAATTTACAGGCAACAACAAATAAACATGTTCATGTATGCAAGACATCTCTGCACAACGCTAACCTCAGAACAGTCGTCAGCGGAGCAGCTGGTCTTGGTGCGCAGGTCGAACCATCGCACCGTGCCATCTTCACCGCACGAGAGGAAGCTGTGTGGGTCATTTGGAACCGTGGCAATCTCGTACGCTGTGCCAAAATGGCAGTTGAACAGGTTTCGCAGGCTCGTCTCGGGACGCTCCACATCTGAGAAAAGTATGGCGCCATCTCCCGAGCAGGAAACCACCTGCAATGGAGAGCACAACCACATTTAAGACGTTTGTCATTTCGCTGCAGCTCAAGACAGATTTCTTACCCAGCTGATAAGCAAAACAATAAATGACGGTACTCACCAGACGATCTCCAGAGCTTGGAAGGAACTTGGCACTGAAGATGTTTGCTGTGTGGCCAGTTCTAATCTGTGCCAGGATCTGCATACACAGTGGGAAACTCATTCAGCTATCATTACAAACATTACCCATCGAGGGTTATCCTGCACTGATATGACATACCACATGTGTGTGTGCATTCGTGATGCAGAGATGCTGATCGTCAGAGCCAGACAGCAGATATGTGCCCGCATCGTTCCAGCATATGGTGTTCACCTGCGTAACACGATTTTCAGAAGCGAACCAAGAAATGCAAGAGCATTTGAAGGTAGCCTCTAATACATTTGGGACGCCGTGCATCCTGCGCGTCATGACTGAAGTGTGAGTAACGCTTGCAATCAGAGGCAGTGAAAATTTTTTGGCTCCATTACTTTTTTGCAGAGATATTGTTTTCACAGGGAAAGTACATCCTCACAGCCACACAAAAGCAGTAAACACTGTGACCCACCAATAAACATTCCACGACAAACATCCTCAAGGAAGGAAACTGGCATTAAGAGTGAAGTAAGATGTGCCGCAACAATGGCCTGCACATTCAGCTCGTCTTGTGTGCACCCTAAGACAAGTTTTAACATACTACTCTTTTTTTTTTTAATTTTCTGCACAGGGCAAGGCCAAACTGCAAAGCTTACAGCAGCTGTAGAGATCTGCATTAGCTAACATTTGCCATGATGACTTTCACAAGCAAATGCATTTATGAAGAGACGGATCTAGCAGCAAGGCTACTTGGGCAACATGTATCACGGACTTCGTCTGAACAACGATGCAGTAGATGCAACCTTTGTATGTTGAAAACGTGCTCTTGAGAATGAATGCTGTCTGATTATATGAGGAGTCTAATATTTGCTGGGTACTGCACTGCTTTGTCCTAAACAGATCGGACAACTGAGCAACTATGTTTATTCAAACATTGCGGTGCAAATCGCATTAACAGCATGGAACGTGACAATGAGAAGCCACTTGTACATATGCATTCCTTGAAGTAGGTAGCACTTATTTAAATTTAATAGGAGCTAGAAACAAAGTCACACATATTGCATTATTGAAACACTTGCATTAAACACGACAAAACAACTTGAGAACAAATATTTGTCATATATATATATGTGTGTCATGCAAATACATATAGAATGTACCAGCTATAACAATTTCACATAAACAGTCTGTTGTCCAGGTAATAAAATATATGTATATTAAATAGGTATGTAAAGGCATATGCACAATAAGACAATGCATTTCTGTCACACATCGTGTATTGCATATAATTACGCAATTTGGCTCCTAGCCAACGCGCACACCGTTACTATTACAACAGCTCTGTGCAACGTATACAACAATGTGCAGCGTACAACAGTTTAATTGCTGCGATATGTAAAATAGCCTGCTCCATACGCACAACATATATAATGCTCAGTATCGCAGGTGCATGCAATGTAAAGCGAATGTCACACGTGCAGCGCTGAAGCAAGCACAGTCGCGGGCTTTTTAGTACTACATCCATTCGCAACAGTGAAATAAAACGAGAGAGGAGCCAACAAAAGAAGCGCGCCGCACTTACACAGCCGTTGTGCACAGGAAGTTTGACTTCAAGGCGCAGTTTTTGTACGAAGGACAAGCTGCCTGGAAGAAGATAAAAGAACAGAGGTGAATTGGAAGAAATGGCAAATTATAAGAAACCAGCGCGGCGGCCAGCTGCACCTAGATGGTGTAAATTATTGGGCGAGGTTTATTTTTAGAGATGCCCCTTGACGCGCACATCCGTGCGGTCTGTTGGCGGCCTCCAAAGGCCCTGCCACAACACGAGAGCATTTCACGTCGTCAACGCTGAAATAAACGCACGGCGTACGCACCTTTAGCGGCGTCAAATAGCTGGTACGGTGTCGAGTACCCATAGTGGAATCCTTCGCTTTTCCAAAATAGGCCTTTCCTATTGAACATCGCGATGCGTACGGTCGTTACCTCCGTCGAGAAACAATCATTTCACTTTGACAATTACCGCAGGCGTGCGTGGAGAAGCGCTCTGACGCGCGGCTATGATATCAACAAACGGATCATCGCCTCTTGTTTCACTCCACCGACCAGTTTTCTGCTTCGGATGGACACGGCCACAACAGCAGCGAGCGGAGAGTGGGCGAAGTGATCAGCGAGCGGTAGAAGCTACATATTGGCGACGCTAGGCCCACGTAAACGCCGAAAAATAGTTAGCACTGGTCGAGAGACGTTAACGACAGCGTTAACTGCGTCGTTATGAGTTGCTGCGACGAAATACTCGAGAGGCCGTTCGCTCAACTTGCGGCTCTAAATAACCATCGCACCAATAAATGACAATTTCGATTTCGGTTTCGCCAGTGCGGCTCTTGTCACTGGCCGCCTGTCGGCATTTTTTAGAAGTTCTCGCGCACGTGCCGTCATCTACCAGAAAAACGGAAAAACATTCAAGTGAACTGCGAACGAGAAAAGTTCGCGCATCTTGCAATCTTGGTAAACTGAGCGCGCCGTTGCCGTGACAGTTTGTTTAGGAGTTATGTTTAGTTGTGTGGTTAGGATGATAGAAAGTTCTTGTCGCTAAAGCACTTAAATTAACGCTGCCGGCTTTACTATGAACACACTTGTCAGCATTGTGATTGCTGCCTTCGCTGCGGCTTTCGCGATTTTTCACACTTATCCCGCTCCGCCAAAATCGCCGCTACTCTACCAGTGGGAGAAAGAAGACGGCGGTTCGTACTTCAAGTTCCAAGACTATGACATATTCTTTAAAGGCAAGTTTCGTCGTAATTTTTGTCTCGCAAAAGCGGAAACCGCTGTACTGTAGAACGCACCGCCCTTTCTACACCACCCCACCCAAAGGATGCATTTGATTGAGCTTGTTGAAGTCTATTATACCGGTGTTGTCGAGTTTTCTCGACGGCGATTGACTCCTTCCCGCAGCTTGCACAAATGCGTCAATTACGATTGACGTAAGATTTTCAATCGCAATTGAAAATTTTGATCCCCATTGGAAGTGCACCGTGTAACATTCGTAACCGCAGTGAACTCTATGAGCTCTACTTGCTCGCTCATTCTTTTTTTCGTTGCCGCGAAATGTACAAAGAAAGATAACTAGCGGTTTTGTGTGGTCTTGCTCGCGTTTTGTAGTAATATATATATATATATATATATATATATATATATAGAGAGAGAGAGAGAGAGAGTACTGTGCCGGCAGCCGGCATTCTGGGACTGATGTTACCTTCATCGTAGACAACTTTCTTCTCGTGCACGGCAAGATTTCTTTTCTTTTTTTTTTTTCTACACAAGAACGACCGGCGAATTTCGCTTCTACTGTCCACAGCCGTTTCTTTATATCGTAATCGTAAGTTTCTGCAACTTGTCTTTTACAGATGTCAAGGGCAATGCAGAAAACAAGGACGTTTTACTCTGTCTTCATGGCTTTCCAACAGCTAGCTTTGACTATTACTTGGTCCTGCCATCGCTACGAAAAATATTTGGAAGGATTGTGCTGTTTGATTTTCTGGGACTGGGCTACAGTGATAAGCCAGTAAGTATATGAGTCTCATTGTAGAATAGTAAGGCATGTGGACGGAAGAGAAGGGTGAACTTTGATGCATTTTCAGTGCTTAGGCGAATTAGGAAAAAAACATGCAGACACTGAAAGAAAAAGGACAGTAAGACAGTTTTTGTGTCTGCATGTTGTTTTCCTATGTCGCCTAAGTGCTGGAAATGCATCAAAGTTCAGTATTCCAACTAACCCAGCAAGCTGCTTTAAGAAGAGAAGGGAAACAGACAATACAAACACTAATGCAATAAATCCCTAACAGCCAATTCAACTTTCAGACATTTCTTGTTATCTCCACTGAAAGTGGGATTCTGTAAAGAATAAAACACTGTTCTAGTGGACTGATAAACTATGTGAATAGAGATTTTCGTGTGACTGCCTTGCTTTGCATACGTCCACCTACATCAGAGTTACCATTTGACACTCAACGCTTTTTTCCAAATACAGTGTCAGTAATAAACACAAGTTTATACTTGTGTGACGGAAGTCCACTCAATTTCATATCAATTCACGTCACGATTAGTGCACCACAGTTAAAAGACAACAAATTAAGGTCCTCTATGCTTTCCCTGGCCTAATTGTCTGTTCTATTCATTTGGTTGTGTCTAACTTATAAACGAGCCCCTCGGGAAAAGAACTCCCCTTGTTAATTAAGTTTATACTGCCGTAGCATATGAGATCATTCAAGCCTGTTAATGCTCAAGCATTCAAGCCTGTTAGTGCTTATTAATATTGTGTATAACAAAGAAAAACGAGCCCTTAAAAAAATTTCCACGTCTTTCCTTCAAGCCTTACCACAGGTAACTTTAATTACGAGTGCAGTTGAAGAATAGTATTGGAATCATTAATAATCAGTTATTCCCAAGTAGCAACACTCAATCTGCATTAATTGCAATCTTCATTGATCCAAACAGTACCAGAAACTTTACACCAGTTTTAGCAAAGTCAAATTCAGAGCAGTCAGAGTTGTATTCAAATAAGCTTTGTAGTATGCTGATCTTACAGCCTGTGCACGTGTGTACAGGGTGGATGGAAAGAAATGCAAACAGCACAGCGCATTGTTTTCATCACGCTCTGATCTTGGTGGCACTTTAAAAAGATGCTAGAATGGTTCTGGATTGTTTCATGGATGACTCTAGTGGCTTTTTATTACCATCCAGGCTACAACTGCTTGAAAAGAAATGCAAAACAGTAGAAAATGTAGGTGCCGCACTGTTTGAGTTTCTTTCCATCCCCACTGTACATGTATGTACACACTGTGACAGCAAAATTATGCTTGCATACCTCTTTACATCCATAGAAAAAAATTGGCAGAAAGGCCACTTATTTGTCACTAAAATTTAGTCACTGTTTAAAGTGGGGTCACTAATTTCCCAGATTGGCTTATCATAAATGTTTAAAGGAGTCCTGACACAAAAATTTTCGCTCCGCGTTTTTTTGCTGTAATGTGTTGCTGGGGGCCTGTTAGTCATAACACGGCACATCGTTTGCTGCAGCGCGCGACAGATAATTAATTACAAGCTCCTCACTACCGACACAGCCTTAGTTTCGGTTTGACAGAGCTCCAAAAACGACAAGCCGCCGGGTGCAGGCGAGTGAAACGCTCGGCCACGTGAGCACACAGAACAGTGACGCATTTCCGCGCGGTCTGTCGTCGTCGGGCTCATCGTCGTCTGATGGCGACGATTTTCTTGCGGCGGGGATCGAAGGAATTTCCGATGTGGCGAATCACTTCAGGGGCACTATACTTCAGGTTTGACCCGCTGGCAAGGAGCGATTCGTCGGGAAGCGCGTCAAAACAGAAATGGCGGCTACGACGTCATCGTAACTTGTACCGGCTGCAACGGTTACGTAGGGGAAGTAGGGGGGTCACCTCAGGTCACCTCCGAGGGTGTCAATGCACTAGGTGCGGCCTATAATGCTGGATCGCGCTCGCGAACTTCAAAACTCATATAAAATACCTTCTAAGCTTTATTCGCTGTCGATATTTTGCAGATGGTACACGCACGTACACGGGAATCGATCCAGCAGGCTATCTCGGCCGCGAAATTTTGTTGTCAGTACCCCTTTAACAGGCTAGCAACATATCTGTAAAAGCAGTCAGTTCTAGAACATAAGGTGCAGGTGCACATGGCCCAACAAACGCTGCAGTGCAGTTTAGTACAGTTCTGCAACATAAGGAAATTTCAAGGAATGTGTCTTTGGCATGTTTGAAAATATTCATAAATGTACGATACATGAGTGTAGTGAAGGTGTCTTAAACTTTGCAAATTTTCAGCCTTGTTTCTAACAAGTTGCAAAAGCTGCAATTTGGCACAAGTGACTTCCAAAGAGATGCGTTATCCGCTCACTTTGTGCGAAGCCAAATGTAGAACTTCCAGATTTAGCTAGTCATACATTTTTGTTAATGAAGCAAGTAGAAATGGCAAGAGTGTTCCTCGTTTGTTATGTGCAGTACTTTCAACACATCTTAATGATTTCAGAGGTTTCACACTTACTCCATCTTTGAACAAGCCAACATTACAGAAGCCCTTGTAAAGAAGTTGGGCTTGCACAAGGTGCATGTCTTAGCTCATGATATAGGAGACACAGTGGCCCAGGAACTTCTTGCCAGGCAACAGTAAGTTGATTCACTATTGCTTTTCAAGTTCAGCAACCAGTGCTACCAGCAACTATTGCACTGTGTTTCAAGAAAGTGCAGACATTTCATGACACCTCAAAGATAATTGTCACAATCCTGGAGACATTCCTTTCCTTATTTCACAGCCTGCAGTTCTAGCCTTTTTTCACTTTTAGCTTGCTGCTTATGTTAGTAAAGTTAGCAAAGCTTCAACTTGGTTTATAGCTATTAGTAAGGTAACTGTTTGGGCTAGTTTGAGTATGATGTGTTGTTACAGTTGTGCTGCTGTTACTATATTCATGAAGTTCTTCATTTTTTTTGTCCTGTTAAATGTGGTAGTAATATCTGTGGGCTGTACTGTTCCAATGCAGCCTATTGGATAAAAATTGTGGTCGTGCTGTTATTTCGCATAAAAGCCATTCATAATAAGCAAGCAGCTGACTTGTAAGCTGCATGCTAAACAGAAATGCTCAGTGCAAACGCATCATCGTCTGCTGCTACACCTAAGCTTAATAGTTGAACCACGAATATGATTCACCTTTAGGATATTCTTTCCTTTTATTTAATGTGTCAGAAGTGAGGACAGTGCCTTCAGCCAAGTGTGTATTGTATACCTGCACATCCATGCTGAGTTACCACAATGCGTACTGTTTCCTTCCAGGGAAGGTGTCCTTCCATTTGAAATTTCGACTTTGTGTATGATGAATGGTGGTATGTACTTTATACTTGCATATGTTCAAGTTTTTGTAATGGAGACTTGCATGTTTTTACACCTTCCTTTATCTTCTTGCTTAGGTGTTTTGCCTCAGCATCATCATCCAAGATGGTCTCAAAAGGTAAAGTCTTAAAATGTTATGATGACCGACTTCTCTCAGCATCTATGATGTCTTGCAGATCTTGAGGATGCCTGTGATTGGTGTTGTGGCTTCAAGGTTCATGAATCACCTGGTCTTCAGAATAGCGTAAGCTTCACTTTTTGTACATTCCCAGAGTCTCATAGTGCAAAGTTTTACTGTTGTAAAAACTGCAAGTGTATAGACTGTCAAAACCTTTTCGTACTTACCTTTTCTCCCGATAGGTTGGCTGATGTGTTTGGTCCCAACACTAAACCCACGGCTACGGATATTCACAATTACTGGCATTTAGCTCGGCTGAAAGATGGCTACCGGGTGTTTGGCTTGTAAGTAGTACTCACACAACTAGTTTTGCTGCAAGTTTGCAATAGGAAGCTTAGAAAGACTAAACTGTGTGTATGAAGCACTCGTTAAATCCTACCATTAACTAGTACTACAGGTTGTACTTAAAGCAGCACGCCTTACATACAAAGATTTTCTCTAAGTGGGTGGCATCGGGAACTTTCATAAGCTGAAGGCTGCTCAAATATAGATATTGGAAGCAAGTTGTTCTCGTTGTCAGCAGCCATTGACATTGATGACGATTACATGTGATGTTTTATAATGCAAGAGCCAGTGATCACCATGAAGCGCCAAGAGATAGCCTCTGACGTTGGTCATTGTGGTGGGAGAAATTGGATACACAGTGCACTAACCACTAGTGTGTGTCCCGTTTCTAGTTAGATTAGTGCAATGCCGATTAAAACTAAAAGCTTGTCGATTGTCAACATGGTCCTGTATGTGAACTGCAATGTCCGTTGTTCTTCCTTTTAAACTGGTAGCTTTTTTTTTTTCAGTGTCCATTCCTTTTTACACAAGTGGGCCAAAACTTGGCTCCCAAAGTTTCATATCAGACATGAGCAATTTGTGAAAGTTGAAGGCTGGGCGTGTTGTTAGTTGCACTATAGAATCTACAGTGAGCAATTTGTGCTTTTCGTTTAGGCTCCTCTCGTACATTGACGAAAGGTTTGAAAACGAAGAGAGGTGGGTCGGAGCACTCCAGAAGTCAGCTCCCAAAGGTAAAGCAGTTGCAGAAACCATAGATAGAGCCGTGCAAATATTGATTAAGCACCCTTCTCAAAAGTTCTTTTATTTTCACTTTTTCCTTTGAAGTCCTCATGATATACGGCCCAGCTGATCCTGTGAACAAGCCACCATTCCACGAGCACTACAGGTAATTCTTTAAAACATCCACCACCCCCACCCCAAATACCCTTTTATCATTTCATATGTAGAAAGCATTTTTTCTTGTCAGCTTTACTGAAAACAAGAACGTCTACAAACATAGCGATAAATTTAAGTGGTGAAATGAAGTGGTGTACTGGGCGAGTTGGCATAGATTCATGGCGAGTCTTAGCGCCTGTCCCGTGTCTTCATCTCTGTGTCCAGTTTTCCATGCGCTGTCATTCTACTAAGTGATACTTTCAATTAATTACCTTAATGGTACCTCTTGCTCTCCCCTACTACGGTTATAAAAGAAAACAGCGCACATGTGTGCGGGATAGACTTGAAACCACCGCAGGCACTTGTGCCATTCTCCACATGCACGTGCCAGAGAATGTTGTAATGATAAGCTCAATGGATGAGAGTTATTTCTACGAATTTATCCAGCACTCTGGTTTTGACATTGGCACTTGATAAAAATTTGTGTTTGTGTCTTCCGCCCATAGGAAACTGGTTCCCGGCTCTAGAATTCACATTCTGCACGAACACGTCGGCCATTACGTGCACCTCGAAGCTCCCAAGGAAGTGGTTGCGGGCTACTTACCGTTCCTGGAGTCCCACGGTGTCAAAACGAAGACCATATCTGTCGCACTCCCTGACAGGTTGTTGTAGGCCAACTTCCATTTTTATACCACCTGAATGGCACTTTTGCTGTACTGATCCTCTTTTTGTTCACCCGTTCGTAGGCTCAGAATGGTACAAATTGCTAACAGTAATCTCATAGCAATGCATTCTACCAGAACTTTCTGTGATATTCTCTCCACTGTGCCTTAGACCTACCACTTTGCCTGGTCATGTTATCTTAGACACTCTGATCAAAACAGAAGTCAAAAGGAAATGTTATTGCCCAAGGAGTGACACTAGCCTTCAACATTGTTTTTAGATTACTACTTCATGCTTGCCTTCTATATGGCATTTCAAAGGCTTTTTTTAAAGCGTGCTAACCAGTGAAAAAGATAACAGTTTTAAGTAAGCAGACACACTATGCAACGCAGCTGCAGTGATGTAGCCAGTGCTCACACAAAGAAGTACTTTTCAGATTGAAGGTTACTTGCAGCAAAGTAGACTGTACTATACTCTGCAACAAATTTTGAGTATCGGAGTGCCTAAAATTTCAAAGAAAAAGGAAACTTTTATATTCATTTGTGAAAGCAGTGATGTAGCTTAACATTCATCCGTGCACTGCAGAAGGAATTTGGCGACTAGGTAAAATGGTGCAAGTTTTCGACAACAACTTTAAGCATTCCAGTTTTGTTTTTGTTGGCGTTAGCACAATGTGGTCTTAACAAGTACTGCCTACAAGTTAGGATTACTTGACTCATACTCACTATGCATCAATTCCACTAAGTATGACCAACTTTTGTTTAGTACATGGTTGTTATTCAGGACCTGGGCTATGCATACCTCCAGAATGAACGCACTGGTAGGATTATTTTTAAATTTTGACTAATGAAAACTAAGTTTTCAAGACTTGCATGTGCTCATATTGAAGAGTTGTGTGGACTCATTTTCTCATTGTCATCAGCATTGTCATAAGCCATGTTTACTCACAAGGATATCTTGGGCTTGTGCGACTGTTTTGCCAACAGACCAATCATTGGTCAGGACGTGCAGTTAAGAAGCATTAAGACACTGCTAAGCCTCAATTGCTCTGAGTTAAAGCTGTAAACACGATGCTTCATTTTTTTTCAGTTTTTCTTGTTTTTGTTAGTTTTTGAGAAAGAATTGAGAGCCAAAATAGAGAATATGTTCCCAATAGTCACTAGGTAATTGCTGTTTTACATACAGCACTTTCATTCAAATCAGTGCATTGGTTGCCTTTGTGCGTCTTTTTTTATTATTATTATTATTTAAGGCACAATCCAAGCACTTATGTTACATTCTGCGTAATCTAATTTAAAAAAAAAGGAATTTATTTGCTCTAGTAAGTGCAGTTTAAACCTTTGGTACAAGTGTAAAATTAGTATCAGAACAGCATTTTTCTTTTAAACATTGCACGAGTATGAATGTAATTTTTGTTGCTGCAAAATCAGAGTTGCATGTTGTATGCTTTCTCTATTCACTTGTAAGTCAAAGAGAAAATTCAGCTAGTTAATTCATAGTTGGTCCTCTGTTTGCTGCAAGATATGCCGAAATAAAGAGGAGTAATAATATCATTTTTTCCTGTTGTATTCATTTATGGACAGCTAAGCCTTAATCTGTAACACACCATAAGGACAACTTAGGTCGTTCACAATTGCAACCACAGGTCTAGGCCCTAACGCTTATAAAGAAAGTAGAACAACTGCATCTTTAAAAACGCAGGTACTACAAGCAGTCTAACTTGTTACAACATATGAAAAGTGAAAAGTGGATAGGGTATCTATTAAAACTGGCTAAGGGTAGTAAATAAAAGCCAGATGTTGCACAGCAGGATGCAAGTGATGTTGATGTCATGTGCAAGAAGTACGCACAAGGCAGGACTGTAGAATGCAAGCACCATTGGTTCTTCCTCAAATCGTACTTCTATATTTTGATCTTTTCTACCGTTCAGCAACCTAGCCATGAGAGACCCTGTGTTTCCACTGCACTGCAAAGAAGCACAGCTGTAATGTTTGCACCTACACACTTTCTTATTCTACCATGTATCTGTGGTTGAGTACAACCTAAAAATGAATATAAACTCCACCCACATCCCTTGCAGTCCCAAGCAAAACGAATCTGCAGAGACATTTCACAAAGAGACCAGTACACGCAAGCACTAGAGGCGCTTATAAACTAAATACTTATAAATTGTGTCAGTATAACTTATGCATACGCTAGACCCAATTCTATGCAGACTGCAATAATACACTCTACGCTAACAAGCAGTTATACAAGAAGAAACATGTTAACAAAAATTATAATACTTCTCAAGGGGGTAGGAAAAAAAAAAAGAAGAAGAAAGGGGGGGGGGGTTGAGTATCATGGGGAGTCTGATGACTTGTGGTGCCGCTGGAAATTTCAGTTTTCCCCCATGTAATGCAAAAAACCGAGTGTGCCAGCGCCTTAAGAAGGCATCAACACCACTCACTTCCAGCTCGTCAACTACGTATCCAAAAACAATTTGATAAATGCGATGCAAGGCTGGGAATGCTGCACGCTGCCATTGTCGACGAGCTTCTGCCTGGCACCGATGTCTCCAGATCACGTACATTGTGACCAAGAGTATCAATTGGGCAAACATGCCATTATTCCTTTGAGACAGTGACCCAGCTCACTCCAAAGGTCTGCCATACAAGGTGCTAAACAATTACGTTCGCTCCTTTCATGATGTCAGACATTTTTAAGTGTTCAAGGCAGTCGATTTTTTTCCATACAGAGACATGGTTGGGGGTGTTGCTCATTTTAGATAGAAAACTTGGAGCATTCCAACAAATTTTATCAAAGATTCTGACATCAATACTCAGCCAAAGGTAATAATTGAGTCAGAAAAGACAAACTTCTACTTTTCAATACGCCTAGTATTAGCATTAGCGAAGAGGGAGAACTTGCTCCTTGAATAAAAGCCAGCTGCTATGACTCTCTTTCAGAGGTGATGGATTAGCACACGGTAGCTTTGTGGGTGGAGCTTATATTTATTCTTAGGTTCTAAGCAACTTTTATTTGCACTCAACAAATGACCACAATGAGCAGGTGCTTTCAAATAATACCTCGCCATTTTAGTTCTGCAGCACTTGTGGAGGGGGTAGAGATACAAGAAAAGGCAGGGAGGTTAGCCAGACTGATATCCAGTTGGCAACCTTGCGCAGGGGAAAGGGGGTAAGGTACCAAATGAAAAAGGAACGCAAGAGCGAGTTTATGTGCACAAATGTATAGAAACTGGGTGTCCTTTCAGGTCCCATACTTTAGAAAGTCATTAGAGCAGTTCAAGCCTTCTAGGTCGACGGATAAACTAAGCTCCAAAGATTTTTGCCTCATCCTGTTGGCTGATCACACTCCAACGCTGGATATTGAAGTGGGTACATCAGCAGAGAAGATTCTTGCAGTGGTCATGTATAGGCAAGTAAACTGTTCAGATGAACGAATAGGGATTTGTGAGAGCTATAAATCCCGGTCCTAGATGACATTCCAGTGAAGCATCACAGTAGAAGATGACTGATGATAATCGCAACGGTAGTGATGCACCGAGTATGCACAGATGACGGTTTGAATACTCACGAAAGTTTTACAGAACAGTGTGTTGATGGGGCATGTGCAAACATTATGTGTGTGATGTAGTCAACAAAGAACATCAGTGCAGTTGGTTACCCTGTTCTATAAGTGCCATGATGAACGGGTTGCACAGTACCACTTGTACAAATCTATCCAGGCACAGGAACACATTTATCTCATATAGTGTTGAAGCTGCTTCGCAAGGATACTAGTCTCCTCCTTGATAAATGCAGCCACTGTCTGTGAGCACGAGTCTTTGCCTTCAGGTAGTGGAGTGCCGTAGTCGCGTAACATGGCTTCCACTAAAGTAACCACCAACTGGCACTGTTGTTCGTCAAGTTCCTCTTCACCAGTTTGAAAGAGCAAATTGTTCCACTCCAACCTGGAAAGAATACCAGTTGCGACAGTATGTCTTAGTACAGTTGCACACCACTTTGGCTCCATATTTCACAAGGATAACTGATAAGTCGGGTTGTTTCACTATACAACTGCAGCTCACCTTGATGCTTTGGGATGAGATAGTACTTGCACTACAATTCTCCCATTCCATGTCAATCCATCCACAGTAAAGCCACAAGACTCGCTGTAATGCAATCAGTGTACTGCTGACAATCAGAACAGGCTGTTTCTGTACTAGCAACTACAAAAATGCAAGAACTGAATACCTCACAACATTTTTTGCCTCCAGGAAAGAAAGCTTTAAGGGAAAATGTGGAATTGCCTGTGCCTTCCAGGAGTGCAGCTTAAACAGGTGCTCTGTAAAAACCATTATTACTTGTTGCAGTTACAACTTACAACATTGCTATCTACAGTGTGTGCAAGTCTGATTCAACACAAGCACTGAATGGTTCTAGTGGTGACGCAACCGTTCATAACCTCAAGGCACTGAAGCTGCAAATACAGCCTCTGTGAAATTTTCTCACCTCTTGTGATGACGACTACATCATTTGGGTTGTTGGCAAGCACAAAGCCATACTCTAGTAACAGCTTCCTGTTGTCATGTGAGCCATAACTAATGAAAACTTGCTCATTTGGCTGGTAGTTGTTGTTTGTAACAATTTCGAAATAGGATCCCACAACTGCAGTTCTCACCTACAAGAAGTGTACAAAAGAAAGAAGTGAAAACAATAGAGGAAAAGGAAGTCATAATTAAGCTCCACTTAAATCCAAGTATTAGTTGAAACAGCAACACATTGTACAGTAACACCTGAAAAATTAAGTTGCCAACAATTGATCTTTTACAGAGGCATGCGAAGAGAACACTGAACATGTACAGTGTTCACGATCCTATTTGCAAGATTTTTTAGTGGTGATGTTGATGACTATCTGAATACTGTCTTTAATGATGACTTACAAATTGCTAAGATGCTAGTGTTTGTGCTGTACAGCTTGGAAAAGCAACTCATAAGCAGCGGAGCATTACACAATATTTCTTTAAAAAAGGGATGGTCAAATTCAGTATAACTTACACTGGCCTTCCAATGGTGGTTCAGACAGTCCAAAAATGGAGCTAGGGCACACTTGTCATCGTCCCAAAGAGAATGTCCAGTTTTGTGTTCACTAAAGATGCAACGTGTGTTGACAGCAGTCCAAGCCCAAACGAACAGACACCACGTAAAGTTCTCTGAAAGGCTAGAAAGTGGCGAGTTGCCATCGCCGTTTTCCTTTGTTAGCAAAGTCCGTAACTTTAAGAAAGTGCTTCGAATCCTGGACACTTGGGTCTGTGCTCTGCGAAACATGTCACACGGCAGTTTGGCAAGCAGTCTGCTTCCAAGGTACACAGGTGTCGTGTATGTCGTCGGCAAGCTATTTATGAAGAAACGCCACTCTGAATCGTGGCCACGGAGCTTTTCATTCATAAGAAAGAGTGTCAACACCTCAATAGGTGCGAGTTGCCTGTGATTCCTGTAAAGAGGTGGAATCGTGGTACACTTGCCACAATCGAAACAAAAGAGTCAAAATGTAAAGCGTGCCTGTGAGTAAAGAAATCAGACAAAACGTTACCAACCTGATAACAAAATCGCGCAAGCTGCTTGACAAAGCTGTCTCAGTGGTTATCAGGAGACAAGTTGGCACTCTAAGAAAAGTGTCGCCAGCAGACAGCATCTGTTGCGTTGCCAGTCCTCTCCCAGTTTCTACAAGTACAGAGAAAATATCCTAGTCAACGGAAGTAGCGACCTCGCTCAAACATCTCGCTGCTGCGACTTTTGCTTCTCCAGCTGACCGCACTGTACCTTTTTGTCATCAGATATATTCATATCACATTGTCTTGCAAATATCGAGCTAGAAGTTACAGCCAAAAGCGACTGTGCGAAAGTATAATAATAATCTTAAAAGGAAGGTTCCTGTTGCTGCACCCAACTTTCTTTAAAGTTTTAAAGAAACTTCAGTGACGCAGAGTCGTCCGTACGTGACTGCTTATAAGTGCTTAACTCATTGATATTAACGCTGCGACCTTACCGCAAAATTCTTTGAGATACAACTGCGTGTGCAGTTTGAAGCCGTTTGCGGTCATCCACTTCAAAAGATCCGCGCTCACATCTTCGATGCGCGAAGCAAGTTCAGTTCTCCGCCTCGCCTTCTTTCTGTGATTGCGTCCCTTCTTGGGCATTATGGTGGATCCCGAACACTCGATTGATGATGAATTGAAGCGACGTTAACTAACATTATCAGAGCATGCTACGTGAAAGTTTAATATGCCGCAACTAGTTTCTAAATGTTCAAAACAACCGACGACACAAGCACACCGAACCACGCTTGACGCCGCCATATCTTCCAGCCTGTGTTAGGTTTCGGTTTCAGAATAATCATTTACGCGCGTCTCGCAATTTCAGTAATCGAAATTCGCCACTTCAGTGGGAGTCCCTTTGTAATATTTTGCAGCGCTCTCACGATAGTTTATTAGACTTATTTGCGCTGTGCAAATACGTTTCTTCGCAGTGATTGATTAAAATGAGACGTTAGCTCGGAATCGATCCAAGCCGAGTTCGTTGCATGTTCTGTTTCGCTCGCGTGCAAAGAGGGGAAGCGGAGCTCGCGTTTGCTTCGGAATTTTGTTTTCCGTGGCACTCCACCGGTTCACCCTCGGCGGGTATGTTTTGCGTTTATGTTTCCATGACACGTGCGAGGGACACCGAAAATCCACCCAGCGACAGGCCCTGACGGCGCGCACCGAGTGAAACTCGCATGCACTTTCCTTCGCGTTCGGTTGCCTCCCAAATCGAACGTCGCTGCTGAAACCGAACGTCTATCGCTTTCGACGTCCATTCGTCATGGCTACGTCCGCCGTGGCCATGAAATGGCTGGAACTCCTGGAAAAAGAGTTTGACAGGGCCTACCTGGACTTGGACATTCTTTTGGGTGAGGTTGACGAAGAACAATGCGATATCACGTACGAAGCCAGGCGGCGAATGTCCGCCCTCAGCAGCGCCTTCGCCCAGCTGTGTCACAAGGCGCAGACTGTGTTCGAAACCAACGAGAAACTGGAGGTCAGTGAATGTTTCCTTCCCTTTCGTCATTTCAGGCTAAGTCCAGTACGGAAAAGAAAGCGTCTTCTTGCTGTCGTGCGAGATTTCCGCGCGATGTCTCTCGATAGTTATGTTGACTTGGCGCTTCGTTACATGTGTTTGTTGTTAATCGCACAGCCTGGGGGTAAACTGATGACGAGGTGGTGTGTCGGTTACAACACCGGCGTGTGTGCAGCGACACTGATTGATTAGTGCATTAATTTATGGTCGGTTTAAGTCGATTATGAATCCTAGACTTGGCTAGCACCTGGTGTACACATAAATACACGTAACTTTATGAGCTAGACTTCAGCTAGATTGTCATTCGCTGGGCCTCTCTCGCTAGTGGGGTACAGGTGTCACAACAGCCAAGCTGTCTTTCCGGCCTAGCGTCGAGGTGACATTTTACGTTGAACGATCGAGCAGTCATTATTATTATAGTGATGTGTGCGAGTGCACACCGGCAAAATGATGTTACATTGCACGCCTTTTCGTGTGCGATATGTGCAAAAGTGTTTATTCGATTGAGCCACTTGTTCTCGCGCTCAGTCGGGCTTTATTCTTTTTTTTTTTACCTGCTACTGATAGGCAGCTAGCACCTAAAGGCGTGTGTAAACACCAAGATCGGACTATAAAGTGACTACAGCATAATCTTCGCATGCTTGCAAGAAACGCCGTATGACTGACAGGGCTACCTATTGAGGCCGAATCACGTATAATCGGTCATGTGCATGATAAGTCTCGGAAACTGTGTGCATGCTGCCGACCCTTCGGATAATACCGAAACGACTCTATAAACCATGCTGTTTCCATCAGTGTATTTTAGGATGTAGTGCGCTGTCCTTACCTGACCATCAAAAATCGATCAGTATAATAAACTTTTTTTTTTTTAATGCGTTGCTAAATGCCATCGGAACACTTAAATAGTCAACGCCTCAATCCGTATGTGATGATCAGGTATGGCAACATTTCGATCATATCTGACAGCCTCCAAAATAAAACTTAGGGACACTAAAAAGTAAAACGACTAAACGAGTTTTCTCGAATGAGTAAATTATAGTTTCACAATTCGAAAGCACCACTGCTACAGCGAGGAGACTTTTCTAGAACACTGTACTTTTTGGATGCGGGGAAACGCGCTAAAAGATGATACGGGTGGCGCCGCCACGAACTTTCCCCGTGACGTCGTAGATTTTGACAGCGTCTGATAGGGTCTGCGTAATCTTTTTTATCGGTAAAAATGAATTACATTGTGTTGTAACGATGCCAGAGACAACGTGGCAAGTTTCGGGAAATTTTACTGAGCCAATATGACGAAAACACGTAATGTTGACGTTCCGGGTGCTGGTATTTCCGCGCGAAATTTAAAAAAAAAAAAATAGAGCTGTGGTCGTCATTTTCTGTTCTAATAATAAGCGCCTGTCCCGTCTTCTTCGCTCTTGTGCCCCGTCTATTTTGTGCTCTGCCTTTACTTTCAGGTAATGCTCCCGTGATTGCGAAATTACCGATAGTAGAATTCTCGAAGAATATTTTATCAGTCTTAACTTATTTACTGTATCATTTTCTTGTCTAAGCAACGGCAATGCGCTTCCGGCACACGACGCAGAAAAGCTGGCAGCGCTAGCTCTCGTCTTCGACGCGCGTCAACGCGCGATCCGGTCACCATAGGTTGACAAAAAATTTGGAGCTCACTCATACTCACTCATGAAATATATTTTGCCCTTAGAGCTCACTCGGATTCAGGCTCAGCAAAAATTTTCCTCAACCGGACTCACTCGGACTCACTAAAACTTTTCTCAGCCGGACTCACTCGGACTCAAACTCACGAAAATATTACTCACTCTGACTCACTCAAACTCAGACTCAAGGCTCTATCTGAGTCTGAGTGAGTCGACTCATGAGTACGTTAGCGCATAATAAGCTTTTTCAAACATGGTGTCAATGCCAATATCCCGCATAAATGGTGCTCTGCTTAGCGATTTTTGATCTCTTCGAATATGAGTTATCAGTGGTTGCAATCCAGTAAGGACATTTTTATTCAAAGAGATGACTCAGTACACGAGATATTTTTATCAAGAACTACCCGTGAAAGAATTTGCGGAGGCGGGGGTGTCAACCCCCCCCCCCCCCCCGTAACTCACGCCTCTGATCAATAAATATTGAGCTGACGTATGAACATTAGTGCTTTGAAGTATATGGGAGTCGACGGGAGGAAAAACGTAGTGCCGACATAAATTAAGGCTGTTATTCATGCTGAAGTTGTTTAGATAGAATCAGAGGTCGGAAAAAAAGTGCGGAGCTCACTCAGACTCACTCAGGAAATATATTTTGCGCTTAGGGCTCACTCGGACTCAAACTCACCGAAATTTTCCTGAATCAATTTCACTCGGACTCACACCCACTGAAATTTGTCACAACCAAACTCACTCGGACTCAAACTCACCATAATATTACTCACCCGGACTCACGGCTGAGTCTGAGTGAGTCGACTCATGAGTGAGTTTGCCGACCTATGCCGGTCACCTTGGCTGACGCGGAGCAGCGCGCTCTGACGCGTTACAACGCGTACGTGTGGTTGCGCCTTCTGTGTGACGGAAACGACGACAGGTCACTTTGAAGCCTTTGACGTGCATAGACTAAATTCAGGCTGTTTTCAGCTCCTTGGCAAAACGATGACGGAAGTTGACGGCCCGGCCCGATACCGAGGAGCCTGCTTCTTTCAAAAACGATTCGACCGACATCATCACATCATCTTGCATGTTAGCAGGCTGAAATAGCTCGAAACACACCAGGCGGTTACAAAGACGGAGGCAGCGCATGCACATTTCTGGATATCTTGTCCTTGCCGCTACTCATCTTGATATTTTGTCTTCCGAACATGCCTTCCTTTGAAGCATCCCTCTGATAACCGTGACATTCGTGTGCAGGACACAATTTTGCATTCGCTTTACGAAGTTCTAATTTACGAATGTGGATATGTGGCGCAAAATTAAATTAAAAGAAATTAGAAGCCGAAAGGGCCCCCTTTCGGTTCCTTATATCTGTCCTCGAATTTTACCTTGCACCAAATAGCCTTCGTAAATTCTGCATAATCTAGCCCAACACAGTACTTCGTTAAGTTCCGATTTATTTTGAGTTGCTGGCATCACAGCTTTCTATTTTCTTTGTCCATTTCGCTTTTGCTGCACTCAAAAGTATTGTGCGTTCCAAACACGTACTGTTCGTTGAGTAGCACGTGCCCACATTTCCGGTCCTTTGCGCGCATCTGCACACGCAATAGCTGCGTAAAATTCTGATGACACCGGATAACCTTTACCGCCACTCAACAGTCATTTCTTGTAGTGGCGACAATGGGTATCAGCACAAACGTCTGTAAAACGCGACCGAGCCTATCGTCGAGTCTTGTCGCCTCCTATTTGAGCGTTTCGCCGTAATAGTCGTAGTCCTGCGTCGCCGCCGACGCCACAACGCCACTGGCGCTTCCTTCGCCGGCACCAGCGGACCTGTACCGAGTCCTGCTGTCGGCGGGGGACCCTGCAGAAGGCGGTGTCGTGGCCGAACCCGGTGGCAGCGGCGTCGTAGCTGTCATCGCGGCAGCACTCGACGTCATCCTCGTCGTTCCGCCTTCGGCCGCCAGGGAAGCGCCGGGCGCCGACGGCTGATCCTTGCAGTCGACCCGGCGGTTGCCGAGCAGGTTGCGTACCTCCGCGAGCGTCGTGTTGCCCGCCGCGAAGACCGCGCTCACAGCGCCCTTGAGGAGCGCTTCGACCTCGTGGCTATGATCCTGGAGCTCGTCGCTGATGCGCTGCGTGTCTCCCAGAGACCGGTTGCGCATCTCGAGGATGATGCGCTCGAGCAGGTCGTAGAGCTGCACCTCCTCTTCCTGGATGCGATGGCAGGACGAGATGAAGGAGTTCTGCGCCACGAGCAGCGTGGCGAAGCTGTGGTCCACCGTGGCGCCTAGCTCGACGATGCGCTTCTCGAGCCCCTCGCTGAGGAAGCTGAGCCGCGGCTCGATCAGCGGCAGCGGCTCGATCTGCTCGTGCAGCTTGCGGAACTCCTCGCGCACGAGGACGCGGGTGCGATTGCCCTGCTCCACGGTGTCCTGGAAGGCGCCCCGCACCAGCTCGTCGGTGGTGCGCCGCAGCTCGTAGATGCCGTTGATGACCTTTCGCGTGTAGCTTTCCACGTCCGAGTCGATCTCGCGCAGCTGCTTGCCGCCCTCGAGCACCATCTTTTCCACCAGCTCGGTCAGGTTAGTCACCTGCAGGAAAGGAGGGAGTAGATGGAGCATATCATGCGTTAGCGCCATCGGCCTTTCCTGCAAGATTCACGTTTCTGTGTTCCTGTCGAAGCGTCGCCGGTAATTAAAAACAATGAAGTTACGACACGACGAGTGAATCGTATGTGAGATCGTTTGTGCCCCCTTTCTGTGGACAGATGCGTTTCAGGTTCCAAAGTGCTTTTGTCGCATGGTTTCGCGTCTGGTAAATCCTGCACGGGTGTGGATGGAACTGACGAGGGCTGTGTGCTCGCCCAGATGACCTCTCGGTTATTCTGTCCCTGTGTCCTTATGCTCTTTAATTCGCCAGCAGGGGCGTAGCCAGGGGGGGGGGGGGTTGGGGGGTTCAAACCCCCCGAAATTTTTCAGTTTTGCTTACGTATATATACACGAGCACATACAAACGCAGGCACGAACATAAATAAAGTATGGTTGAACCCCCCCGAAAAAAATTTCTGGCTACGCCCCTGTTCGCCAGTATGTTGTACCAACGAGTCTAAACAACCGTACATTACTGAACAAGGGTGTAGCCAGAACTTTCTTTTTTTTTTTGGCAAGGGTCCAAGCCCCTTATTTACGTGCGCGTGTACACAAACTGCAAAAAGGTTCGAAGGGGACTGAACCCGCACCTCCACTTTGGTCATGCGTTTGTTACTTAAGCAAAGTTCGCATGTACCAACTTATCTGGACATAGGACAAGCATAATTCACTCGCCTGTTCCCAGCTGGGTGCATCGGCCGACATCGCCTGGCAGGACGATGCCGCCTGCTGCGTGGCGTTCCCCTGCTGCTGCAGCGCACGTAGCATGTTGTTCGCCGCGAGCATCTCGTTGCTGAACAGGTCCATCTTGGCGTCGGCCCGCTTTATGACGTCGGCCACGTCGACACGCAGCACCGTGGCCGTCTGACGCTGCGCAGTGTCCGCTCGCTCCGCCATGTCGGCCAACCGCGACATGTCCGCGTGGAGCCGCGCGCGGGCCTCGTCTCCGCGCGCCATTTTCTCGAGTACGTCCTCCGAGGCGTCCTGCAAGTCGCGCTCCAGGAGTTCCAGCTTGTTGGCCAGCCGGTCGGCGCGCATGTCCAGCTTGGTCTCCAGGAAGGCCAGCCTGCGCGTGGGGACACAGATTGGTATAATGCCGTTCGGCTGCATGCGATATCGATCGGCTTGCTGCCGGTGGGGTACAACCTCGGAGGTTGAAGGGCCGTATCCTACCGGCGGCCACTTGTCCATTTTCGATCCCCGTTGCTTCCACGATTACCAGACTTACATTACAGAACCTACAGATGAACCCTACTGTGCTTTCCTTGGCTTTATTATCTTAAAGCAATGGCGAGTCCGTATAGTTGGGTTTGACTATATGGACGAATTGCTTGCGCATGGCTTCACGCACCTCTCGAGTGCCTTCGCAAAGCACATTTGTGAACGAGGATTCGCGGTCGTATTCGTCATGGATATCATGTAATGATCACGTGTGTCCACTCCGTCTCGTCTGAAACATTCGACTTGGTCACAGCGTTCGGACGATCGAGTTATGCGTGGTCAGCGATCAAATGAATGTTACTGGAATACTTGTTGCGTCCAAGTAGGCGGCAGTAGTGTGCATGCAAGGTTCTACCATAGGAGTTTTTAAGTGCGTAGCGGTTTAAAGGCACGGCTTGTCGTCCATCCACTGTCTCATGTCGCGTGGTCACTCAGTGGTCAGTAGAAGCCTAAAAAACAAGGCTAACAATGCTCAAAACCAGTTGAAAATAAACTAACAAGGTCTAAAATAATATCAGAAGTAACCAAGAATTAATCGCAATAACTTACCTTAAAATCGCGAAAAACGGTTCTGAAACATCCGGCCCCCCCCGCGCCAGAGAGGGCGCCACCGCCTTGGCAAGCGCGCGGTTGCCGAGGCGATGGCAAGCGTGCGATTTCAAGGGGAATCGCTGGGTTGGCTGGGTTGCCCGTGCTACGCGCTTCCTCAGGTTTCACGGAGCTGCATTAAGCGCAGCATTTAGAACTATTCCAAGACCTACACAACTATACATTAGCGCCACATTAACCGCAGAAACTTTTTTTTTTTTTGTGCGCGTGTGTGTGTGTGGCGCTGCTCGTTTTCACGAACAGTCTCTCACTTGTTGTTCAGCTTGTCGGCAAGCATGTCGAAGCGGCGGCTCAGGTGGAAGGCATCCGCGGCACCTTGCTGCTGCTGCTGTGACGACGATGCGGCGTCTTTTCCGCGACCGCTGAGCGCCTCCTCGACTTTCTCGAGTCTCACGTCGAGTTTGGCCTCCAGCCTGCCCAGTCGGCTGTCGAAGGAGTCCAGCTTGCGTTGCACTTGTTCCAGCGAGAAGTCGAGTCTTGTGAGCCGCAGCGCTGACCCGAATGCGTCCAGACCGCGCAGCCGGTCGTCGATGGACGTCAGCACCTGTGTCACGCACACAAAGAAGAATACTCTGAAGACTGAACGTGGCGCCATTTTTTTTTTTTTTCAAAAGTTCCGCAGACGATTAAACTGCACCAGAAATACGTGATCCACAACCGCGCCGTAAAGGCGACGGTCGAAAATGGCAAAAGTGTCGTCGCTATTCTTCGATGGAAAGGGAAACGTGAAGTTATTCTGGAGACTGTCAAATTCCGCCATACTGTGAAATTTCGCAATGGCGGCATCCTAAGCCAATAAAAAATACCGCATAGCAGCCCTCTGGGCCAATCAGAGTTGGACCAATGGCGGTATTTAACATGGCGGAATTTGACAATGGCCAGAATAACGCCATTATGCTCTTTCGAGCAAAAAAAAAAAAAACATTCGGAAGCATTGCATATGCCTTTATGTTTGTGTTATTTTTTATTTATTTATTTCAACAGCCTGTGGAACCCCTTCGAAACACCCCGGCTGACAGTGCATGGAGCGAGTGCCCTCAACCCGTTTCTCCTCTCTGCGCATGTTAATTAGCAGGAGGAGCTGTAACTGTCCAATACTTTGGTCATTCGTCTGGCGGCTCTTTCGAGGCTCCCTGCAAAACGTCTCTGTTTTCAATTCGGGCGCACGCGGTTCTTGCCACGGGGTTGCACGCGTGAATGGAAGGACATCGCGCGCGTTGGCCAGCTCCTCCAAGGCTTGATTGCGAAATGTATACGGGTTTCACAACGATGAGAACGCGTCAGTGGCTCACATGTTTCTCGCCGAGATAAGGAGCGAGGAAGGAAGCGAAACAGAAGTAGCCTGCGCCAAAGGTACATACATTATTTGCGTGCGATCACCAGGCTACATGCTAAGTGTCTAAGCAAACCCCTGCGGCATGGCACTAGTCCTGGCGCACGGTTGAATGAAGAACGCTTCGTGCTCGTCATCCTGACGTCTGCAATGTATCCAATGTATCCGTCTGCAATGGATCTCCAGGGGAACCGTAATACACGGCCGAATTATGGGCGTTCACTTAGGCCCGGCAACATGTGAGGTCTAAAGTGCTGTGTATCGCCGGGTCTCCGTGGTGTCCTTTAGACATGGAACTTGTATTAGAACCCAGCAGGCTTTAATTCGTCAATATTAATTTGGAGTACTCATCATTTAAGCACTGTAATTTCACTACTAAGCGAGTCTTGTGGTTATCGTACGAACCGTGAAAAACATTAGCGCGCGTGGCCGGACCTGTCGTCAGGCCACGCACGTTTTGGGTCTCCTGTGCAAGTTCATAATCTCGGCGATTGCGCGGGACATTGCTGCAGCCTACAATGACACGCTACAGAAGTTACGTCGCAGCACCTCTTGACAGATAGGGTCGTTCAATAATTAGTAACCATAAACACCTTACAATTGAGGCTTTCTTTTGCCGGTTATCCAGTGCATCAGCTTCGAGTTTTTAAGTGTACAGGATGACAAGCCATACACCGGAGCTACTAAACTCAAACCGCGACCATTCGATGCTTCGTGCATCCTTACCTGCTTGAGGTACGGAGGAACACTGTGCCACAGATCGGGGCTCATGTCCAGGCCTTTTGGATTCGCCGGCGCCTGATCTGGGGGTCTGTTCGTCGTGGCGTCTCGCCGGCTTCTTCCGTGCGGCGGCTGCCCATGGTCGGAGGCCCGCACCGCCGCCACGGCACCGGCATCGCCTTTCGGGAGCGGACACGTCGTAGCGAACACCAGAAACACTGTGACCACCATTGTCGGATCGCGCATATTGGCCGCAGTTTATATGAAGGCGATGAAAGCGCCAGCTGCACTGCCTGTGCCTCCGTCCCCGCTGGCCGTGGGTGCCGACCCTATCGTACAACGTCGTCTGCTGGGAATCCGTTTCGCTTTTTCTTGTTTTTCTTTTTGCCCGACCTTAGTCGGCTTGTGATTGTGCCTCGCTTGCCGCTGCTGCGGGGGTGGAGTAGCGCGGGCGAGGAGGAGGTCGCGTAAAATGAGAGACGTGCCACGACAGGGAGCAGGCGTCTTGCGCTTGCATGTTGGCTGCCTTGTAATCGCTCCGGGGCTCGGGCCTTATAAGCACGCGTTCTAGCACCGTCGAGCGCATCTTCCTGAACCCCCAGGGCGAAGCCACGTTCCCAAGTGCGTGCAATGGCCGCAGTTGCGTTGTATACTTGACCAGTGGCAATCCACTTGATTAGCGGCATTGAAGATTCGCTTCGTCGTGAGACCAAAAAGACCCTTTCTTTCTTTAGGAATCGATGAGAACTCGGAACGCGTTGCTGGCTTCTCTGGTTTCGTCCTGCCGTTGTCCCTTGTCGCGGGAGAACTCATTAGAAAAAAAGTTTCACGGCCGTCGCCAGACAGCGGCTCCAGTTGCAGCAGCTGAGTGCCGCGTACTCGGCATGCAACGCCAGGCCCGCCTGGTAATCTCTCGAAGCTGGAGAGATGGGCGCTCGCGCGGCTTTTTTTCTCTGAAGTCGCCGCTGCCGGCGGCGCAGTCAAAAGTGCGCCTTGGGACTGCTGCTTTTCGTCAGGGAGGACGCACCGCGACGGGGCGAAGCTGGGAAGGGACGAGGGGATTGCGGGGGCGAAAAGGGGGGGGGGCAGGGTCTGCGGCCCACCCACCGCGAGCCCAGTGTGGGCCCGTCCCTGAATTTGTCACGGTTGTCAGTGCTTGTCTCTTCCATTTAGCCCGACCCTTTGAGCACTGGGAACGTGGCTTTGTGACGGGGCGGTGCGCCGATCGCTATGTTTCTCTTGGCCTTGAACACGGAGTGATGACGTTTTGTGTTTGTGAATGACGTGCGTTACTTGGTGGTTATGGCAACCGATGGAGATGCAGAGATGATGTGGCCACAAGGCTGGGGTGGTTGCTAATTTTCTGTAATATTGAAATTTGTCTGCATGTGACTGTCATTGTTCATAGTGTATATATGCTTGAAAGGGATGCTAAATTGTAACAATGAATAAATTGTACTCTGAGAGCTCTTAATTTCACCATCATAGGTTTATTAATAGAGGAGAAAATCAAGGTCATGGTCTCATTTTTAAATTTCGCGCCGAAATCGCCGTACGTGACTTCATGGATTTCGAAGCGTACTTTTCGTATTTTGGCAACATTGGCTCAACGAAATTTCCTGAAACTTGGGATGTTAAGTCTGTGACCCCCTCAGAGGACAATGTACTCCATTTTTACTGGTTAGTAAATACGTAGAACCTAGTAGACGCCATCAAAGTATATGACGTCACGACGTTGTGGGCGGGAATTTCAATGTGGCGTCGCCGGCCGCATTTTCCTTCTGCGCGTTTTGCCGCTTACCAAGCGTCTTCCCGCGGTAAACGAGGTGATTTTGGAATTGTTATGGAGTAATTTACTAATACGAGAAAAATTGGTTTTTCTTTTAGTGTCCTATTAATTAAGAAGAATTTTGGTGCAACTGGGACATAGCCTGAAAACCTTTGTTTGGATATTCTCATAATCATAATGAAAGCTCAAAAATAAAACTGGTTTTTAGGACTATTTTCTCGTAAGAGGATATTTATTAAAGGAGTACTGACACGATTTTGAAGTGCAGCAAAACGGACGTTTTTGGTTTCCTTGGCATGTAGTGTCAACGCTCTCCCCATACCGCATCCGGGAAACACGTATAAATATTTAAGTTTGATTTTAAAGTTTTCATCTCCCAGCATCTGCAAGGCAGCTTCACCGCACGGACAGCCCTATGACGTTTCAAGTCAGCTCACTTGGTTTGCGAAATCTGGGTTCTGCATGCAGCCTAAATCACAGAAATCGCTGTCGGAGGCACTGGACGACAGTTCACTCATCATGAACCACGTTCGACTGACAGAAAAGGGCAGCAGGTGCATATTTCGTGGGTTGCAGTCTGCCCGTGACGTCACGGGCAGACTTGACACGTCACTATGAAGCCGCCCTCTCGAAACCGAAACCGAAACTGCTGGTTGAAAGAAGCGGTATTAAAATTATATGCAATGCATCCCCAGGCACCACGACACTCTTTTTAGGGTTCTCGACACCCGTGCTTTCATTTAGAGCAACAACTCGAAAAATTTTAAAATTCATGTCAGTACTCCTTTAAATGAATGTCCATTGTCGTGCCCAACTGTTATAGTAAAATTCCTTGGCTCTATTTTGCAGTGTGAACTACAGGAGCTCAAGTCGGACTTGTATGAGGCGCAGTCAACTAGTTCTGTGCTGAATAAGGAGCTTCAGCATCTCGTGCTGCAGCTGCATTCAGCCCAGTTGCAAGTGTCTGCACAGATGGGGCATGCAGGTGACTCTACTGCCATCAAGCAGAAACTGGTGAGTGCCCTGCTGTTATGACTGAGTGATTATATGTTATGACTAAGTGCTTGAACTTTAGGGTTGTCAGCATGTGTTGTTCACTCTTTGCTGATGAGAGCGCATGTGCAGTTTGTCAGATGTGAACAGTGTTGTGTGTTTTAAATGGGGCGGAGTGTCCTGGGTGTCTGCAGCACGTTTACTCGTGGGGGGTAAAAACCAGTGTGCCCCTTTTTCACCTCCCTGCCGACACCGATGGGAAGTTTCCCACATGAATATGGTGATCGCTGCTGCTGATGATGATAACTGCACTGATGCTTATGATCACTATTAATAATCAGTTTCTTCATGTCCCAGTGGCCGTTGTAATGACACAGTTCCTTTTTAAACAAGAAGCATTTGCACTCAAGCACACCACCTTACTTTTGTGTTGCTCTTAATGCACCTAATTTCCCGATGCATCACAGACACAAATTTCAAGGGGTGAGGGTGGGATCAGTACATCGGGACATCCCTCCTGAATTCAAGCGTGCTCTAGAGAGAAACACATTTTATGTTTGCATGTTTGAGCAAGCAGGAGAGTATGTCAGTTGAACCTTTTTAACTGCGTAAGAACAGCCAGTGTTACAAATCTATCCTTGAGGCTCTTGTACCTATTTTTTTACCTTGCACTGATAACACGGCACAAAGACCCCCGGCTCTGTTATGCACTTTCGTTTATTCATCATCGCCTGCGATTGAGCAGATGTTCAGCAAGTGCGATTGACCCGGATTAACAGATGAAGTGAAGCAGGTGCATCGCTGTCAAAAGTTTTGCGTAATGTACAATGATGTAAGGATGACTCGACATACATACAGCAATGATTTCTTACTTGTCAGCGCAGATATCTCAGATTCTTCTTCCGAGTAAGTCAGATTCGTTGATCTTGTCAGTGTGTCAGCTGCGTTTGCCAGGACTGCATTGTAAACCTAATTGAATGGCCAGTTATGAAGTTACCGCTGTTTTATCTGTACGTGTAACGTCTTGCAGGAACAAGAAATGACTATGTATCGAATGGATCTGGGCCGCGAGATGCAGCTGGAGGCAGAGGTGGCCCAGCTGCGCAAGGAGAACGCTGCGCTTCGCAGGGACATAGTGTCCCTGCAGAGCGAAGTGTTTGGTGCCAAGCTGGCTGCCAAGTACCTTGACAAAGAACTGGCTGGCAGGTTAGTCTTCATTTCTAAATGTTGCGCATGTGTGGGACATTGCATAAAGGAACACTGCAACACCCTTTATAAAGAAATATTGAATGTGTCTGGAGTTAAACCATATTCTCTGATGCATCTTTCCTGCAAGGTGTTCTTGAATGTGCCTTATGTGAATACACTTGTCGCCGATCAAGCCTTGCCCTTCTTTATGTTGTTTATGTAGCCCAGATAAAATGATGCCTGCCATAATGTACCTGTCATCGCACCAGGGTTTCATATCGCCATGGCCTAGATGTTGTCAGGCACATGCCTACCATTCTTCTAGGCTATCGTATCTGAGCTATAGTTATTACACTCTGCGACTTGATGGCACCATTATCGATATTTCTTTTCTTTTATTGCTTAGTTGTGGCATTGGAAAAAATCTGCTCAGTAGCGAGTGTTAACCCCAGCCCAAGTGTGTAAGGCAAAATTTATGCCAGGATTTTTCAAAATTTGATTTTCCAGCTGCGTTTGCGAAACACAAGTTCATTAACTGTGATTAAAAAGTCTTGCACATTTTCCCTGTGATGCTTGCTGCAGCTCATGCTGCAGTCACAGAAAACTATAGCAAAGCTTCCATACTGGATAGGGTTACATTAATTATGCTTTATCACCATGTTCATCACTAGTGCTGTGTTTTACTGTGCAAAACTTTTTTCTGAGTAGTGTATAAGGCATAGCATGTGTAATGGTAACCAACTCAATATATTGTAGTGGGAAAGAAGAAAGAAAACTCTTATCCTGGGCAACTAAATAATACGAGCATGAGCTATTTCCTGGCTGTCCAGTTATTTTAGTACTTTTGACGAGAACTGTACCTATGCTTTTGCATGATAGTAAAAGAGCCTGTTCAGCTATGCCTTCCTGCTTTCAAGTTCAAATTATGATCGCTGTGTCTGCTAAGAATATGTATACATCGAGCACAGAGCAAGACATAGTTCTTTCAACCTTCCTCTGATGGTGGCACCTTTATTGCCTTTGCATACCTCAGGATCCAGCAGATACAACTGCTCGGCAGAGACCTAAACCCAAGTGAACACGACCGCCTTTGGAATCAGCTGGAGTCTGAGATCCACCTGCACAGGCACAAGGCAGTAATCCGAGCCTGCCGAGGCCGGTCCTCCAATGCTGCTACCCTTCCCGGGCCAGAGCTCACGATGCCCGACGAAGGCACTCCACTGCGCCGTCATCAGGGAATTGGGGATGTGCGGACTGTGCGACTTACTAAGGGCAAAGATGAAGGACTTGGAATCTCTATCACAGTACGTGATGGCTCCAATAATTAGTTATGGTTAATAGTTGTGTCTGCTGCTCACATCGTGGAAGCAAAGGAAGAAAGTTTTAAAACCAGCCGCTATGCTTTTCAGCACAACATAATACTGATGCATGCACTCTGATCAACTGGGAGCTCATCAGTATGCTATATTGTAGCTTGAGTGACAAAAGAACCTTAGCTGTAGTTGGCTTTGACAATCAAACGTGCTTGTGTGCCAGAGCTTCATTCATTGATATGCCTATCTCAGACCGTCTACGTAGTTTTGTTCATAATGCTATGTGAGCAGCCGCACTTGCTTCACCCAATGACAAGTTCCAGCATTTTTTTGTTTCCACTTGTGAGTGACAACTGGAGGTCTTCGGCTGCAGTGTGATTAAGAATGTGCCATTGCATGTTGAAAATACTGAAAGCCTGCATAAGTATATTCTATAATTGTAATGCCACTCGCCACGGTGGTCTAGTGGTTATGGCGCTCGATTGCTGACCCGAAGGTCGCGGGATCGAATCCCGGCCGCGGCGGCTGCATTTTCGATGGAGGCGAAAATGTTTGAGGCCCGTGTACTTAGATTTAGGTGCACGTTAAAGAACCCCAGGTGGTCGAAATTTCCGGAGCCCTCCACTGCGGCGTCCCTCATAATCATATCGATGTTTTGGAACGTTAAACCCCAGATATTATTATTATAATTGTGATGCCACTTTTTTTATTGATCAAAGCGTACCAGGTTCTTCATATGTAATGTTCATGATATGAATGTTCACTATTGTGAGGCCTTGTATGTAGGTCAACAATTATAAACTGTCATACTCGCTTAAAGACCAAATCGGCTATGTATTTGTGCTACATTTACATTGCTTGATAGAAAGTGCTTCTCGCCATGTGGTAACTAGCTTTGCATTTTGATTGCTGCAGAATGTGCTTAAATTGTTCAATTTCAAGCTCATCTCCTCTATCCATTCATTATCAATGGACAGCAGGTATAAAAAGTTGATGTGGCCTTGATATTGCTACAGCTCTGTTACGGCCAATGGCAGGATGATATTTGGCATGATGAAGAACTCAAGCATGAGCAGGATTCCAGCTTGCTAAGTGCAGCATGTTTGTAGTACATTAAGCCTGTGAATAGCTCTCAGGCCTGTGCTCCCTTCAGCATCATGATATAGCAGTGGCGCCTCATAGCGAAACAGATTGCACTACAACATTTGTTTGTAGTCTACACAGCGAAGAATAACCGTATAAGTGCATGCATTAAACTGTTTAGTAGTGGAACCTCACTAGAACCACAACTCTCCTCACAGGGCGGTCTAGAGCACGGTGTTCCCATAGTCATTTCTGAAGTTCTCCCAGACATGCCAGCCTGGAGGAGTGGCAAGCTATTTGTTGGAGATGCCATTCTTGCTGCCAACGGTGTCGACTTGAGGGAAGCAAAGCACAACGATGCTGTCAAGGTTCTTTCTGGCTTGGTATGCTTCACTTTGTGCTCCGGCACATATTCATATTGAAACCAGTTTAGTGGTGTTCTTGTCTAGCTGATATTTACACATTAGGACAGAACGCATTCGGAACATACTTACATAACCGTCCGTTTCTTGAACTTGAAACTAAACCTATCAGTGTCAGTGTGTCAGCACAGGAGTTGCATATATTTATGTAAGGTTTCCGTGCTTTGGCTATTTTGGCAGAGGGAGTGTTTTTGAAACTTGCTGAGGTTAATTGTTTGGCACCGGTCGAATGAAGTGTAGCTCTTCGTTACTAATAAGCAACTGGCTGCCACAGGTGACCTAGTGGTTATCGGTGCTCGGCTGCTGAGCCGAAAGGTGCGGGTTAGATCCCGGCCATGACAGTTGCTTTTCGATGGAGGCGAAGTACTAGAAGCCCGTGTACCGTGCGATTTCAGCGCACGTTAAAGAACCCCAGTTGGTCGACATTATCTGGAGCCCTCCTTTACAGGCATCTCTCATAGCCTGAGTCGCTTTGGGAAGTTAAACACCATAAACCAACCAATAAGTAACTATAACTAGACCCTAATAGATGCTGTCGAAATCAGTGGCATCACGTCTTTCCTACTCATGTTCTTGCATCTTTGTCGGCTTATCAAGCCTCCTCGTTACGGTAGCATCAGCTGCTTTGACGTTGCATAAGCGCAGTTTACTGATACTGTTTAACTTCACGTTCCTCTTTAATGTTCCTTTCATGGCAACATGTTTTTTTTTTTTGCAGCAAGGTGAAATTACACTCAAGGTCCTGTATGTTTCACCTGATGAGGACAGTGATGACGAGACACAGGACAGCCAGCACTTAAGGTAAGGAAGTGCCCACTGTCATCTCTTTAGCATATTAGAATTGACACATAAGGTAATACCAATTATGATGCTTGACATAATTTACAAAGGCTTATGATATGAAAACTGTCATTATCCTAATATTTATCTGAAACTTATGCAATGTGTTACAAATTTCTTAATGAACTTTTTTTTATGGTGCTTATGTACGGCTGATAGTATTCTATCCTTGTTTTCGTTCTTAAGGTTTGTGAGCCTTATCAAGCAGTCATTTGTACTGCTTTTTCTCTTGCCAACCCGAGCTATCTATATCAGCAAACTGAAATAAATATCCACACTGACTGATATTTGTTGTTGATCAGGCTCTTTTGCCGGTCTACCTTTCATCTATGCACCTGCAAAGTGTCCAAAGTTTGAAACACCTGTGGCAACGCAACTAATGCATCACATACCACCAGTTTTAACCTGTGCTTAAAAGTACACGCATGGCACACGAGCCATCCTTTGCACGTCTTCCTCTTGCAAACAAAGAAAATGGCACTGTATTCGTTATGCTGTTGCTTAATGTGCCAAAGCGGGACTACAGTTCCTCCTAAAGAATATTCCAAGGAATTGTAGTGTTGACACTGTGCCTTTGTATTTAAAATGTAACAGTTGTTCCTCCATGCCGACTTGCTAGGCTTAACTTGAGCGTTCTTTGCAGATGCTATCCCACAAACCCATGCACTTGCTACTGACCATTTGCCTACGTGCTGTGCTTTGAAGCGAATGTCCTATGGGATTGCACCGTGAATATGAACCAATATGCACAGTACACCTGATTGTGTTCATGTCTGAAAGTTCAAGAAGAGGAATAGTTGGCATATAAAAGCATGGGTGCACAAGGTAGAGAAGACAGGAGGCAAATATATAGCCCTGACTTACAATCTTGTTGTGTGCATGCGTATGTCTCGTGTTTCCAGGTCCTTAAAAATAGTGACAAGATTCCTGTGAGGCGCATGCTGCACTCGCCATTAGGTGGTAATGGTAGTAAAATAGCTTTGCTGCCATTTCATTGAACTAGTTGCTGCATTTATTAACTAGTTGCCATTACAACACTACTGCTATGCAAGGCTGATGAATTAAAGAAAATGCGAGATGCACGTCATACTTTGATGGCACACAGCTTGAACTGATAAACCTTGCCAACAACGGATAAAGCTATTCCTGGAACATGCTGAGGATTGTTCCAAAATGGCAACCTGATCTCTAAGAAGTAGGATACCTGTTCACTACGTACCTTTAGAGTTGGGGCCTCTTGTGTAGTGTGTTTCATCCAGCTGAGTAGGCGTGACTATGCAAACATTTGCAGGTACCATTTCTTTTATCCGGAAGACGTCAGTGAGACTAGCGTAGCTCCGAGTGACGACGAAAACTGGTGTGGTGGACCGGTCCCTATCACGCTTCGCCACATCGCCTCACATGACACCCGGTCACGGGGCCACCACAGCAGTACCTGGGATCGCAGTGCCCGCTACACCCGAAGCCAGAGCAAAGTCCAGCGAGAATGTTGGCCGAGAAGCTACACCCGAGGTCAAAGCTGTTACCAACGCTTCTCCTGCCAAACTGGCTAATGAAGTGAATGGAACCGCGGGCACTGAGCAGAGGTAATGCAACTAGTACTTGTCATTTGCAGACCGACTGATGCGTGTCCACTTTGAATTCTTTATTTCTGAAGAGATTGCACAGTCATTTTCTAGCGTCACATTATTTATGCTGCTTCTCATTTTACCCTTTAGACCCTCCTTAGTCTTCTTGCTGAAGATTGTAATCAGTTTTAAAAAGCTGTGAACCGCATTCACTGCAACGAGTCGTGCACTGATTGTAATTTCTGTTTAGTGGTATGGGCTGACCCTAATGGGTAGCATTAGTTTGTCCATAAACGTCTCACCGTTAGCGAGTTCCCAGGTTACTGGAGAAGCATATATGGCGGCAATGACGCGGTTAATGACATCTGATAATGCAGACTCCAAACAAGAACATGTAGCAACTAATACTACAGTGAGTTATACGTTCTACTTTACTATTGGTGTAAATCTCTGTAGTGAGCTAATCATTAATTTACAGCGCTTTCAAGGTTGATTTTTTGTGGGAACATGTGACGCAACATAAGAACATTTTTTAACACACTTTAGTTGGATAAACCACCTCAAGGTGTCGCTGCTAGCTTTCCTGCTGCCGTCTATGGCTCCCGTAACGTAGTAATTCATTAACAGTGGAAGTTTATGAATTGGCTAACATTCTCTAATAACATGCGCAGGTCTTGTTCAAGTAGTAGGTAGTCAGCCATGGTATACTTTGAGGCTACTGATGCAGGCATAATTTTGCATTGCAAGCATGTGCAAAATTATGTTATCTTTTTTTTTAAATTCAAACGCTTACCCTAATGAGCAATGTGTTCTTGATTTTCTCATGTTCACATAAATATGTTGCATACTTACTTTTGTTAAAAGGGCCCCTAAACCACCAACAGTACTCGCGTGCTCCTCTCCGTGCCTTTCCTCTATCAACAACAGCTGTCATGACGTCACCTGTATGATTAGGGAACGTGGCGAGCAACAGACGCTGTCAGTGGGCGAACAAGAGCCTGTTTTCTGCTAGCAGATGCGCGCGCTTGTTGCGTTTCCACCTCGGACGCTGAGGAAGGGCACTCTGAGAGGTGGACAGACGAGCCGACGGACACAGCCTAGTAAAGAAGAGCGAAACGAGAAAAGGCGTGCAACTACGCCAGCGTTCGCTGTAGACTCGTGCACAACTGCAACGCCACAACTAAATTTCGACCTCTGGGTAGTTTAGGGGCCCTTTAAGGTGAAAAGCAAATCACGTACATACAGGCCTCTCTGTGCCACTAGTGGTGTGGTCTTGGCCATTTGCTGCATTTCAAATGTCCAAGAAATGCTGTTTTCTCTGACCACATTAACTGATGCCTTCTGTGTTACCTTTCAGAGCTGTTGCTACGTGAATGGAGCCACTGAGCTCACCACACACTGTGATGAGCTTAAAAATTTGTTACAGCTTCTTCCTCGGCAGTTTGAAACGGCAGTTGAAGTCATCCACTGCTGCGTCCAGCTGGCACACACTTGTTGGCACTAAATTAAAAGATTGTTTGAGTACAACGTGATTTCATCATTCCAAGCAGTTCTGAATATCTGTGCGTTTATACACATTTATGTATTTTTTTTAAAGAGTCAGTTTCATTAATACTGTTTCCTTGTAATGTACTGTGCTTGCATTTACAAAATGTGCTTACGCAGTTGTCTCAACTGTCATTGAATATTTGCAGGGCGTGGCATGGAATCTCGCATTTTTACAGACAATGGCATATGTGCGTGTTTGTTTTTATACTTAGCTCAGTGGGGAGAGACAATGGCCGGAGCTAGAAAGTGTTTTGAAACAGTTGTCGGGAAGACGTAATTGCTTAATTGGCCTGTGTCACTATGAACTGTACCGGTGCAGAACTGCAACATAGCACAATGCATGTTAGACTACTGCACTGATTTGCCTCTGGGCAATGCACCATGTTGCTAGTGCCAAAACAAGCAAGGCAGCTGGGAACAGTTTCTTCTATGGCAGGTGAGAGTAGTAAGAAAGCACTTGTCAGGAAGGCAGTGTCATGTGTCAGGGTACCTGAAGTGTTCATAGACAAATAGGGAATGATAGGTGGCTAACATTTTTTTCTTGTCAGTGATGAAGCCTTCCCATAAGATGTGTTCCATGATGTAAGGGATACCGACAGTGGATACTGCATAGCACTGCTGAGCACGAGAGGAGCAGCTACAATTCCATGCTGCATAACAATGGCAGCACAATGCAAGCACGCTTCAATCCGTGCTTTGGATACACATTAATGGACCTCGGGTAGTAAGAATTGGCCTGGAGCGCCCTACTACAGCGTCCCTTGTAGCCCTCTGTGCAGTTGAATACACTGTGTCGCTTGCACTGTGTAACAAGAATTTGAGGCGCGTTCTTGGGGTGCATACTTGTTATGCAGGCAGATCTGGCAGAATACACTCAAATCTCATAACAAAGTCGCATCTGCCACAAAAATAACTTCGTTATATCCGAAAATTCGTTATAAACGTTTATTTGTAACACTGTAGCTATTACAAGACTATTCTTCAATTACTTCGTTATAACCGATAATTCGTTATATCCATGTTCGTTATAACAAGGTTTGGGTGTAATATTGTGCAATTGTGAAGGCTGGCTTGCAAAAAAAGTGCTGTTGGCTTCCAGTCGTAGTGCTTGAGGTCTTTTTTGGTCACCTTATTTCATGCTTGTAATCCAGCACTCTCAAAAGCAGGCCAGTTTTGGCAAGGAATCCAGTGACTAAGCTTAAATTGAATTCTAAGTCCCAATACATTGTTGGCCTGAGTTGTGGATGCAAACTAATTTTTTGCATTGTGCTATGCTGTGGCTCTGTGGCATTTAGTAGGGAGGTTTCTGCAAGCTTTTCACGTCCTACTCTGCATAAGTATATGTGGTAGTACGTACTTGTTAAATCTATATCTGCACTTTTGGAAGTACGTATGGGCCTCTGACTTATAACTGACCAGGGCTGTTTTTATGTGATGCTGTGGGGCTCCTGTGAGATTCGCAGCACTTTGATGTTCTATTGATGTTCTAGACAGAGAAAAAGAAGTCATTTCTTATTTTCCAGAACCATAAAGTGCTATTGAGGCCCTGCACACAAATTGGTCTTGGCTCTAGTTGTATGCAGTGTGCCTTGTGTATTTTTGATAAGGAGTGTACAGTGATTGTACGAGAATAATGTTGTCCATGTGTGGCTTTTGATGGAACTGCTGATGGCTGGCTTTCCAGTTTTGACGACATTGTGCTAGCTATGCTTAAGAGTGCGGTTGCATACATTATTACAAAGTTGGGATGATTGCATAAATCCAGTATGGCACGTGGTGTGTTCATATATGCAGATCATTATTGAAGCTTCCATGAGGTACCTAAAGCACTGGTGCAACCACCTTGAGACAGTTTTCTTTTTTTACTGTCGGACTTTTTCATTGCCTTAAATTCTGTTTATGTCATTGCCTGTGCTTGAGGACAAAACATCTTGCTCTAGGAAAGTATATAGATCTGCGCATTTCTTTAGCTGTGTGTTGTGGATGTTGAGTCTATGAATGTTCAAGTGCTGAAAACTAATTTTTTGCACTTGAAATAGTGAAGCCAACAGAGGTGTCACTTTGGAGTGTAAAGCCCAGTCATTAAAGTTTGACAGAACCGAAGCTTTAGCTTGTTAGAGTGTTAAAACCAGTTTTTAGTACTGCCTTACTGACCACAAATCATTTTCTTTGTCCTTATATTTATTTTTAAAAATTGTGAAAGGCATTTAACAGACATGGTTAGGAAGGAAGAAGGTTTTTGTAATTAGTGAGAAGTTATACTAGGATGTAGAACATCTTATGTATGATAATCCCGGTTCTTTTAGCATCAATATACTGTGAAATAAGAAAGAAAAGTCACTTTGCTTGTTCGATAGCATTTCATGAAGTATAAGTTTGTGGTATCGTACTGTATGCAGCTGTGCGATGCTTTATAAGTAGGGGTGTGCTAATATTCGAAATTTCGAATATTTTTCGAATAGTGTTTGCTATTCGATTCGATTCGCACTGGAATTTTACTATTCGAACTTCCCAAAAACAAATACAGTCAACGTCCGATTGAAAGTGACCCCTTCAGATTTTCAATATGCTTCACCTCATTACACTGTCGTACTGCGGCAAAGCTGCCTTTCAAGCTCCGTTACGGTCGAACTTTGCCAAGAACAGTCAACGTCCGATTATAAGTGGTCCCTAGAGTTTCAATAGGCTCCGCCTCATCACACCCCGGTATTGCGGCAAAGCTGTCTTTCAAGCTCCGTTACGGTTGAACATTGCCAAGAGACAGTCAACGTCCGATTGAAAGTGGTCCGTAGATTTTCAGTATGCTTCACCTCATCACGCCCCGGTATTGTGGCAAAGCTGCCTTTCAAGCTCCGTTACGGTCTAATTTTGCCAAGCGACAGTCAACGTCCGATTGGAAGTGGTCCCTAGATTTTCAATATGCTTCACCTCATCACACCCCGATATTGCGGCAAAGCTGCCTTTCAAGCTCTGCTACGGTCGCAAATGTATTAACTCTAGAAAACGCTGGTTCCAACATGGAGATGAAAGATGTGGCAGAACTGGGGGCTCAATTAATGCTGATTTGGGCAGGAAGTCCGAAAAACCGGAAGCCGAAGCTTTTTAGCATCCAAAATTCCAGATGTTCTTATATATCGACGTCTACGAGGCAGATTTGGAACTCCGGACTTGAAGGGAGCACACCCTTGTCCACCACATCAGTTGGACTTCCACAGAAGTTGAAAGAGGAGGAGAGGCTAAGGAAATGGCATCTTTGCCTATCATGTGTAAAGTGTTGTCAGCAGCACTTTGGTTGCACCAAATCATGTACATAAATACAATTCGGCCTCTACATTGCCTCATTCTTGATAGGACAACTATGAAACACTACCCTGCCAACGCTTCATCAACCTAGCGAAAAGAAACTTTCGTGTTGCTATCTCATAAGAATATGCTTAGGAATCCTCTCTAACTTACTTTTCTACAACTTCGCTTCGACGTATTCAAAAAATATTCGAGAAATATTCGAGAAATATGCGAGAAATATTCTAAAAATATTAGATTCGATTCGCACTCACACTTCAATATTCGAATTCGCTTCGCACCCAAAATTTTGCTATTCGCACAGCTCTATAAGTTTGTGATATCGTACTGTATGCAGCTGTGCGATTCTTGCTTTTGCAGCCATTCAGTAGTTGCATATCATTGTGCAAGTGGTGTTTCTTCATTTGACTTCTAATTTATTTATTTTTACTAGCCTCCCATACCTGTTAGTCGTTGCTTCTGACATGAAAAATAACTTCAGAACTGATTTGTGTACAGGTTACTAGGCCTCTGCAGGATTTCTGAAGCGAACAATCACATCCGTCTTATTGCTTAATTCTTACCACATACCATAAATAGTGCTGAAGCCAGTATTTCTGCTTTTTATAATTCCGAAAGAATCATATTCTGCTATGCCAACATCAGTTATCTAAAGCACTCATCTTTCACATTACTTGCTGTAGTGGGCAAAACAGTATTTAGTAAGCAAGCTTACAATGGCACTGGAGCGGTTAGTAACAAGGTATTTCACTGCGGAGAGCTTGTAGGTCATCCTAGGCAATTATAATGCACTTAATATTTCATGATTGAAATGACAGTGCAATATATCTGGGGTTCAACCTCCCAAAACCACGATATAATTATGAGGGACGCCGTAGTGGAGGGCTTCAGAAATTTCGACCACCTGGGGTTCTTGAACATGCACCTAAATCTAAGTACACGGGCCTCAAACATTTTCGCCTCCATCGAAAAGGCAGCCGCCGCGGCCGGGATTCGATCCCAAGACCTTCGGGTCAGCAGTCGAGCGCCATAACCACTAGACTACCATGGCGGCCAAATAACAGTGCAGAATTGCTCGGAAGTATTCTGGTAGCTATACGGTTTGCGAACAAGTTCAGAGTTCACTGTTTTTAATTGGGTACTGCTGTTCTTAGATGGGGTGCATGAAATTTCCATATGCTTATTGGTGCAGTCGCAGTAACGTATTTCAGCTAGTACAACTCTGGCATATGTGAGAATGGCAATGGATCAAAAGAACCAGCTTGAACCTTGCAAGCTCAAGCAGTGTAAATAAAAATAATCTCAGCAGTGTAAATAAAGAAGCAGTGTAAATAAAAAAAGCACCAAGTGTGTTGGGATAGGCTTATTGAACATTTGCCTTCATTCAAACTGCTTTTGTATGAGGTTCAAAAGCCAGCTCACTGTTAAGACTTTTCTAACAAGGCGACCCTGGAGACAAGCATGTCATTTTAGTGTACAGTGAGAAACAATTTGAAGGCATCCCCACCACCACCGCCAGCACGGATGAAAGTATTACATAAAGCACAGTGGTGCAGCCAATATTTAGAAACTGTTCCAGACTTGGCTCTTTGTTTGGTTCCTTCAAAGTGCACAAGAATGGGAGTCAGATTTAGATGAAATCATGTGTTAGGAGCTAATGGGTATAACATTAAAGTACTTGATGCTTTGCCTTCCTTTGTGCCTTTGCGAAAATATAATTGTTGCATACCAATGCACCGTGAACCCAAGAACCATGTAATGAGCCCTTAGCAATCAGTTTCCTGCAGAATACTGTTGCTTTTCCGCGAGAACATTCTCCAAAATGTTGAGTTGGGGTGTAGTAACTGCGTGGCTGTTTGCCTTCGAACTGTTCCAAGCTGTGCGGCATAAGGAAATGCCAGTCCCGATGTCAGCGTAATATTACGAAAGCATGAAAATACTTGAGTAACTGTGTGGCCATTTGCCAGCATAAGCATAAGAAACGGCATAAAATACAAGTCCTGATGTTCCCGTAATATTACAAAAGCATGAAATGTCACCCTTATTTGAACAGGGCATGTTCATATTTTATACACCATGCATGTACTTAAGTTCACTGTGCAACCTTTGTTTGGAATATGCCGTATAGTCCAGTATGAGAACGCATGCAAGCCTATACTGCAGACAATTTAAGCATATGAATATGTGCAGTCACCTGTCTGTAGATGCTACTACTGTTAGAAGTTTAGCTTTTACAGATGTACAGATGGGGCAACCCTGTCAATCATCTACTTGTATAAAGCACTCACTGCTCACATGTTTGTATGTTCTCATATTGGACCATACTATGCTATTATGTTAACCACTGCCAAAACATCTTTGGCACAGAAAGAGCTCTGATATCTGATGTGTATGTCTAGTCTCAAGCTGCACATTTTAACATGGCAGTTGTTACCAGCATTCTTTGTTTGAATTTCTGCATGCAATGTGGAATTCTCATTGTGTGTGAAATGCAGTACTTGATATGGAAATAAAAGGCATCGTAACCTGTGTTGACTTGCATTTAGTAACAGTGCAAACTTGTTAATGCCGCGACATTTGGAAGGCCTTGAATACGTTTGCACCGAGCAATTTGGAAACTTGCTGAACGAAAAACCTGATCTTTAACTCTTACCTAAGCAGTGCTCTTGTAGAAGCCTTGCATATCAAAGAGATGCTTATGCTCTGTTGCAGCCAAAGAAAAAAAGATATAAACTGTGCCCACAGCCATTGCCGTACCACACAAAAGGAATTTGCGTAGATGCTCCATCCATTAAGGTTCGCCCATTTTCGTGACGTCAAGCGCTTCTGCATGTTTAAGAGAGTCGAATATGGATACATGTTCGTGCTGGTTTTAGAGAGAAAACTAGAATGTTCTGTCAGATTTTGAATCTGTGATCTCAGCCTAAAATATTTCAGCTGTAAACAAGAAGCCTTTATTTTACATCAAGCCTAGTATTTACATTGATGGACATAAAGTACTTGCACTTCAAACTAAAACCAGCTGGTACGACACTTACAGAGGCGAAGGTCGGGCGCACCACGATTTAGCGGGTGGAGTTATATTTATTGGCTTGTAGCCAACTCTAGCTAAGTACTAGCAGAAAAAAAAAATATCAATTTATGGCAGCGGCAGCAGCACATTTTATCTCCTGGCTATGTCCAATGCTGTCGAAAAACGTGCACAGCATCCAAGTTCTTTGTGTAAAGGTATAGTGAATGAAATGGTTGCTTATGCTAAGGTACAAGAATGCAATATGACAAGTCTTAAGTTGTATAAAGGTCTCTAATTGAGCTGGTATAGATACAATAAAGAGCAGTGGTTTTTGTGAGTGCTGCCAGAAGCAGTGAACAACTGTTTCTGTTTGGCAGCAGCTTTTTACTCTTAGATATATCTGAACAGAGGTTCTCAAAAGTGAAGAAATTGTTTTAATTGTACAAGACAACTTACATACTTTCACCACCACCGTGAAAAAAGAAAAGAAAACAAGCGGTAGCTTCAAATTCAAGCTGTGCGCGCATGTGCACATAACACGTCGTAAAAATCTCTGGGCAAGCAGCTCAACTGCGGCATACAATTGTGCATTTTGCTGATCAACAATCCCTATCGATGCAATGCAACGTGATCACCTTATTTTGGGCAACACAACCTTTGTAAAGCACAACATATAGATATCGAGGCACCTGGTCAATACACATAATGTACGCATTGCAAGACGTAAATATGGCGATGTCTTAGCCGTGGGCACGTCACGAGAGCCTGTGAGCCTGTGAAAGTACATTCACGTAAAACTAACATCAGGAAACCACTAACTTGGCCCAACACAAAAAGGTTATACGAGAACCCACTTCACTACCAGTAAAAGGCATACAAACAGTTCATTTTGATTTGCGCCAGTATGCAACTATGAAACGAGATAGTAAATAAAATTTTTCAAGAGTACATTCTTCAACTAGGTACCTCGTGGTAGTTCAGATGCGAATGAGAAGAAAGCCGGGATGTCAGGAAACAAAAACAATAAATAGTCACACTCATCACCAAAAACAAAACACCGACACTCGCAGCTATGCTTGCATTTTATGGTCACTGAAAGGGGGGGGGGGCTCATGAGCTGTACAATTAACTGCATATGATACACCAGAACATGCGCAGTCACTGAAATGTGGTTAGTCTACAGGCTTTCACAATGCAGGTAAAATAAATGCCTTTGCTTGTTCTTTCGCTTTTCTGAACTGACGCTTCAGTCTTGAGCAAAACACTGTCACTTCTCATCGACCAAAAATGCATACCGTGTGACAAGCTGGCATCATAGAAGTGTGCTTTCACTAGTACAGTAGACTGCAGCATATCGACAGTTGTACCATGTTTATAACATTCTCTTAAACAGTACCTGGCATCTGCCGCTGGTCTTAATTCTCACTGCCTGAGCAATAAAATTTGTTCAGTTGTCGTCAACTTTGTTCAACCATGCTATCATGCAGTGGTAGCATTAAAAGAATAATTGAACACAGTCTGTAATAATCAATAGTAAACAGAAATCATTTCATTTCAGTGCACTAATTTTCTTTTTTCGATTTTAAATTCAACAATACACACCGGAAAATTCTTAATCATGCTTACATGCACAAAGTTCACCGGTCTCTTCTGATCACTCAGTGCAAGTTAGAACAAAGAACACTCAGCCTTGGGTTAGTGGACAGGCAACACAACCTATGCAAGCAATCCTGCAATCTAAGCACTTTTTAAAGAAAATGGTTGCTTTTTGCAGTGAATGCTGACAAACCACAATGCGTAGTAGACACGATGGCAAAACATTTGTTCAGGCAGTGGTAGTTGTGCAGGCTTTGGGTGCACACGAACGGTCATGCTGTAAGAAAAAAGAAACATTGTTAGAATGTCATCTCTACAGCAAACCACTTTATTAAGTTGTAATTAATTCAATCCTAGAAAAAGGCTTTTTTTACAGCAATTGCGGCACAGCTTGTACCTGAAATGGTATATACAAATACGCAAGCATAAAAAAAATTGAGCACATAATCAGTTACATCTTATATAGTAAGGCAAGTGTTTGATCAAGTATCCTTATTTGCTGCTTCTGGCCATATTGCAAAGTTTACCATCTTAACTCTATTAGGGCAGCAAGGCGGGCTTGGTTTGTCATACTGGTAAGGGTTGAGCCCTAAAGAGTGCTTCTTTCATGTGTCTCAGTCCTTTGCGCTCAACCCCTAAGAGTATCATCATTTGAAGTGCACAGCCACAGGACATGCACGACAAAGTAGTTAAAAGCTTTCATACTTTGCCAAAATGCAGCTTTTTTGTCCTATACAGCAGCAAAGAAAAAGCGCAAACAAAAATGAATGTCAAATTTATAAATGCATTGTAAACCTAATATAGACTCTCCAGCAATTTATCACACTATAAAAGTTAAGTGAAATTAAACAGCATGTAATGGCCAGGGCAACAGCTTTATGTAATGCATTGTGCATCAATGACAGCCTGTCCAATACAAAATTGATTCCTAACTGCTGATGGCAGTGTTCTTGCCAGGGCACACATTACCATCGTATACACACTCAAACAAAACAGACATCCGACCTCTGCCGTTCCTCCACACTGAACACAATTGAAAATTGTGTTGAAATGTACACAAGGCCAGCACATTCCTATTATTCTTTATCTTCCTAAACGGCATGATAGAATCACTCTTCTTTCTCCTCTTCAACATCCACCATATCTTCTTTATCGCCACTCTGCTCTTCTGTTACTTCATCATCTGCTTTCATTTCATCATCATCGGCCTTCTCCTCACGTTCATCATTCGGAGCACCTTCGTTCTCTTCTTCTTCGTCACCTTTGCCCTCAACTTCGTCACCTCCAGTACCACCCTCATCTTTCTCAACATCTTCCTGTTTCTCCTCTTCAACATTTTCAGCACCTTCATCAGCTTTGCCCTTTTCTTCGGCATCTCCTTCCTCTGTTCCGCCTTCTGGTTTCTGTTCCTTGCTGTCATCGCCGACATCCATGTTTTCATCGCGGTCCCCAGTACCACCTTCGTGTGCGCCTTCCTCACGAGCACCATTCACCATACCAGACTCTGTCTCTCCCTCACCTTTGTCACCAGGCATGACAATGGGTTCCACACCTTCAGGAACGATACTCTGGAGAGAGGAACAAAACAAGCTTGCCAACTGCGACCATTTACGAAAAATATGATGCTTTGCTGCCTCCCGAATCTCCTTTGCAAAACGCAGTTAGTACCTCTGTCACACTGTGCAGTTCATTTTCTTCGTGCATAATTATATATGCAGTGCACACTAAAGAAAAGGGACAGAAAATAAAATAAATGGAAATGCAGATAGCACTAAAGGAAAGATATGCTATATTTGGTCTATGCTATGCTATATTTGGTGGCATGCTTTTCTCCGAGAGGTGTAGCACACCCAATTCAAAAACGTACCACCTCACACAAGCTGCTAGCTTAGATTGTGGCAGCTGCCACTTATTTCAATTCTGCCAAGAGCTTTCCTATTGTTATTTACCGCATGTGTGCACTGGTGTAAATTAGTGGTAGGGATATGGTATTAAAAAAAGCTGAACCATGGAAGCCCTGCAGAATCAAACAGATTAATACTTACAACACCTTGCAGTTCTCATTTCGAATGCCAAGAAGAGAACCAAGATTTTTTTGCTATCGCAAGAGAGCAATTTCACGAATAAGGATTTTTTTGTTTACGTTAATGCCAGTGAGCAGAAATAGTTGTCCACCACCGCAAGGCACTTATCTCTCCATTAGATTTACGAATTAACGCGAAGGAGGAAAGTAGATTTGCAAGTGTAGAGGCAAGGGAATGTAAAATGGGAAGCAGCTTCCTAAAATTTTTAACTCTGAAGGTAGCAGAACATAAGTTGTTAAATACCATGAACTGACCAACTCCTCTTGACACTATGAGTATATGGATGCCCATTTAACAGAAGCTTTTCAAGCTCGCCAAAACGTTTCCTGCAACCTGAAGAATGCCATCTAGCCGTAACAAACCTTCGCACGGGTGACATTTCATTCCAGTGAACAAATAGCTGGGCCAAAAACAAGTTCTTACATGGTCAAAATTAAGGGATTAATGATGGCTAGGGCTCAGTGTTTTCAGATAAATCCGATAAACACTCGCCGGTTAAATTTTTTAGATTAATTTTAACGGCCAATATGTATTATCCTCTTCCGTTCTTCATCAAAAGGGCATGTTCTAAGGGGTCACTGATACATCGGCCGGTTTGGCCGACATAAACTTTACCTCATGCCAACAGTATCTCGTAGACTGCACCCATTGCGCATTTAACAAATGGTTTGTCGTGCACGGAGCGAGTGACGTCAACGTATGTAGGGCCCCCGGGAGCGCACAACAACATTTTGATATGTGGTCCCCAGGCAGCAATGGGGCGTGCCAGACGACATCGAATATATGACGTCGTAAAGTACGCTTGCATCTGTTAAAACAAGCTTGATTGTAATATGCACAACATAGGTGTTTTGTATTCAAGTATTTGTGCTTTTGTTTATATGTTTTTGTGCATTCAAACCTTCGAGACAACTGAAATATGCTTTTTGTCTTGCGATGTTTTGGTGATCAGATAAATTTCATCTAAAATATTGGAGTATTTAGAATAATGCAAAATTAAACTCCGATTTTTGGAGGATTGGAGATTTACAAAAAAAATCTCCAATAAACAGCGAATTTCCACAAAAAAAAAAAAAAACTCCGAAAAACACCCTTCGAACTTCAAGGAAGATAAACTCTGAAAACAAGAAGCGCTACTTGTGACAGAGAGGCTGGTTTGTTTGGCAGTCCATGGGATTTTCAAAAACCTACACCACCAGCACAGTTCAAAGGAATCCAGCTATTTCCTTCCATATTTCTTCAAGGTCCACATTTCAAACCTATATATAGCACCACAGGAAGAACAAGGGAGTTGTGAAGGTACATTTTAGTTTTCAGGCTAACATCCTTGTCTTTGATAATCTTTGAGAGTTCACTCATTGCTTTCTTTTCTAGTACTATGCTTCACTAAGTTTTCTTTGTAGAGCTACAATTCTTGTCTATTCCAGATCCTGGAAAGACAACGTTCCATAACATCTATTACACTGTTATTTATCTGAATCACCCGTTATTCACCTGTTATCGCAACATTACTCTTATTTACATATAGCAGCAGTATCAACAGTATCAACTTACTGATCCATTCAGGTTGTACTCTGAAGGGTCAAGCTTCAGAAAAAGGATCAGCCTATCCTCTTCTGTGGCCTGATCAAAGTCTTCATAATCCTACAAAATAAAAAAGAAGCATCATTACAATCATGTGCCTCTCTTCTAAGGGCACCGTTACACATTTTGTGTCGTATGATTCAGCCAAACAAAATATTTCAAACGATGACGATATGAAGCAAGCCAAGCACAAAGTGATCTCATCGCTGACTCACACCTTTGAAAAACAGTCACAAAAGCAGCGCAGCAAAGTTGAAGTTTAGTCAGGAGTTCGACAAAAGTTCAGCTGGTCAGGTAACATGATAACACACAAATATAGCCTGGCAAGAGCAGTCTGAGACACTGTAAAAGCAGATGTTCAGAATGATACATGTTTTTTATTATTCAGATAGTACATCTAACAACTGTCTTACCCCACAGTATTCCTTTTCGTTGAAGAAATGTGGAGGGAGTGTGCAAACACCATCAACCTTCTTACAGTGCTCCTTCATGAAGTCCCTGTCTTCTTCTTTGCCAGGTTCAGTGATATCGATACTCTCAAATGGCACCTTTATCGACTCCAAGATCATTAAGGCTCTCTGCTGATTCTTTTTAACCTGAAAGGAAAGCAGTTCGAATAGTTAAACATGTGTGCACAGTAAAACATGGACAGGGTTGCAGCAATGGCCATTTGCAATAAGCGATAACATCTGCACAAACAGATGAATAGATGCGAATAAAGCAGTCACAATATCTGGCATGGTAACTGCGCTTTTAAGAATGATAAGAACAAATGTAACTAGATCTGAAGTATACTTATACATGCTTAGAACCTGTTGTTTGTACTTTTATACTGCTATGGTATTACTAATATAGCGCCACTAATTGGTAATGGTTAGTTGTTTTAATCTTTATGATCTGTCATTTATGCAGTCTTGGCTTTTCCCAAGAATCAGTTCTTATAATAGCGCCATTACCTGGTGCACATTCTGTGCTTTGCTCTGCGCCCAAGCTTTCTGCACTCCTACAAACCTTGACTCTCAACGTTGTTTTTGCCATATGGCATCGCGGCGTCAGAAACAGAGGCGTACCGTACGTCCATCTTAAACAAAAGCAGCTTGGCAAGTTGCACTTCCACTTTGGTGGTGACATATACAAACACTGCACGTGGTTGTTTAGCTTACGTCGGTGCATGATTGACCTTTACGTAGTTTTGTTTTGTTTTGTTTTTCCCTCGCTATCCGTTGTAATTAGCAGTGCGAACACATCTCAAAACAGATCGGGAAGCACACGCCAGTATATACACGTAGTTCCCCGGGCACATAACCGTAGTGCGAATGCTTCGGTGCCAACGTCTGCAAAGCCGTCTACGAGCTTTTCTTTTTTCCGCCAGCAATAGAAAGAAAAAGAAGAGGTGCATAGCTCCCGGCGTTTCAACACCGCGCTATATTTTAGCGGTTTTGTCGCACAGCGGAAAGAAAGAGGGCCGTGAGAGCTGCTGGCAGGAGCCCATGCGTGCGAGCCATGCGCAATGGGTGGGACCTCGCGGCCCAACCCTTCAAGCGGGGCTCGGTATGCTCTAGGGCACTACCGGAGAACACGGTCCGGAAGAAACGCTCCCGGCGTAAACAGGATGTGCGGTCGCGAACGACGTCTCTGCTTTGTACGGTCGTTCGGCCTTCCAACTTCGGCGCCGCACTCGTTTTCGCTACGCGACTCGAACTCGATCGAGATTGTTGGTGCAAACCCGCTGAATAAGGAGTGGGCCGGTCCCACTCCCTCCCTCACAGCCACCACCACCACTGCAACGGCAACCGGCGAACGAAACGACCTACCTCCTTGCTGGCAGAGATGCCGGAGACGTACATTTTGATCACCATTCTGCACAATCCGCTGTGTACGGTGCAGGCGACAGAGATTCCGATGAGTCACTCGGGGATTAGCAACGCGATCTCACACTCACTTTGCAAGGGCACGCGAGAGCACTCCTAGAACGATGACCAACCACTACTGCGTTCTCCACGTCGCACAGCTCGTCTCTACTCCGCTCGGAACCGTTTCCAACGCACTCACTCCAGACGCAGGCGCCCGCCGACAAAACTGGACGATTCAAGAACGAGCATCACGAAGAAAAACAAGACGGCGTCATTCGATCACGTGCCGTGGTGGGCGGAAACCTTCGCCGCGACGCCCCCGTTTGGTTTTGGTTTCTGTTTCGCCCTTCAGTCCCGGCGGCGAGTTTATGAATATACTTTATGCCTCTCCCTCGATTTGTCTTTTGTTTTCTGTTCATCGGTGCACGCTTGTTGTGTCTCGTACTAAACGCTGCGGCACTACAAGGTCGATGAGCGAGAGCCGGCGTTAGTCATCATCGAGCGTCGCGTTCTGCCACGTCATTGTGCGCTTGGCGATGCGGCGGCGATGCAGTGATCGCGTAACAACAAAGAGATAAGACGCGGTGGGAGCTCATTTTCTGAGCCCTGTGTCGCCAGAATATTCCGGCGCGTATGGCGCGTGCTCTCAGTTAAGAAACGACAAACAAAACCTGGCTGTTCACCTTTTGAGAGTTAAAGATCCTCTTATCAGAAGTCATGTAAAACTGCATAAATAAATAAATTTGTAATGTGTTTTCCTGTCGCAGTCTAACGTGAACGGCACAAAAATATAAGGGTAAATGTTGGGTGACCATATACATTTCCTTCTCTCGTCGATAAGCTCTGAACGGGCCTACAACAACCGTTACATTTATAATCTCTCTGTAAATACCACGACCATATATATTTTTTTCCTTTCCCGGCCTGCTCCTAGAGCCTTTCTGTCCTCAACCTCCTAGCTTCCCTAACCAGCGCAGTATGTAGGCGCCCATGTGTGCGCCAGCAGAATTTTCTGTACTTTAATAAAAAGCTATATCTTCTTCCCCTAGTCTGTAAAACTGTGAACGCCAGTTCCGTGTGTTTTTTGACAATTCGAAGTACTGGTATTGACATATGCAAATGTTGATCTAGCTCTTTAGTACCTTAGAATACTTGTGTACAGAACATTGTGTAGTGCATATGTTGTCTGGGTATGTGTTGTGGTACACTGAGCTGGTCAAAATTAAGCAACGGGGACTAGTCGGTGTCACCTAAGGCGCCCTAGCTCGTGTTACATTATGCAAATAACGAAAGAGGATTACATTTAAGGGCTCGTTTTTCTTTGTTAGACACAATATTAATGAGAACTAACAGACAACATTGCCAAGGGAAGTATAGGGGGTGTTATTTGTAATAATTGGGATATAAATGTGAAGAAAGTAAAGTGGACGAAAAGATAACTTGCCGCCGGCAGGGACCGAACCTGCGACCTTCGAATAACGCGTCCGATGCTCTACCACTGAGCTACGGCGGCGGTCATTTCCCCGTCCACTTTATAGGGTATATATGTGCATTTAAACCTAGGAGTGTTAGTCAGCGCCGATCACTTCTAGGTTTAAATGCACATATATACCCTATAAAGTGGACGGGGGGGATGACCGCCGCCGTAGCTCAGTGGTAGAGCATCGGACGCGTTATTCGAAGGTCGCAGGTTCGGTCCCTGCCGGCGGCAAGTTATCTTTTCGTCCACTTTACTTTCTTCACATTTATATCCCAATTATTACAAATAACACCCCCTATACTTTCCTTGGCGATATTGTCTGTTAGTTCTCATTAATATTATGCAAATAAGAACTTTGGCATTAACATAATAATAATAATAATAATATCTGGGGTTTAACGTCCCAAAACCACGATATGATTATGAGAGACGCCGTAGTGGAGGGCTCCGGAAATTTCGACCACCTGGGGTTCTTTAACGTGCACCTAAATCTAAGTACACGGGCCTCAAACATTTTCGCCTCCACCGAAAATGCAGCCGCCGCGGCCGGGATTCGATCCCGCGACCTACGGGTCAGCAGTCGAGCGCCATAACCACTAGACCACCGTGGCGGGGCTTTGGCATTAACATATAAATGCATATGTAAAAAGTGACGTTCATTGAATGTGTATGATATTCCACCTCAATTGATGCAGTATACTTGCATTTCTGAAACAAAAAGGTGGTAGGGATAGTAGGGATAGCCCATCCATCAGGTTTAGCACTGCACAACTGATCGCAGTTCTATTTGTCAGCACCTTTTCTGGTGCTTGGTCGAGTGCCCATTCACAAAATAGCGTTTGTTTGTTGTGTACGCCTGCTCCGAGCCTGCGCCCAGGGCCGTAACCAGGAATTTTTTTTCGGGGGGTGTTTGTGTGTAGAACGGCTAACTTTGGCAACTGGTGGTCGATGTGAGGGCTTGCAAGTATTTGAGTGTCACCCGAAAAGTTAAAGCATGCCAAATTTCGGGGGGTGTCAGAACCCCCTCAACCCCCCCTTAGTTACGGCCCTGCCTGAGCCGATCAAGGTGTCTCACTGAGCCTATGGTATACGTATAGGAACCATAGAAACCGTGTAAACCAGACCAAACGTCACGCACTGTTCATAACGTACACAAATTCGAGTTAACCGGGTTAATCATATAGTGGGGCTTATGGGACACCATATAACTTCATTTGCCGACCAACATTTAAAAAAATAACTCCTATTACATTAAATTTAATTTGTACTCACCAGGAGATATATTGACGACTTTTTATTTGCTAACAAGAACACGAATATTTGATCATGGAGAAGCGTTTTGGCCATAGTCTCACATTTCGCGTTTATTAGTTTAAATCTCGCACAGTGGGTGAGCACTGCAGGCTTCGTGTATGCGTTCATGTTTAGTACCATGCTGTGTTTCAGGAAACACACTCCTCCCTGCGACACGCTGTGAGCAGTGTAGTATATTTATAATCACACGGGCCTTCTGCATGCTGGAGGCGTTACGCATGACGCAGCGTTCCGCAACGCGGAGCGCCTAATTATTCGAGGCTTAAAGTTTCATATATGAAAGCAGACACAACGCCTTTGGCATGACGCGCCTGGATGGTTATTGATGGTGACGGTGCTTTTCTAAATGCATGTATACATACCCCCACATATATCTTTAGCTACCAAACACAAATACGCTTACACGCACGATGTGATGTGAAGAGAGCGAAGTTAAATACTATGAACGAAGATATTGTCACGTGGTCGTGACGTCGACGAAGACAGCAGCCGGCGTTTGCAGGATGAAACTGTTTATTTGGCCGAACTTGTGGCCGAGAAACTGAGAACTAGAACTACAGCAATACACGCTGTACAATGATAGCGGCGAACAGGGCGTCGTCCGTCGATCAAGTGACCAGCGCTGAAGCGCGTCGGCATTTAAGCATGTGCCGTCGAATATTCCAGCGTTATCGCTGGCTGTCGTGCAAATTCTAGAATAAGCGCGAGTGTGCGCGTCTTGCGCGCAATCTTAACAAAACGATCTACAATGATCGCGAAGGCTCTGGAACAATGAGGCGCGGTTCGCGCTGAGCGTTGCTGACAGTCTTTGTGGCCGAAAACCGAATACAGCAAAAGTAATAAAGGAACGCACGTGGCAATGCCCCCCTCTGAAAAAGCATCGTCCCGATGCTTAAAACAGAACAGGCCGATGCATGCAACAATAAATAACAAGAATAAAGCAACAAAGTACAATAAACAATAAGCACAAGAAAGCACAATAATCAAGCAAAATGACAGTCCTCAGATTTGCTAACGCGCGTAATATGGTTTGAGGCGCACGACATGGACGACTTCAGGTCGTGCACGGCGCCGCTGAGAGTTCGTAATGCCGTCAGGGACAACCTCGTAGTCGAGTGCGCCGAGGCGTCGAAGTACCCTGTACGGTCCGAAGTATCGTCGAAGAAGCTTCTCACTGAGTCCCCGTCGGCGTATTGGCGTCCATACCCATACACGGTCACCGGGTTTGTATTCCATGTGGCGTCGTCGAAGGTTGTAGCGGCGGCTGTCAGTCATCTGCTGGTTCTTGATCCGTAGGCGGGCGAGCTGTCGTGCTTCTTCGGCGCGCTGTAAGTAAGCGGCGGCGTCGAGATTTTCTTCGTCGGTGACGTTGGGTAGCATGGCATCGAGCGTCGTTGCCGGGCTTCTTCCGTAGACCAACTTGTACGGCGTCATCTGCGTCGTTTCTTGGACGGCCGTGTTGTAAGCGAAGGTCACGTACGGAAGCACGGCGTCCCACGTCTTGTGCTCAACGTCGACATACATGGCCAGCATGTCGGCGATGGTCTTATTTAGGCGCTCGGTGAGGCCATTGGTCTGAGGGTGGTAGGCAGTGGTCCGGCGGTGGCTTGTCTGGCTGTGCCTCAAGATCGCCTGAGTTAGTTCCGCAGTAAACGCCGTACCTCTGTCGGTGATCAGGACCTCTGGGGCGCCATGACGCAGAACGATGTCTTCAACGAAGAACTTCGCTACCTCGGCGGCACTGCCTCTAGGTAGGGCCCTTGTTTCGGCGTAACGGGTCAGGTAGTCGGTAGCTACGATGATCCACTTATTACCACTAGTCGACGTTGGGAACGGTCCCAGGAGGTCCATCCCGATCTGCTGGAACGGTCGCCGAGGTGGCTCGATCGGCTGAAGAAAGCCCGCTGGTCTTGTTGGCGGTGTCTTGCGTCGCTGACAGTCTCGGCATGTCCTTACGTAGCGAGTGACGTCGGCGGCAAGGCGCGGCCAGTAGTACTTTTCCTGTATTCTTGCCAGCGTTCGGGAAACACCGAGGTGTCCTGCTGTCGGGTCGTCGTGCAGGGCCTGGAGGACTTCTGGCCGCAATCCTGAAGGCACCACGAGAAGGTACTTGGCTCGATTCGGTGAGAAGTTCTTCTTTCGGAGAACGCCGTTACCTAAGAAAAACGACGCCAGTGCTCGCTTGAACACTTTCGGAACGACGGCGTTCTTGCCCTCGAGGTATTCCATAAGGCCTCTGAGTTCCGGGTCGGATCGCTGTTGTTCAGCGAAGTCGTCGGCACTTATAGACTACTACATGTTGTACGTCAGGAGGACACTGGAATACGTGTTGACTCCTGCAGGCGGAGATCAGGGATGCAGCCCTGATAATTCACTTGAAGGGGGTGGGGGTGTGTGTGTGCACGTGTGTGTGTGTGTGTGTGTATGTGCGCGCGCGCGTGTATATATATATATATAAACATACGAGCATAAAAATGTGGAGGTGGGGGGGGGGGGGGGGGGGGGGTGTCCAATTTCGCTATGGGAGCGCCTATGGCGGAAAGGAATAAACTCGACATAAGCACGAACGGAAAATTCAGGAGTCCTTGCCCTGTATATCGGAGGAAATGGGGACAAGCGAAGCTTAGCCTGCTTTTCTTTCTTTTTTGTTTCAAAGACTGCATTCTTCAAAGATGCGGAGGTGAGAGCATTGTTCGAGGCTCCTCTGTTTGTGACATGGCACCCTATGCTCACACCAGCTCATAGACCCCCCCCCCCTCCACCCCACTTTCCCGTGAGCCCAACCCCTATTCGGTTGCCCCCCCCCCCCCCACCTCAAAGAGCTATGAGCGTCCAAGATGAGAGGCTCTCTATGGGTATGCAGTGCACGTGCCATCCCCCTCGCAATCAACGGGGGGGGGGAGGGCAGAGGGGGTCGTAATGTACGGCTGGAAGTGGAGATGCATGGCCGCTGGATGAAAACGCACACTTTTCTATCTATAGTGGCCGTGGGAGATGGTTGCCTCAATGGCTTCAGCCACGCCTAGTTGGGCAAACGGCACTTTCTTTCTTTAATCTTGCTGTACTATCTCCCTGCCTTCTCATGACTCTCGACTAAACTTTCTTTGGTGCTCGCCAGCTGTGGGTGAGGAGGGTTTTAGCGAACCTCGCCGGCTTCACTAGTCAGTTACGTCAAGTTTCACTTGAAAAAGAATTAGGTAGGAGGCCCGTGGTTACTGCGTCAACACGCTGTAGTCGTGTGCAGCTTCTGTCCTCGACTCGGGTGTGTTTTTCTATCTGCAGACAATATGCGATGAGACGCCGCGTTACGCCCCATCGAGCGCCTTCCGAGGGGACGACCTTGGCGCCATCGACGGCGACAAGCAGTGCGCTGGAGCGAAACCGCACACGGGCGACCCCGACGCGCCCGCCGTGCGCTCTTGTTCTCCAATTTCGCGGTCTCTCCATTTCTGAGCTGATCGCTGACACGGAAGCACCCGTCACGCGGAGGCGCGACGCGCAGTGCGCGCAGCTACAGACCGGTTTTCGATTTGTTTGCAAATTCCCGTGGGCGCGTGAGCGCACACTCAACGGACCTGTGTTCCGATAAAACTGTTCAGCGCGCATTACGTAAGAACCCCAAGTCTGCTTGCTATTTCCGTAGCCCAGACGACTTTGCGAAGCAGGCGGAACGCAATCCTATGTGTCTCTTTCTAAAGCACTCTATTATCTGCGTACAAAATAGGTCCGAGCTAAAGGTGGATAGTTAACTTAGAGTAGTGTTTCTACTCATCAGGGGCGTAGCCAGAAATTTTTTTTTACCGGGGAGGGGGGGGGGGGGGGGAGGTTGCGCACGCCTACAATTACAGAGCAAGAATTCCATACATTTCAGCGTGATTTGTCAAGCTTGCGGAATGTGTCATCAACGTCTCGCCAGTTTTGTGGTAAAATATAGATAAAATATTCGGAAAACATGGTTTAGCTGGACCTCTTTGGTTCGGGTTCGTGCGACAGGGGTATCACAGACGCTGTCAAAGGGCTCACTGTCAAATGCGATAACTTGCGTAAGAAGGCAAACGTTTTGTCTTTTTTTTTTTTTGCCGCGAGAATAAGTATATTAGCGAAGTTCACGGTTTAACGAAATAATTGCCGGGTCCCATGAATTTTTAAGATTTCTTATACTTTGTATAGGTGCGTGTACGTGTGGTCCCCGCATTGCTTTCTTGCGCTCGAACCAGTCGAGCGTGTGGAACACGCGAACTTCGGTGCAGTTGAAGTGCTCAAGTTCCCATCTCGCCGCAGACCATGCGATATTTCAAGCAATATCTTTATATATAAATTTCGGGAATTCTGCGTTCTCTTGATTACGTGCTCCCCATATGCCGCTGCATGACACTAATTATGTCAAACATAGCCGTGCTGCTCGTGGTATACTCACTATCCACCAGAAGAGCTGGCTGTCTACAAGAGCTGGTTCAAACTGTCTGCCTCGATCTCCTGTAAACCTATACGCTTGTGCGCACTTCCTGTTCACGACTCCACTGCGTTAACCCGCCTGTCAGCCGCGATAGGTCTGACTGAACGTCCAGGAAATACGCGTCCCTCCCCCCCCCCCCTTACTGCTACCAATGTCCCACTTTGTCACCGCGTTTTTTTTTCTTTCTTTCTTTCCTGGCGGGGAGCTAGCGTCACGTTCTGCATGCAGTGGCAATACAACGCCGGTTGCTTTGGATCGCAATTGAAAGGAGTAAAAAATAAGCGTTATATGCTGTGATTTCCATAGGCGTGCGCAAAGTTCTCCATTAGGTGGGCGCGCGGGTGGGCAAGTTTCACCGCAGAACTCACCCCACCCCTCCTCCTCCGATCGGACGAGCCAGACAGAAAACAAGCTTCGCAATGGATGCAAAAATGAAAATGGAGCCATGACATGCTGCCCCCAACGGCCTGCTTTTTTTATTTTTCGTCGGGTAAAGGAGGGGTAAGCCGTGCTTAAAATGCAACACCAGGGGTCGGTGGCCGCCATTATCGTCAAAAAAATGGCACATGGTCATAACCCGGCACATCAAACTGGAAAGGTGCGACCAGGGGCGTAGCCAGAAATTTTTTTCGGGGGGGGGGGGGGGGCACTTTAACTGAAGTGGGGGTCGGGCAAGCAGATGTGATCGAGTGTCATTTTGAGCTCTGTATGCCATGACAAAACATTTTTTCGGGGCGGGGGGGGGGGCACAGGCCGGTGTGCCCCCCCCCCCCCCCCCGGCTACACCACTGGGTGCGACTGAGTAAAGATATGGGGCTGACTTGGCGCCCCCATTAAATGAATAGGCGGCAGGGGTGGGGGCTCCGCCCCGCTCAACCATGTATACACATAGCTGAAGTGAGGGAGTGAAGTGATGGTGAGGAGGATGGGAATGAGGATGGACGAAGGTAAAGCATAGCCTAGCCAGCATAGTATAGAATAGCCATGTGTAGTATAGTATAGCAAGGAGTGGGGAAGGGAAGTGAGGGTGGCGAGGAGGAGTGATTTGGTGGTGAGGGAAAGGAGGAGGGGAGGGTAGAACATGGCATAGCCGTGCATAGTACAGTATAGCCACCCCCCCCCTCCGCTCTGCCACCCCCGAGCGCACATTTCATAAAGGTGCACCAACGCCTTCTGGTTCAAGCTCAAGAATATTCGCATAAGTCGAAAAAAAAAAAACACGTAAGCAGTTATTCTTTCTGGAATGACAGGCAGCTAGACGTCAAAATGTTCAGTGCTGGATATGCCGTATGCCTACCAGACTGTAGAGATAATTTACGCTTCGAAAATGCCGTCGCAATCGGGATCTAATGTTGCCTTCACGTTATTAGCCGGAGTAGTTTAGCAATCTTCCAAATATAGCCGGAGCGCGCGGAGCATGATATCACTGACGATATGATGAATATGTACGTGTGCTGCAGTATGTAGTACGACGTAGAGAAAGAGCGCTCACATTAATCCAGCTTCCGAGTGTAGCGGCGAACCCGGCCACGAACATGAGTGCAGTTCAAGGACGCAATCCTAGGGAAACACACAGGCGCGAAACGTGAACAATAGAGAGTTTTAGTGACGGCGACTCAAAGCGACTTGCGTACGGGAGCCCTTGCGTTCCTTTGTATTTTCCTTGGATGCGGCTGGGAGTGCAAAATTAAGGAACGCAAGGGCGTGCGTATACGCAAGCGATTTGGGTGCCCGGCACTAAAACTCTCTAATAGAGAGCTCCAAAAACTAAAACTCTCCCCGGCACTAAAACTCCCTCATGGAGAGTTTTAGTGCAGGGGCCCCCAAGCGGTTTGCGTACGCAAGCTCTTGTGTTTTGTACTGTCCTTGGGTGCGGCTGGCAAAGAGAAGAGGAGGATGTTACAAAAGTACGTGAGAACGCGGGAAACCAGCGGACTTATGGGTCCCTGACACTAAAACTCGATCTCTAGTAAAACTCTCTAACGGAGAGTTTCAGTTCCGGGGACCCATACAGCCGTTGGATACCCGCGTTCTCACGTCCTTTTGTACCATCCCCCGCTTTTCTTCTTTTCACCAGCCGCACCCAAGGAGAAATACAAAGAAACGCAACAGCTTGCGTACGCAGGCCACTTGGAAGCCCCGGCGTTAAGACTCTCTAAAGTTTCGCGCCATGTTACACCGGAGAGGACGACTTGGTGCGCGCGCCGTGCCGCCCACGGCAAGAAGCGATGGCTTCACGGTCGGTCGCCGGTTGACCGAGCGTAGGCGGCTGCAGCCAGCCGCAGTGGGAAGGACAGGAGGGGGACCTGCGATGCACGGCGTTATCGAGAAAAAGCGAGGAGCCCTGCCCCGGTTGTTGACTTCTCTCATCGCCGGCGCGCGGTCACCCGGCCCTCGAGCAGCGCAGGGCCATCCCGCGTCGCCGCCGATGCGGGACTTGCTGGCTGGGCTCCTTTAATAGCTGCGGCCGCTGTACCTTTTCCGAGAATCACGTGGCCCTCTTTTAATGCTTCGACTCCGCCGTTATTAATGAAAGGATGCGCCCGGAATGAATACGTAGCTTACGTGCACTGACCTCCACGGCGGAACAGCCACTTGTACGTTACTCCTTTTTTTTTTTTTCTATTGCGTAAGCAATATGGCCGTCAGCTCAGAGAAATCGTCCGCTGAGTCGATTTGAGGTGTGGGAGATGGGGGGATTGCTTATTGTCAGGAAAACTAAAAGGTGCCGCCATCGTCAGCATCACATATATTGGAGTACGGCTCAGCGCCACAGGGAATGAAATAATAAAAGTTAGAGCCAATGTCGCATTTGCTCGAGGGATGAATAGCGCCTTACCTTAAAAGCTTTAATTAACATAAGTCCTGACGAAGGGAGGAACCCTCCCGAAACTGTTGGCCGATCAATAAATTTTTATTTCACTCCAAAACAACGAAACGCCTCCGCTGTGCGATAACTCATTATCCGAATATGGCTGGCCTATTGACCCGTTCCTATAATATATATATATATATATATATATATACATAATTTGCACTGACGTCACCGTGGCCGCCATCTTAGGGGACCAGCGGGTTGAGACGCTCCGCGCCGAGCAAGAAACGGTGACGGCTCGCCATCAGATTAGTGCCGGTGCACCCAAGCATCCTTCACACCAAAATCCCCGCGTTCCTTTATGTTCCCCCTTGGCGCGGCTGGCGAACAAAAGAAAGCGGGGAGAGCACGCAAGAATGCGGGGATCGAACACCTGGGTGTCCTCCTCTGCAGTGACACACTCTAATGAGATAAAAAAGTCACGGTGGCCGCCATGTTGGGGACCCAGCGCAAAGAACCTGTCTTTGACGTCACGCGCAAAGCATGTATATATATATATTGGGATGACGTTTACACCCCGTGACTATGCTTCGGCGTTTTCACTTTTCTTGTATACACCACCCTCTCACCAGTAGCATAGCCAGAAGTTTTCTTCGGAGGGGGGGGGGAGTAGTCAACCATGTGTGTTCGTGCCAGTGGCGTAGCCAGGGGGTGGCACACCGGGGCCCGTAACCCCCCCGTCACAAATTTCTGCCAACACCATTGGTTCGCGCGTATGTTTGTATGTGTGCGTGTGTATATACATACACGCACAAAGTCGAATATTTTTGGGGGGGGAGGAGGGGGAGGGGGGGAGACGTACACGAGTCTGAAAAAGTGGAATAACCAAACACAGGCTAGCAGGAATATATATACACATAGCGAAGCCAACGTGAAACACACTGATTCGTGGAACCAAACCGAAGTTCGTCATAAAATTAATCTTAGAGAATGTCTTTGGTCGATATAAGCTAATGTCCACGGCCAATGCCTAATGACATGTCTCCGCGGCGGTTTTCTCGCATTCAGTCTCTCCATGCCTCGCGAAGTAAAAGCGCGTGAGATCTCTATACGTGCTTCTCAACAACCGTCCTACGCTGTCGAGCAAAACGTGCCGTGAGCAACCGTTAGAACGTTCGTGTTTCGTCGGCATGCAATGCGTGACGATGACGACTTTCGAGACGGCGCAACGGCTGAGCATTAAGGGCGTCCCTGACAATTTGGTCGGCAAAGAGTAGCGACTAGCACGTAATGTGAAGTAAGCAAGCATAAGCACCGGCGACGTGCGTCACGTTGTTTCTTTTTTCTTTTTTAATGCCCCCAGTAAAAAACTGGTCGCGGCGCCGTCCCACTTTCTGGCGACGGAGGCGAGGAGAGCGGGTCGACAGATTACGTGGCGCTCTAACTGGGCGTGTTTGTAAATAAGTGATGTACTTTTGTCACGAACAAATAACATCTGTTTGCTGCTGGGCGTGTCCAGTAGGGGACAACAAATACTTGGAGGACGCTTGAGCTTCCTTCGAAAGCAGAACGCGATAACGTAATTGGTCCCGACAACGCGTTCGCATCTCCTCAATCGCTGTCCTGGCTTCGCGCTTCTCGGTAGACACCTCACGCGTGCCGCAATGAAAGAAACGTCTGTGCGCGTAGCAGTGGCCGTTTCAAACTATCCTAGATTCCTAGAACGCCTACTGCAAGTGCCTACCGCAAATTCCCACTGCCACATAATTCTTCCTTTTGCGAATTGGCGAAGTGCCCACTACGCGTCCGCAAGGCAAGACGCGCACCTGCTCACTCAGTTGATGCTGCTGCTGATGGTGCCTCAGCGCTTTGTTATGGGTGGGCTTCTAAACTCTTTGCGCGCACTTCGCATGTTTTGACGCTGGTGCGATTCAAGACTTATGCCACGCAATATTACATGCGCTAAGAAGACCGTATTATACGCGCTGTTCACGTCGCTAAGAAGACTCCTCGCGCTACGCCTTGGCCTTATCATCTGTTGGCTACATTCAGGGGCGTAGGCAGAAATTTTTTTCGGGGGGGGGGCACCTCCTTGATTTGTAGTGGGGGCCGGGCAGGCAGATGTGGTCAAGTGTCATTTTGGGCTGAGTATGCAATAGCAAAAAAAAAAAAAAAAAAAAAAAATCGAGGGGGGGGGGCACGGGCCCGGTGCGCCCCCCCCCCCCCCCCCCCCCCCGGCTACGCCACTGGCTACATTAGATTGTGCCTAACAAAGAAACGGGCCCTCGATCCATTCTACTTGTTTCGTTGAAACATATAATGAAGGGACTTTAGTTTCGTCTACACAATTTCTTTTTTTGCTATTGTAGAGCAAAATCTAATGTACGTGTTAAAAGGGCGACGCACTCCTGTAATGGAATGCAGCCGCGGCGTTCTCCGTGCTCAGGAATCCCAAAAGAGCTCGTGTAAGCAGTACGACGGCAATCTTAAAATCAAATGTACCGCCACGGCTGGCCACGGCTTATCAACCAATAGCGAAAGTAAATATTTTGGAAGAAATATTAGCCAAAATTTTACCAAGAAAAACAATGCTTACGTTATAAGCACAGTAAGGAAATAAATTACACCACAGAAAATCTAAACACTGCACTCAAGTACCCAAATTACGATGCTGCGGCTTTACCAGTGGCTGCTTTACTCGTACGCGCTCCTGCGGTAAACAAAATGGCGCGCTGAAGCCGCTGATTGATATTCTTGATGCGCGGTGCACTCTTTATTCTAAGATTTGCCTTGTATGCATGGCCACAGAAATGTGTTGTGTTCTTTTTCGAACGCAACGGCTCAAATGAATCTCACTGCCCGACACCGATGTGTTAGATACTCGTAGTGGCAGCGTGGCTTGAGTGCGAGCTTGCGGTACCGAGTACCGGTGTGCTTCACCATGGACACGAGCAAGACGAGTAGTATTAAATCGCTGCTTCTTCAGGCGTGGAGAGAGAGGTGGACCGATGTGAGATGGGGCATCAACATCAAGAACGTTCTTCCGCGCGGCGTCAGTGGCGACGTGTACGATCTCGCAGACTGCATATTGCAAGAAGCGTTGGTAGGTCCCGGGCCCAACAATCTCTTCTTGTCCTACCTCACGCACTGCTTGAGCGCCCAAGTGGTGTCTTACGGAGCGGTGCTGTCCAGCATTGGCCGATTTCAGTCGTTCTTTAAGCCTCCCTGCATTTTGAGCCTGCTGCAGCTGCTGTATAGCATACAAGCCAAGATAACCTGCCACGGCAATGAAGAAGAATGTATCGCCTTGTGTAAGGCCATAGTGGGCGTCACTCATTGGCTGTATCTGTGCATGTGTCACTCGATCGGCAAGATCGTCGAGCTGAAGCAGAGCGCAGAGCACGGGCTCATTTTGGAAAAGGCCTGCGAGTCGCTTTCCTTCTTTAGCGAGTCGACGTTCCTCAAGGCTCTCCTGTACATCGGCAAGCACGAAGAGCCCGCCGTCTACGCGCAGCTCGTGCAAAAGCAGCAGGAGCTTGAAACCAAGCTGAGCCAGTCGCAGGGCTTCAGCATACCCAAGGACACGCTGGAAGGAGCGTTGAACTTGGTTCGCCTCGTGGACGACATGCCCAAGATATCGGCGTCCTCCTGCGTCAGCGGCCGCGTGCCCAAGCAGCCTCTAGTGTGCAGCCTCAACGCCAACGTAGCGATAGAGGCGGTGCTGAACCCTGCCAGCGATATTCAGAGCACTGTCGACCATCTTCTGCTCATGAAGAAGCTTCTGAACCTCACTTCGGCGGAGCTTTACTGCGAGATAATTCGAGCTGGCTTCATGGGGCTGGCCAACAGTAGCAGCGAAGACTTAAAGTGGGCTGCTTTCACATTTCTCAAGGTCCCGCAGCTGCTGTTGAAAATACACAGTGCCCGAAAGGACGATAGGCAGTGGGAAGAGGAGCTGGAAGCTGGACTGATGCAGCTGCTGAACTACTCTCCCTTGCTTGATCTTACTGACTCAAAGTGTCATTGTGATTGCTTACAATATCTTTTGAACGAGCTTCAAAAAGTTGAGCTGTTGACTGAAACACAGGCAAAGGCACTCGTGCATCGTAGACAGACCAACACACAAAAGCAGAACTTGCCACGACCTGATCAGCAGACATCACAAGCATTGATTCTCCGCGCCGAGCCCACAGTCACCAGTATCCTGAAGACACTGGATTCGGACTATTCAAAGAACCAAGACGGTCTGCTGGGCATACTGTGTCACATTATATCGGGAAAGAGCTTTGAGCTTATCCTTTCTGCTGCTGCAGCTACTGGAAAGCTGAGCAGTTTTGTGAAAAAGCTGATAAAGTTTAATGAATATAACAAACAGGTTAGTGGAGAAGCTACTAAGAATGCACAAACAAGGGCACTGTTATTTGACATAACTTTCTTGATGCTGTGTCACATTGCACAACATTATGGTATCCATTCAGTGACATTCAATGAAGAGACAAAGGACTCTTTCTTTGCTGCTTGGGTGCCAGAATGCCTCGCTGAAGGTGGAAGGTACAACTGTCCAGATAAAATGTTAGCTGGATGTGATCCTGCTAAAGTTGACTTGGTGTTGGAGCAGTTCATGAGCAACAGCTCCGACTTCAAGAACAGCCAAGCCAAGTGGCACGAAGTGTGTGTTAATGTACCTATGGCAATCAAGGAGATATTGATAGCATGGGAGCATGGTGCTATCTCAACTGACACAGTCAAAATGATTCTAGACAATGTCAAAAGCCGCATGTGCTGCCTTCCCGTGTGCATATCTGTTTGGCTGTGTAGTTATATCACTGTCTTGCATCACGAAGAACGGTTGAAGCCAATGAACATGCTTCAACAGTTTATGACACCGCTTACTAGCGAGACAGTTGCGAGCACGGAGACAGGTAGTGAGCGCTCGGGTGCACAGGAACAGCCCCTCCAACAAAACCCCTCGTACAAGGAGCGCTCAACACTGATGTCGAATATTATTAAGAAAATGATGTACGATTTGCACCCTCCTCAACATATTCAAGTACTATCACATAGCCTGACAGCCAAGACTCCTTTGTGGGGAGTTATGGATGAAGTGTTCAGCGTGGCTCACGCAAGAGGCTGGATTGATTTGCGTGCAATTCAGAGCTTGGACACGCTTATGTGCGTTGGCGGTCCTCAGTGGTTCAGTGACACTTTAGTGAGACAGGCCCTGAAGCATGACCACCTCGAAGACCTACATCGTGCCATTGACCTTTCTTTTGGCCTCTTCCACATCGACATTGAGCAGTGCGCACTTGCTCTCTTGACTCAAGTGCTCCCAAACTACCTCCTGTGGGAAACACGGCAAGACTTTCTCACTGAACCGAGAGGCTCTGCTTTGGCGAGGCTTGTAGTTCTCAGCACGTTTGCTGCGCTGCAGGCCCGAACAAACTCACCAACCTTGGGCATGCAGCGAGGCGGTCGCAAACGCCCATACTGGGACATGGAACTCGAAGAGGCCATGGACGAATCCAAGCGAATGCGTCCCAGCAAGATAAGGCGAGGCCTCAATGACTCGGAGCTTCTGGACGACACACCCTTTGCACTGCAGTGCCACTCCGAAGAAAACTACCGCTCGTTGGACCCTCTCAGCAAGGCAGTGGCTGACACGATGAGGCTGTTAATGGCTATTGCCTCAGATTCGGTTATTAGCCAGCGGTCAGTGTTCCCGCTCCTTCTGTTTGAGCAGATTGTGCTGTGTGCAGGTGAAGAGGCACACCGGGTGCTCCAGTTTGCCCCGTTGGGCCTCGTGCCACAACTAGTGCGGAGCATGCCCCTTTTGATGTCCCACCAGCTGATCCTAGCCCTGAGCAGTTTGCAGACATCCAGGGCGCGCAAGGTGACTGCAAGGGCTACCTGCCAGTTACAGATTGCTCGGTCTCTCAGCAGCACTCACCTAACTTAACAGGAATCTAGAACTCCATAGCTGCGTCGGTCATCCAAGTAAGGTGGGACCAAAGCCCAGTTTACACAGTTTGAGCTGCATTTCTCAGTTTTCCTTACTATGCTAAGTTGTCAAAACGCAAGAAGCAGCTGAACTGGCAAACGTAAAGATGAAACCATGCAGTGTTTTATCCGGTTAAAAGAATATGAGGGCACTTCGGTTGTGAATGTGTTATAAAAACTCATCTGCTGTTAGCTTCACCAAAGTGCAACTCAGTTTGTATATGAAGAGTCGCCATTCCTCTTTCAAATTCATTAGCTGCATAGGTCAGAAATTATATTTAAGCAAGACAACTCGGTGTGTTCCAATTAAGGTGCAGCATAGTGGCAGAAGAAAATTACATGTAAGCTACTTGGTTTATTTAATATTGCCAAGGTGCGAAGGAAGTGGTCCTTTTACCTATGTTTTCACTGAAAGAGTTGAAACTTTTTGTCTTTGCTCCTGTTCATAGCATATGTTTACACAATAACGAAGTAGGTGTTGTTTAAACTGATTAAAACCATGTAATGAAACCTCATGCATATCGACGAATAAAACTACCCATTCTGTTTTTAACACTTTCCCTTGTTAGATGGCAGCAGCAGACACCAAGCAGTTACAAAACTATTTGCCAAACAGTTGCTTATTTGTTTGTTGCAGAAGTCTTTACTATGATAATCTCCTGCAAAAGGTTGAATGCTGGAATTTGAAGTAATTGGCAGTGTTTGTTGGACTGGGAAGGTCATGTAATGCATAGGGGAAGTAATGGGCGTTTTATTGGAGCTACAGAATTGTTTCCAAAGGACAGTAATACATGTGTCACACGGGCTCTTTGGAAAGGCCATCCAGCCTATGGCCATTGAAACACCACAACTCTATCGTCTCGATGGAGGTGTCGCGCTGTGACGCACCACCATAACGACAGTATTGAATGGCCGTTGAGTGGTTCAGGTGTTTCTCGCAAAAACTGTGTGGCGCTGCAGATCTTTATTTTTGTATTTATGTCAGCTAAAGTTAAATAATATAAATTCACTTAAAAGCACGAATATGTCTGTTGTTTTTGTTTAAACATTTCACTAAATTGTCTATTTGTAGTTATGAATGCGTGTTTAGTAAGTCCTTGAGCAGCAAAACTGTGGCGAGTGAGACATGGCCAGACAGCACAATGAAGACAAGCACGTTGCTGTTGTCGAGAGTTGCAGGTCACACACTTCAAGTGGCAAAAATACACGAAGTATTTTTGCCACTTGAAATGTATTTCATATGTATTCTCTGTGTCATTTCTTTGTGCTCTATTAAAGAAGACTGGGTGTCTAGAGTAATGTTAGTGTATTTGGTAAACTGTATTTTACTATGCCATATTGTAGCAAATGAGCAAGTATACCGTACAGTGCAACCATAAACCACTGGAAATGCCCTAGTTCTGGAAAAAAATATCCTGGCTTTTCATCCTTTCAAAATACGCCCTTTTTTTCCTTGCTGGTAATATATTTACAGGACTTGCACTGGACAGAAGTAACACATTTGGATATACAGTATAAATCTTGCTGTAGGGCATATTTTGATTTCTGTGCAGGAAAAGTTACAACTTTCATGCCGCGTTCAAAAATTTTTAACGTAACTGGGAAAGAAGAATTTGATATCGAAGCTGTATGTAAAATGCACTAGGTTGAATGCAGTCTTTTTTCTCAACCAAAGCTTAGCTAAAATGCTGCTTGAAGAAAAAAAAACTGTGTCACTGGCAACCTAAATTTTTTATCTTGAGTTAACAGTTTGAGACCCCTTGATGTTCATGTGAGGAAGAGAGAAACAAACTTTACTAAAAGAAAGAAACCACACAAGTCTCACTTTAATACAGTTGACGACTTGAAACACTTAGTGCAGGAACTTTGTAAACATTACACGAGTATGTTGTCAGTCCTCATGGTTGTAGTCCCAGATGTGCTTCCCATGGCCTCCTTTTCTGTCTGCCCACACAACCACAGATTTGACATGTGGGCCATCGGCCAGCTCCAGCCGTCCAGTGAAATGTTGGTCATTGCCTTTCCTGTAGCCAAATCGGTGCTGCCCATGTGCAGGAACCTCTGCGAAACTTTGAGTGTAACATGCACCAGAATGAAAAAATAAACTCCGGTTTATATCATTTGTGATCGAACATAAATGTAGTTGAACTAGGCTTGTGCGAATATTCGAGCACTTCGAATATTCGAACAAATATTACAGTATTCAAATTCGCTTCGACTCGAATTTAAATTATTGGAAATTTCGAAGTATTCGAAATGAACTAATGAGTGTATACGAGTCCGCCTGTAATCCCCCTGTAAAGGTGACTTCACTGCAGTGGAGGGGTGCTATACCGGGAATACACCTTTCCAGGTCTATTCACGGTATAGCCAGCACGAAAAGTCCGCACTGCCGCGAAGCACCACTCCAAGGTTAAGGGGGTACACTGCTCTTGAAGTTGTTGTCTTATTTCTTGATCGATTTTGATGAAACTTGGTGAGTTTATGTATATTTGTGGGCTGATTTAAAATATGCCATTATTTTTTCTAGTATAATAAGTAGTCTTTAAAATACAAAATATTTCATGTGCCTTTTGGGGAGCAAAATTTTTTTCTAAATTGAGAAAGTTACAAAGTAAATCAGCATATCACAGTAATCTGGAATCAGAACTGTGTGCAGTGCAACAAAAATTGATGTTCTAAAAAAATTTGAACAAAAGTTATGGTATGTTAAACATTTACGAGTGCGTCAATTTCAAGCCAGGATTTCACTCACGAATGTTCAACACACCATAACTTTTGTTCTAATGGGTTTAGAACATCCATTTTTGTTGCAGTACTTCACTCACTTGTGATTCCAGGTTACTCTGATATGCTGATTTACTTTGCAACTCTCTCACTTTAGAAAAAATTTTGCTCCCCAAAAGGCGCAGAAATATTTTGTGTTTTAAAAACTAATCATTATACTAGAAAAATAATTGCGTATTTGAAATCAGCACACAAATATACACAAACTTATAAGTTTCATCACAACTGATCAAGAAATAATAAAAAAAAGATTTTAAGTGCCATGTCCCCCTTTAATTGAACATATTACCCTCACACTGATTCATCATTTTTTAAGTTTAAAAGCTTGTTGTACTGGTTTATATGCTCCAAGTGTAAAGAATTTTAAAACATAACATATTTTACAGGCTATCATTTGCATTCTACCGAAAGTCAAATCCTGCTACTATTCAAAGTTGCTTCCACTTCCTTTGAACCAAAAGGGATGACATTTGCACATGCCTTGTTTCAATTTTTAAAAAATGTTGAGGTTAGTTGGGTCATGACAAATATGCCCATTTTTCTTTATAATATGTGATATATACTATTCAAATTCGATTTGAAATTATTCGACCAAATCACTATTCGCTTTGAACCTAAGATATGCTATTCGCACAAGCCTAAGTTGAATGATGATAATAACACCAACTTTGTAATGTTCGGCTCTCGCAGTGTTCAGTATTGTGAATTATTTATATAAACTCTGGGTACTTGGACACAATTCTACGTAATTATGGTACATGACATTCCGTACGTAGCTTTTGCACACAACACTTGCAACCAGTTTGTCTTCACTACATATTGAGGTCACATCAGACTGTCGCTTGGACAGAATATCTGCTCTATTAGCAGCTGTGAATCTTCATGATTGTTCTTTCATTACAAAATGTGCAGGCCATTTTCCTTCAATTTTGATCTCTCTAGATACACTTAAAGCATTACACAATTTGTGGCTTGGGTATTATAGTGTGGTCAAATTTAGTTTCAATGACAGAAGCATCACCTGAAGAACTTGGAGTACCCTTTCTCTGCTCTTCGGTTGCTTGAGGCACCATGTACACCTTCGCGGATGTTGTCAGCATCCCGCGTCACCTGCTGAATGCCTGACATGGCGGCAAGCTCCGATGGAGCCGCTGGTGTTGGGTCAGTAGTTGACAGCTTTATTTCCTCAGGGTCGTGGTTGAGACCTTCCTCAAACCTTGTTGAATTTGGTGGGTCTTGGTGTAGTCTGATGGAGGCGAGCTCTCTGTCATCTTCAATTAGAAGTGTAAAGCCTTCCACTGTGTCGTTCAGCATACGGGAGCTTGCATTCTGGTTCGCCAAGTCCACGGTGTCCTTGCTTATGTCACTGTAGTTCAAATGTTTAGTTCCCTCCATCAATTTGCCATCATCTTTTGTGTCCATAGCGGCTGATTTTGCTCGGGTCGAGTTTTCATCCATTTTCGGCAGGCTTCCTTTTTCTGGAGATATATTGGGACTTGCGAGATGGCGCTCTCGATGGTCTGCTTCCTGAAAATCCTCATCATTGACGTCTTCCGGGGACTCATATGAGTGGTGCTGATGGTAGTCCTCTTCATCGTGGTATTCCGGTGAATAGTTGTAGTAATCCTCCTGCGACTCTTGACTTGCCAGTTCTTCGGGCGGCTGCAAGTGCACGTGATGAGCACGTTTGACGGCATGCTGCCTTGTCAGCTGTTCCCGTTCTTCGTTTCCTATGATGGGGTCCACACCGTAAACTCGTGGTCGAACCACAGATGATTCGGTCATGTGGTCTTCCAGCTTGCGCTGCTCCGGTTCACAGCGTCCTGTATGCTGCCATACTTCGACAGGGAGGCACTTACGTACTTGGGACCGCTTCTGTACACCTGTCAGCTTGCGCCGTCTTGGTTGGAAAAGGTTTAGCTTCAACCGTTTCTTCCTGCGCCGTAGTCTTCTGGGCTTGGAGCTGTTAAAGCTTCCATGTTTTAACATAGTGCCAGTGCCGTTGTCGTGCTCTGTTGCATTGTTTACTTGATGAATTGAGGAATGAGCAGTTCTCATTTTGTTCGTTCTGGTTGCCCCTGAAGGTTCATAAGGGCGCATTGCTGCAGTTGATTTGACTGTCTTCTGTCTGCTGTGAGGCAGTCTTCGCCTCTTCGGTGATGTGGTGGCGGCTGTTGGTGAAGGTAGCACACTCTTAGTTCTAGCTCTGGGCTCTAACAATATGACTTTGTTACCATGTTGCCTTAACTGGCTCAGAGGTTCTTGGCTGGCCAATACATTCTTGCCGTTATCTGATTCCAGGGGACTTGTACCTAGCTCTAAGTGCTTTGACTCGGCTTGCATTGTGCAGTCCCGGCCATGTGTGAGCACAGCAGTGCCTGCTGGTACTAAACTGTCGCTTGGTGCCCTCCACAATAAACTGGGATGTTTCCTTTTCACTCGATGGTGTGCCTGTTGACATGTGCATACGTTTTTTTGGCAAGGGAATGTCAGAACTATTTGCCAGGTCATTGCTCAAAGTGAACTCAAGTGAAATATCTGCCATGCGAGTGTTTGACTTGAACGCTTCTCTATTCGTAGAGTTGACAGGCTTCACTTGCTTGTGAATGGCATCGAGAAAGCGACTGGTGTCCCTGAGTAACATTTTCCAGGCTGGATTGTCATTGTATGAAAACCTGTCAGGCCTAGCGGCCTTACCAGACGGCCTTTTCCTAATGCCTGCAGAGGTGTGGATTTTGGGTCTTTCTCGATTCCCCACCTGTGGTTGCACATGCAAATTCCAGCCCAGTTTGCTGCTTGTGTCGGCTGCTACAATGACTGGATATTCATTGTAACCTTCTCCAAAAGCTGTTGGGTTTAAACCGTCGAGAGGAAATATCTGTATTGCTGTTAGCATTGTGCAGACTGCTGGTAGCTGTAAACAACGAACCAAACCAAGACACAATGTAGCTCTATCAGTATTTACATACAAAACACAAATACCTATGCTGCACCCATGAAGAGATAAATTACTGTGTGTGCTGAAGTCTCTGCAAACATTTTTGCATATGTCTTTCACAAAACTTCCCACGTCCTTAACCAGTGCATTCACAATACACAAAGTGACAGGTAATTTTAATAAAAAGATATTTAATTTAATCTACACCTCTTATTTAACAATGCTTTAAAGACGCTGTAGTGTTTTTTTTTTTAAATCATATCAGCAATTAGGCTACAACAGAGTAATTTGCACCGTCATTTGAGCAAAGCTCCTTGTATCAAGGGAACTGCGAAAGAGATCGCGGAGGCCACGCTCCACATTTGTCTGGTTGATCTCTGCGCCACCAGGTGCTTCCACAAACCCATCCAGGCAAGCTTTTTCCTGTGGTACAAACGCTGAGAAGCAAGTCTGATCAAAACCATTCCATGCCCCACATATAGGGGTGGCCGTAAAAATTGGCGCGGCGCTGCCATTACGATCTGTAGCCATGCGTGTATTTAAACCCTTAAATTACACACTTTATGTAGATCGCTTGAGTCGGGTCTGTTAGTGATCCGATTAACTTTCTGATCTACCATTAAGCGTATAGGTGTGTGAAAGGTTCTTAATAAGAGGGGGGGGGGGCGAAGAAGGGCACAGTGCCCCCCCCCCTCTTCCAACCCCCACCCACTGAGGACCTTACGATCAGGACGCAGTACAAAACGAGATTACAGTTCTTCTAGTTCACTGTAACGAGATGCTCGAAAGGGGAGGGGGGTCCGCTCCCTCCCAGTGCGTTCCCTAACAAGAATTCAAGCCACTGAGCTGCACATGTACGCTACTGGCTCAATGGCCATTACAGCTTCTGGACAGAAAAAAATATTCTGAGTCGCCCTCTACTTCTGCTTTAATATCTTAACTGAGATAGCACTAGATAAATTCCTTAACTTCATGCGGCCGTCATTGCCTTTGCATACGCACCAGCATGACGGAGAGATGAGGTCTCGGTCGCTCCTTGGAGGTGCTTCACACGTACGTGCTGGTCCGATCGATCTGGCCTAAACATATGGAGGACGTGTCTCCTTCGGACAGGCCGCCACCACTGCTGCAGACAGCCGTCTCGACTGACCCGTTTCCTCGTCCATCCGAACGATTGTTCGCGAGAGTGCGATTCTTTGTTCTGTGAGGCGAAGCCACAGTTCCGTGACGGTCTTCGATTCGGCATATCCCTCTCGCTGTTCAACCCACCAGGCATTGCGGAAACGACGGTAAAGCTTTTCCCCTCACAGGGCGGCTCCGCTCGACCAGTTTTCTTTTTTCTTTTTTGAAGAGCGGCGTTAAATTACGCATTCTTTCACGCCTTTGTCGTGGGCTGCGCGAGCGGTACGCGTCTCTGGATGAACCAGGCCATTTGTTCGTTTTCCTCAAATACGATCACTCGGGGCAGATCTTCAGCCGGCGAGGTAGACCTCACGCTCACAAGCAGAATGAGCAATTTTAGAGGAGTTTGTAAGGCTGTTTAGTCTGACAGCAGCGAGCTCATGATTACAACCAATTGAACTGTGCCAAAAAAAACAGGTGTTTGTATGCTTGGTAAATGGACACTAATTATAAGTGGCTTAGTGCTTACACCGCGGCGGGGTACGAATCAAAATGAGGCCGCGAAATTTCTGTAGCGGCTTTTAAGTAGTCAGTTATATATATAGATCATAAGAAGCATAGACAGCGATAACAACGCATATCAGGCAACCATACAATGTTGGTTTTTCTGTCACTTGCTTTCTTTTCACTGACTAGCGACAGCACGAGCACTGCAGTTTTCACAACGCTGATGGAACAAGAAAAACTAGTGAGCTAACGCATCGCGTTGCCTTTCGCTTCGAAGTGCAAGCCCCGAGACAGCGGCACGTGCAAACATTAGGCACGCGGATACAGCGCACACGAGGCCATTCGGCTTGCATAGCTCTTGCACCTACCGCGCCACCTTTTGCGATCGTCGCTGCGCGGAGCAACGCAGCCGCCGCTGTCTAAAAAAGTGGGGGAGCTGCGCTATGGCTGCGCACAAGTGGCGCGAAGAGGAAACAGCAGAACTGGTGACCTTCCACTCCTCCTCACACTCCCTCTGCCCCCCCCCCCCCTTTCTAAGCAACGCTATGATATATGCTTTACCCTCTCCCTCCTCACCTCCCTTTCCCACCGACTTGCTATACTACACCACGGCCGGGCTACACATGGCTATACTATGCTTTACCCCCTCTACCCGCTTCTCCATTACATCCTTCTCACCTTCAGATCCCTTTTCCACCCCTGCTATGCTACACTATACCACGGCCGGGTCTTGCTCAGGCCGTAAGGGAAGGAGCGAGCGCGCGCCTCTAGACCGGCCGCGCAGCCGCCGGGAGTACAATGGAACTTTTTCTATACAGTCACGACGGCGCGCTCCGCGTGAGGGCGTCGCGAGCCAACCGCCCAAAGCGCGTTTCGCCGCATGCGCTTCGTGTTGTAAACCAGCTGTGCCCGGCCAATTTCTCGTGCTAATTACTTCTTTCGGTTGTAGCAAGCGGTGAAGGAAGTACAGGTGCGTGTGGGGACAGTCTGCCTTTCTCGGCACTCGGCAATAGAAGACGGAATGCAGCGCTACTAGCAACAACAATATATTTTAAGACCCGACCACCTTATATTCGATGGAGGCGAAAATGCCTGAGGCCCGTGTGCTTAGATTTAGGTGCACGTTAGAGAACCCCAGCTGCCACAGCAGTGCATTTTTGGTGGGCCACGCATATTTACAACGTCGCAGGGGGGATTACCCATCTAACCTGGAAGAGATGAATGTAATGCGTGCAGTGCAAGTATTCTCGCTCCAAGTCATTGGCGCACTGGAACATCTGCGAAACTTGAGGGGCAACTCCTCTATTGTTCTATTCAAGGATGCAGCATCCACAATCAACTTCATGAAAGCCATAAAGAGATAGTTCGACATTCACAACACTACGTACAGTGGAAATGACTGCAAACTTCCCATCTCAAAGCAGGACGACAGCCGATTGCTGTGGCTGGAAAATGAATTTTCAGGCTACATTAAGCGCTCCCAGGATTCTTCTGTCACCGCTGGCGTAGGAAACTTTACAGACGAGACGTACACTGCCCTGCTTTTCACCACAAAGTCCACAGTGGAGACAGTCCAATTTCTTCTGAGAAAAGGAGTAAACTATGTGCTCACGAAGAAATTTAACAGTGATCCTATAGAGGCAATGTTTGGAAAATTGAGGGCAATGTGCGGGGGCAATGACGCGCTAGACGCAAGAGCCGTCACAGCTGCTTTGACTCACATTGTCAAGGAAAAGGCGCTACCTTCAAAATACATGGGCATTCGCGACGAAAACATTGAAGAAGCGGCGATGTCTATTTCGGAAGATGTTATTGAGGAACTTGAAGCTCTGCGAGAACCTCCTCGCAAACCACCGAACTCTGTTGCCTATTCAGGCTTGGTGTATGTAGGTGGTTACATTGCCAAACTCATCACTGACGTCGGTTGCGAAACATGCGCCATGCTAGTGACGACAAACAAAACGAGCAGTCCTTTGTATCATCTTCTCCGTCAGCAAGAAGCCTATGATCTACACTACCCAAAGCCGGAGTTACTATCAATGCTGGACACAATTGTGACGTTCTTCGAGAAAGCAGTCAAATATCTTCCTCGAACCAAAATCCTCGAGACTCTGCAATTGACTGTTGAGCCATACCTTGAAGATTCGCCACTTCTGGACTGTCCGGAAGGTGTGGACAAGAGTCACGCGAGAGTGCTGGCTCATATTTTTTCTGAGAAGTTTCTCCGGATTCTTCTTATTAACTACACAAAAAAGTTAACGGATCAGAATGACAGGCCTTCCGGTTTTATTCACAAGCTCCCGCGGAAGCATATCAGGCTGTGACAGACTTGACTCCTTTAAACTGTGATCGTCACTACAGTGTATTACCAGCAGTGATATTTTTTTTCGGTTCTCCATGCGCATATTGTTGTAGTACCGAGGAAAACATTCTGTTTCCCATTGAAATGATTCTCTGAATGTTTTTTATGTTTCCTCTTCGTCTGCAGCGTGGCCGTCCCCATTATGCAGTGACTTTCACTTTTTTTGAAGTATTTGTTTCAATATTAAATCACGAATTAAGATGCCTCCAACAAAAATGTGCAATTTTGTTATTTTCAAGTACAGCGACGGCCGGCACATACATTTGAAATAAACATTTCCTAAACCATGATTAAACCGTTTCCTCAACCAAATGCAATGTTCATCCTCTTACTTATTCTCGAAGTTACAGAAACCTAAAAAAAACAAAACAAGGCTGCGTTATAACCGCGTCGATGCTTTGCCGAGCAACAGAAGCGGGCTTAGAGCGGCCTGCGCCACCACTTCTGTAAAGCGGAATTTACCAGAGTCATCATACATACTTACTTCCATGTTTCTATCGCATTGGTACCATGAATACCTTATAGAGTAACTTCAGAAAGCGCCACGGTAAGTCGGAAGCCGAGCACTCCCTGCGCGCGCTAGCCTCCGCAACGGCCGGGGAGCAGTTAGGAGCAGTTGGCTCGGAGCGCCCCCACGAAATTGCGGCCATAGGTAGCAACAGCCCCCCGTGCGCAGGCCGTAAAGGAAGGAGCGAGCGCGCGCCTCCAGACCGGCCGTGACTATACACATGGCTATGCCATGCTTCCACTCCGCTTTGCACAAAATGGCATCTACACGGCAAAAAATGGCATCTGCCTACAAAATGGCATGCACGGCACAAAATGACATCTGCCTGCGCGGCCCCCACTTCAGATCAAGGAGGTGCCCCTCGCAAAGTTTGTGCCCTCGCCCCTGGCCACGCTCGAGCCAAAGCAACGCGTCCTTTGTGTTGCTATGAAAGAAGCCCTGGCTGACAGTCGTTGCAGAATTGACAAAGTGTGCAGATATTTATCTTCACTGTAACACCTTTAACAAAGGTGAGTTGATAAAATCAGTCCATGGTGAGAGCTGCGGTCCACCAGATTTGTAAGGATGATTAGTGTGATGTAGAATGCAGTGCAAGGAATTGCTGGAAAATAGCGACTTATTCTGTTGGTGCTCATTCTACCGTTATAAAGGTGATGTGCTGCCTCTGGTGGCTTGGGACGTACGCGTTGCAGCGCGTCAACGCGTGACTTTTTCACGCGGCGTCGCGCCCTCTCCCTATGGAGAGGGAGGGCGCGCAGCTTCACGTAGCCGCGCGCCCTCTCTCCCCATAGAGAGAGGGCGCGACGCCGCGTCAGAAAGTCACGCGTTGATGCGCTGCAACGCGTACGTGTGTTCGGGCCTTTACTTGCAATCAGCTTACTTGGGTGTGTTGCTTCCTCATGTGTATGGGAGTGTAGTCATGTGGTATTTTTCACATTTCATAGTCTTTCAACAGATGGAACGAAGTAGCACTCAATTAGTGCACCGCCAAAATGTTTTATTCCTATTATTTTGCTTCAGGTGCATGTACAGTGCATGAAGCGAAGGCAACTTTGTTAACACAGTGTGAAATCTGAAACCGTCTGTATGATCATTTTACCTATTTGGAAAATAAGTCACTTACTCCATGACACAAGGCTGTGTGAGCACTTCGCTCACTGCCATACTCTCAAAGTACCAATAGTCACAGCCAAGACGGTGCCCTGCATTGCAAAGCCAATGGAAACACCCACCTGTCCATCGTATGCTGAAATTGTGGTGTGGAAAGTGCAATGTTCCCGCTACACTTCTGCCATAAAAACTAGGAATGAATATTAAAAACTGTTGAACAATAAGCAAAAAAATTGTGTTAATCAATTCGTTCTTTGAATAGATTAGCCGCTATTCATAGATATGAATGCTTTCCAATAGTTGTTGAATATTTTGAAACATCAGCTGTGTGTGAAAATATAAAATTGTACAGAATATGCTACGAATTTCATTTCTGGAGCTAATGTATAAAGCACGAAGCCCACATTCCTTGCAGGCTACATTGCTTAGAGAGCCTCGGTGGCAGGCTAGCGCATGCACAAATGTAAAGGCCTTACTTTTCTCTAGCCTTGAGCATTACCGCAAGAGCTCACACCCTCGCGCAAGTAAATGTTTTTTAAATTATTAACTAGCAATATCCGCACTCTCTAACGAGTCCCGTCCACACGATGGAGCTTATTTTCCTAATGCTTCGTTTGTGCATTTAACAAACTGCAGCCACTAGCAAACGTTATGAATATTACATTATGTACCTCATTTTATGTTAGCAGTTGGTGAAAATGGTATTATTAGAACACTATAGAAGGTGTAATAGGTTCAATTTTCTTCTGGCACTTTTCAATTTATATTCAATGCAGCATAAGGAATTACTATTCATGCAGCCCTTAGGAATACTGTGCCCTGAAGTGTCATTGCAAATTGTGGGATCAATGTCTTGAAGCTGCACGATGGGCTGTGAGGGATGTCGGAGGATGGCTACAGATTAATCCACATCATGAGGTTTTCTACTCTGACCCCAAAGTGTGGTGCATAAGCATTTTTGCATTCTTTCATTTTAAGGTGGCTTTTATGGCTGGGAATATAAAATCTGCACAAATGTCATGAAAATAACTATCCCTTTTGAGACATTGCTAAGCAAGTCACTGCACCAACACTAGAATGTATCACTAGCTAACTTGCACAGTGAGGGCTTATCTAGGAAACTAACTCATGAAGAGATGGTGCAATTATTGAACTGAGAAAGCACAGTCATGTCAAGTGGGCTGGTTCTTGTGAAATGACAACATGCAATTGGGCTTGGTCAGTCATTACAAGGGAGACTATCTGTGAGAGTGCCATTGAAACCTGAGAAAATTTTCTTGTCTTTCCCTTTTGTGATCAGGAAAAGTCATAATTAGATGAATGACAGCTTTTTTTTTTTATTGATTGACCACTGAGCATATAGGAGACATCACAGATGACTAGGTGCACAAGTTGGTTGCTACGAGGGCTTCCCCATGTAACCAGCCTGCTTTCACAACTAGACTGTACATTTTACATTCCTTCACAGTGCTTTTGCAGCACACTAACTGTGCCGTGTAGTGCCTACTGCTACTGGGGCACTAGTATTAAGAACTGTTTGTGGAGTGCTAGTTGTTTCTATAACAATTTTAGAGGACGTTGGTTTCTGAAGTCCCACATCGTCATATTTCAATATAATTGTTTCTGCATGGTTGCTGTTAGCACCAAGATGTCAGCTGGGAGGAACTTGAGTCGCTTGTGCACAATTACATGACAGCTAGTCGAAGTGGTCAACGTCCCCACTTGACTTCTTGAAAGCCTCGCAAGTCTACTAGTCTCAAATGCAGTGCACAGGATATTCTAGAGCATTATTCATTGAGTCACGAAGCAGTGTTGCTGCATAGTGAGGTGTTGCAACTTCACTTGTAGACCACTCCTCAAGTCTTCAGCTAGCCAACATGTGTATGTGACTGGCTGAGACATTTCAGTGCAAGGCATAAAATGACAAACACAAGAAAGAAAATGAAGATAAGATGTGTACACTTGCGTAAACATCTTGTGAAGCATGTTCCATTACCATTAATAGCTTCGCCTGCTTTAAACAGCGAAGCTGTTTAGGCTGGCTGTAAAAACTTTGGTGTCCGCAAAAATCCATGGGTGGGCATGCGCCACAGGAATCTGGCAAGCCCCACTGTCGATTACAGCAGGTGCGAGCATTAAATGAAAACTCTGCTCGGCGAAGTGGAGCATGTGAAACAGGTGACAGAGAGCGAAAGAGAAAATAGGGAGAGAGAAAGAAAAATAATGGGAATAAAGACAAAAAGATAGGAAGACACAGAAAGAGAGAGAAAGAAGCAAACACGAAAAAGAGAGAAAAAACAGAGCAAGACAGAGAGAAAGGGAAGAAAGAGAAATAAAGATAGAAAGAGCAAAAAAGAGAAAGAAATAGAAAGCAAAGGCCACCCAGCTCCACTCTTCCTTCAGGCTTGGCACAACTATCGCAAGGCTGCCATAATTTTTTATTCAAGTAATTGATAAATTGGGGCTTGAGCTAGCCTCCACAGTGTAAAAAAATTAATTTGTTTCACCAGACTTCAAGCATGTCAGGGAACGTGCTTGTCTTCTAAATTTCCACCAAGCATGATAACATTTAGTTCCATCATGCAAAAGTTTATATTGAAGTTTCTCGTCAAGAAGTGATCATGCAATTCCTCTGCAAGAAGAGTATGAAGTATTCTTGAAACATATTTGACCAGCTATCGATATATTGCAGCCACTTTTAGTTAACACAGGAAGCAAATTATTTGTTACAAAATAAGTGTGCAATCTACTACATGAATCCTGCAACATACAGGCTCCAGATACTGGGGTGATGCGCTTTTCTTGCACATAACTACCAAGGGACTGCAGTCTGCTTTAGTGAAGTGTTGTACCATCCTTGAATTTCTCTACCCCAGTTATGCACATTGACACTACTAGGCTTGTCACACCTTCGTTACCTTTATGAACAAATGGTACAACATTGCTACTAACAAGATTGCTGTGTTGGCCCAAGTAAGAGGCCTTAACATGTCCTTAAAAGTAGGGTGGTGTAGTATGCCTTCCAGCAGCCAACCTGCTGCTTTCTTATAATTGTGCGCGATTCTAGAAAAATACAAACCTTGCTTAGTCTTTTACAGAGCAGCTGACTTTCAGCTTTGTTACCATATGTCACAGCTATTTAAAGGGACACTAAAGTTAAGGAGTAAATTTAGACTGATAAATTACACACTGAGAACCCTGGTGTCGCTAATTTCATAACCATATCTTTACTAATAGACGAGAAAAGCAATGTCAGAAGTTTCACTTAAATTTCCCGCCGAAATCACTCGTGATTGCACAGATTTTAAAAAGTTTTTTTCTTCTTTTGGCCACACTGGCTCAACGAAATTTTGTGAAACTTTGCATGTTAAATCTCTGGCTCCCTCAGAAGACATTTACTTCATTTTTACTCATTAAGAACAACATGGGCCCTAGTAAAAGCCATTAAAATCTACGACGTCACTGCAACTGCTGCGGGAAGTTCAACATGATGTTGCCACCAGCATTTTCTTACGGAGTGTTTTCTCGCTTACCAAGTGTCTTCTCATGGCAAGCATGGAGATTTCGATACTGTGAAAGAGTAATTGAGTAACACAAGAAAAATCGTTTTCCCCATTAGTGTCCCTTTAACTGCATGAGAGACTGCTGTGCACCTATTTGGTTCAATTATCAAACTTTATTGCAATCAGCGCAGGTACATTACGTAGTTATCACAGAGTAAAAAAGTAGGCAGTGTAAACAGTAACAAAACAAAAGGAAGGGGGAAAGGAGGAATATGTTTTACAACAAAAGAGGTCGTGAAAAATTGGTTACCGTACACACTATTCAGATCTATGCGCTGCCGAATTAAAAGCCTATATGCTTTACAAAATATTCTAGGAATTTCATTCGGTTAAAATATTCTTGCTGCGCTTGATAAACATAGATAATACGAACAGCTGCTCAAAGCACCTTTAAAATGCAGGCCTAACAAATGAGGCTCTAGTGCCCATCACACTAGGACAAAGGCATTCAGAGGAACATGAACAATACACTTGGATCAAGGTGACGATTACACCAAGCAGCAGTAGCATCGTGAAATTGTGGCCACAACCTAAAGTAGACATTCGCTGAACATGAGATCAATGCTACAGCAGAAAGGAATGGCTAGCGTAAAGCAGCCTTTGCATCTTTGAACAACGGCTGCCAAAACAAACGCGCAGGAACACTGAAGTAACACTCGCTCGTAAATATCAACAAAAAAAGATGCTCAAAGATTGCCAAAGGTGCCACCGTGCCAAGTAATAGCATGGCAGCCACAGTGTGGCTTGACCGGGCTCATATGAAAAACATTTTCTTCTCCATCAGCGTTGATATCTTAACAGCATCATCCAGAACTGACGTTGGGAGCATGGTCCCACCAGAGCTGCTGCCAGAATCCGAGCCATCAGTGCGAGCATCCACGTAGCACTTGGCCCGTTTTGTTGCATGGTGGGCGTAGTAGACCGGCGTGGGAATGGACACCGACCGGGAGCAACGGGCGTACGTGTGACAGAGGCCGTACGTGAGCTGCTGAAGCGTGTCCGCTTTGAAATCATTGTCATCCCACAGCACGTAGTAGTGGGCAGGGCGGCTGGTGCCCTGGATACCAAAGTGCGAACAGAGAAAAAAGTCAAAGTCGACAGGGTGGGTGACGTCTGTGTCGACGACTGTGCCCGGAGGCACATTGCCAGACTTGCCCCTACCATCACTCCTGTTCCGTGGCATGAAGCGAGTATGGTGTCTTTTCTGCACAGTGAGAAAGGTGATGCCCGGCTCATAGCCAAGCTCCAGCTCCCTGCACGCGTCTCGCAGGGCGGCAAGTTCAAACTGTTGTACATGGCTGAACTGCCCCTCACTGACTCCATCTCGATAGAAGATTATTTTCTCTGGCTTGACATTGTTGACCTGGTAGAAGCTGAGCAGAAGGCTCTTTGCAATATTCTTCATATCTTCAATGATTTCGATACGTGCCTTTGCCACTGTGTTCTGCTTCTGTATGCGAAAAGTAGCAATGTAGCGGAACGCAAAACGGTCCATACTGGCAACAACAGCTGCAATGGAAGGTTTGTTCATTTCTGTTGGTGCTGGGTGGGTGACGTCTGCCCCCATTACAATGACTGGTCGGTTGAAGACTATGGCCTTCACTTCCTTTGGAATGGCATTGTTGATGCCGCCAAGTTTTGCATTGACCTTCTGAAGGATGTTGACAATGGTTGCACGGTTGCATTTCTTTAGGATACTTTGATCTGTCACACACTGAGTTACCATGCCAAGATCAGTTTCAGCAACATTTTTCAGAGGACTGTAAAATGGAGAGTTTCTTCCACTGCCAGCGAGAACAAAGAAAACTATCTGAATATCTTTAAATTGCCGCTTCTGCTCGCAAAGCACCCGTTTAGGGTCGTCACTGGGCCTGCAGTTAGTCACCTTAGCTGGTGGTGCAATATTCATGCCTAGCTGCTTGCCATTTTGCATCAGCATGGACACAAAGTTCTGTATTGCAGCCTCGGGACAGAAGCGTGGGTTGCAAGTGTTCACTATAGTCCAGACAGTCATGCTGACAGGCTGTAGGAACTGCATGCCCGTGAGCTCCCATGCACCATCGTTTGGATGAGCCAGGTTATCATCTCTGTAGACTACATTAGGTGCAGGCAGCACCCTGGCTGTTAGTTGCAATGGCTTATCACTCATGCGGATGCCAAAGTGGTCCAAGTACTGCTTATTTGCAGCAATGCAGCCTCGGACATCATCTTGAATGTTACGAAACCTCTCTTGTGGAGGCACGGCTGCTTTTCTGACGACAGCACTGGTTTGGTTCTCATCCAGCTTGCGTTTGCAGTGTTGGCCGGCCATGACCTCGCAAACTTCCACGGGAATGTAGTTTCTCTTGGAACCAACCTCAACGCATGGAAGGTTTGGGTACCGCAACTCCCGGTACGTACTCTTGAAGTAGGCAGCAACAGTCTGAGGAGGATCGCCAAAAGTGAGATCATTTGCTGAGCCGGCAGTCACCTTTTCAATGACATATCTGCGGCGGTAAGGCAAGTGGGTCGCTTGAACTTTCAACTTTTTCAGCTTCTTGTTTAACCTCAAAATCTGGGAATTGTCTAGTTTTTGAACTTGGTCCATATTTAGGTCACCTCTCCGATCACCCAGAATCTTGCCCATAAGGGACACCAGTGGCCCTGGCTCAAAAAAGGCAGTAACCATTGTGTTAACATTCACAAATGGTTTCCACTGTCCAGGTCTTAGGCTAGTCTGGAAGCCATGCCACAGCTCAAGACCACCACTGAGAGAGGCATCGCCTCGAGGTGGCCTGAAGAGAGACCTACCCACAACTGAAAGACGTGTGGACGGACCATACCGGAGGATAATTTCTAAAGCCTGTACAACAGCCTTTGGCACTTCTGGCGTCCTTGATTTACCATTGTAAAGCTGCCTCATAAGACTGAGGTCTAGTTGTGCGGCAAACTGTATCTGTACCACAAACTCATCTCGTCTTGCACCACCTTCTTCTTCCATAACAACAGTGAATGACTGCTTCTTAAAGCCAAGGGAATTTTTAGTGTACATGTTTTTCTGCCCATCAAACACTGGCAAATTTCCATTTAAATGCTTGGCATGTTGCTCCACAAGAAGGATGAATACACGACGCTTGCAATCCTTTGACACAACGGACTGTGTGCCTTCTTGTTTGCGAACGCTTATGTCAACGTCGTAGTGGAAAATGTTTCCGCTAGGCAGAGACACTTCAAAGTGATTTGCCACTAGCTGGATGGCCACTCCATTCCTCCCATAATCAGGACGACGGGGAAATTTCGAGTTAACAGAACGCTGTTCAAAACTCAAGCCAGCTAGTTCTAGAGCCACACTTTCTGGTGATCCATCCCCACTGCATCTGGCCATGGGTGCAAGACCTGCAGGTTGCAGGCTGGTGTTATGCTGCATTGCTCCGTCGGGTGGAGTAGGCGGAGGTGTTTCGGGAGTAGCATATTCTGAAAAAGAAGAAGAAGAAAAAAAAGGTAAATATAAAACTGAAAACACTGCAAAGAACTTGCCAGGCCTTCTTCGAACGAAAAAAAAAACAACAAAAAGAAGCTTACTAAGTCACCTTACTGAGTTAGTGAACACTGCATAAACCATATTGGCATGTGATGTGGAAATTTTGGCTATATACCACTTCATAGACAAATTTCACGATCAAAGGATCACTTAATATTTCTGACTAATTTATAAGGGAAGAAACATCATGCATTCTTTTGACAAAGAGAGACAGTAGTTTTAAAATATGTAATTCACTAATGCACTAAACACACACTGGGAACCATTTCAATTTGGAAGTGTCTACAGTCAAAACCCCACTAACGAAATCATGTAACAACAAAATAATTTCCTGTCCCAAGCAAACACCCATAGGATACAACAGATCTCACATTTCTCGACAACGAAACGTTGCTAAGCTGCAATCCCATAACAGTGATGATTGACCGGATGTTTTCCCATACATTTTCTCCTCTTGCAAGATTGGCATGCTCCAAAATGAGCTCAAATATCTTTGCTTCACACTTACTGTGTTCAGAAGCACAACACTGTGCTTGCGTGGTTGCCGCCATCTCTGTTTACAAGCTCCGCATGGTGCCGGAAGCATTCAAACACGCCAGATGTCATTGCTAGCATGTCACTTGTTTAGATCTTTTTTTAAGTGCATTGCCGCATTAAAGTGTAGCCACATCACTGCTCATGCTAGCGGCATGGGGGCTTGGCTTGTGCACACGTACAGCTGTTGGCATGCTCAACCCTTTCAGGGTCAATGACGTACATGTACGCCCTCTGCGAACACCTTCAAAATGGTCAATGATGTATATGTACGCCATCACTTGTACGTTTAAAAGTATGCCTTTTTCGATCATTTCTCTTGCTTGGCATGTGCTGCCACATTGCAGGAATACGTGGAATTTTTTTCTTGCACAGATATCTGCCCCTCTCTTTTTTTCTTTTTAGTGCTTTGCTACAGCAGTGCACCGGCTATCGCTTGCGCATTCGGTCGCACTCGCGCAAGCAGGCGGAGGCTAGTTTCGGTTTCGTCTATGGCTGTACCCGCTTCTTGCGCCCAAAATACTGATGGCTGTCTAGTTTAGAATCTCTCAAAAAAGGGGTGACCGCTTTAATACTCTCATTTATTGCTCCCTGGGGCACAATGCCGCCGTAGTTGCGTTTCCAGTTTTAGGGACTCTCAAAAACCACTCCTGCCTCGGAGATAAGACGAAGAATTATTATAGTTTTCAGACTTACTAGCGTGTGGAAATAAGAGCCACGTGCCAGTAAGCCCTTGCTTCCCTTCTCTTCCAGTCACTCAAAACTTGCGAAAAGAGGGGTTGCAAGCACGTGCCTAAACAATGCTTTGCAGAAGTCTTGCCATCATTTAGTACAAGAAAGCTTTCAAGCCCAATGAGGTCGACTTCAGCAGGCAGGGTATCCGGGGTATGTCACTATGTCAGTGGCTAACTATTGCAGGCAGTCAAGAAGTCCCAGAAGGAGCGAGTGCAGAATAAACCCCAGAGCGAGAAAGGGAATTTTCGTAGGACCGCTGCAATACCGTACTTTCACGACGTCTCCTATCGCCTGAAAAAGATTGGGGGCTGTGTCGGAGTGCAAGTAGTTTTTACGGTATCCCGTAAGTTGTCGTCACTTTGCAACGTAAGAAAGAGGTGACGGGAACAAGTGCTTGCACAACTAACCACAGAAACAAGTTTGTGAATTGTGTCAAACAAGTGGTGTACGAGATTCCACTCACATGCGGAAAGAAATAAGCAGGCCAGACTGGAAGGTGCCTGAATGAAAGACTGCGGGAGCACAACAACATTGTGCATAAATCAGTGCAAGGACACCTAGGCTTGCACTGTCGAGATTGCGGATGCCAACCAAAGTTCCGCAAAACCAAAGTTGTCACTAGGCACAAAAATCAGATGACTCGTGAAATCACTGAGGCATCCGAGAGTGTTTGCCTGGGGGATGACTGCGTCAGTATGGCATCTTTGAGACTAACGCAGAAGGAAATAACGTATCTGAATTTGTAATGCAGGAATATGCGATAGGTGCGTGATTCATTGGCATGAGTGTTTATCGGTATTGTAATATTTATATATTTTTTAGAATCAATTTTTGTAAATGTTTTCGGTTTGTTTGTAACTATGATATGTGATTGTATAAAAGCATCACGAGTCGGTCCAATAAATTCAATTGTAAGTTTGCGCTTGTGTTCGTGTGGTTCAGTCTTCATCCTCACAGTGATGCGCAATAACGTAACAATGAATAGATGCCAACAAGCCCAGGCAAGTACCCTTATATTTCCATGGCCACTCTACCCCGCGGCTCCATAGGTGACGTGCAAGTGGCAAAACATTCTGCAAAACTTTCTGTATGTTTTGGCACCCGACATCACAACTAACCGCAGTAGAGCATGCAGTCACCGTGATTGATGCTGTAGGTTGACACAGTGTTGTACGGAACGGCGTTTCAGAAACTAGTTCCTTTTGGGAGGAACGCAGGACCGCCACCATTCCGTTCAGGATCGGTGGAACTATAACTCGTTACGTTTACGTAGGAATAGCTCGGGGAACGGCGCTCCTTCTATAAACGTTCCACGGCAATGAACAGGGGCACGCATGCAGCACAGCAGGGATAGGCGACCGCGTGAGGTGCAGAAATCTACCACTCGTTTTCACGTAAATACCTATGTTGCATCCTGGTTTTCACTTTTATTGCATCCAAGTTACACTTTGGTTTTACCTGTTGTGAGGCAACGCCTTGCTGCGTGGAGTGTACGCTTCCAACGTTTTATTGCTTTTATGTTCGCGTGCTCGCTGACTGCGATGCTTCGGCCATGTTCCTGGGAGTATTTTTCTTGTGTGGTCTTTAGGGGCTGGCTTGATTGGCCCTTTAGTATCTCGTGCATGCCGCCGACAGCTATCGACAAATCTGTCTTTTGACACTTGTTTGCGTGGATGGCGTGGAGGTGAACAAGCAACGCAGTGGATGCGGGCGCCGCAGTAGAGCCTGTCCGGTGCATTGGATGCTTGTGTTTGGGCAGGCTTCAATGTGCGAGTTATCGCTGCAGCTATCGGACTACAATTATGTTATAGTTCAGTTGGACGTCCGCTGCACCTGTAACGTCCCTGTAATACTATAAACGATACACGTACATCCCAACACTACAATCTTGTTGCACCCGCTGCGCCTGCCCTGGCTCCTACGACCTCGGTTGACTGTTCTTATTTTTTGTACAACACAGCAGTACCCTCAAGCTCTTCGATGGAGCTGCTCTTCAACACTGCCAATGAAGTGCTGATGAGAAAGCAGGTTTGTATGCCGGACACCAGCATCGAGATGAAACTCTAAGTGGCTTTACTAAACAAGGGGCTTTACTAAGTTTCGAATGCGTATCGAGGGCATTATTTTCTACTCACACTACCATATATGAATCACCACTCATCAAAAGCCTATGCATTCTTCATTTCGATGAGGTTTCCTCTGCAAGAAATATAATTATTTTGGTGCATGTGTGGAAATTTTGATTTGAATGTCTGAAGCGCAGTATCCTGACTGCGCATTTGAAGACAGACGTAGAAAGTGCCACAAGTGCCACATGCGTTGCACTTGTAATAGACGAGCATCGAAGTTGCAGTTGACATGTCTGTACTATGGTAAGTGCAAGGCCGCATGATTTCCACCAGCTGTTTCAAACATGGAACCTCCAACTGTTCCTGAGTAAGCACATGGTTACAGGTTCACAAAGCTGCGGCGGCCGGTGATGCAACAACTTTGACATTCGTAAGAAAAGATTAAGCAGCGCAAAGACGGAACACACAGAAAGGCGCGCCTATACAATGCTGAACTCGCAACTATTTTATTTCTTTGAATGCAAGGCCTTTTTACGGCACACATCAGAGCAATGGAAGTTGATTGCATCAAACCTTGCGATGATGAATGACACCTGTGAAGAAGTTACCGAAAAAGGAAAAGCAAGGAATGGTGGCAGTGCAGTCTAAAGCTTAAAAGCTGAAGCATGCTCATGATATACAAAGCAAAAGTAACAAAAAATTACAATATAAATCCTAAAACCAAATGAGAACCAAACAAAACCAAACAAGCGAGGAAGTTGCGCGAGTACAAAGATAACTTCCCGGCTTGTTTGGTTTTATCTTGGTACTCAGTTGGTTTAAGGATCTATATTTGTAATTACTTTTCTTTTTTGTAACTTTTGCTTTGTATATCATGAGCATGCCTCAGTTAGAGGGACCGACAACTGCCCAGAACATGAAATGACTCCGCTGATGGAAAGATAGTCCGTCGCACTGACTCAAACGAACCCTGTTTTTTTCGTGAGAGATGGATTTATATTTTTATTTCTTGATTGAAAGTCGCCAAAAATGACCTGTGGTGTCTCTGGCGGCAAAAACATGAACGATCCGATGAACGCAGCCATGTGACCGTTGAATGCTGTACGCGGCCGACGATTTTTTTTTAGTATTGAAATATTGTTCGTTTCTTTATATATATAAAAAAGTATTACTCCATAAAAATGTACATATATGCCTGCGTTAGTAGTATGCATTAAAGTGGCACTGCCTTTGCGTGACGTAATGATCCCATGCTCGTCAGCGCGTCTTGAGCAACTTTTCAGCGTGCTCATGCAACCATGCATGCAGTTTCCAGGTCGCTAAGATTTTGGAGCAACATAGTTTTGCTACCTACACTTGGTCTCAGAAATGACGCGCACTGCTGCTCGGCTCGGCCTCGCATATGCTTAGTGACGTTTTCGATTACTTGGCTTGGCTCGTGCATCAAGAGAGTAACGACGCTGGGACAAGCCACCCATGACACAGGCGCAGGCAACATTGGACGCATGCGCACACAACACGGTACAGATACAGGGAAGGTGTATAATGGCACATCATCTCATTGTAGCAGCTTGTTATTTTCAAAAGTAGTTGAAAAGCTATAAATAAAGGTGGGTAAGCATAGTTACAGGAACTCCTGCGAAAGCAGAACAACGATGGCTTTCACAAATCGCGAGAAGGGCTGGCGGCATCGCTATCAATTCTTGGCATTGCTGGAGGAAAGGTGCGTCCGTGTTTAGAGCCATTCAGATCGAAAAATACTGCTTGTAAAATAACTAAGTGCTTTTGGGATTAACTACTGCAGCTACAAACACTGCGAAGGGTGAGCTTTCTGTAGCGCCGTAAAAAAATGGGTCGAAAAAAATCAGTTGTCGGTCCCTTAAAGTTTTAGACTGCACTGCCACAACTCCTTCACTTTCCTTTTCGGCAACTTCTTCACACGTGGCATTATCACAGCAAGATTTCTTGTGTCACTTTTTCGTTGCTCTTATGCGTGCCAAAAACAGGCCTTGCATTCGAAGGAATAACATAGCGAGTTCAGCACTGTATCTGCTAGTCTTACACTAAAGGCAAATAACAATTTATGTCAGAGTGAAAGCTCAATGTATGACAACGTCTAAAACGGCAATATTATCAACAGCAGTGCCCTACTTACAGAGAAATTAAGCTAAATGTATCGCACGAGGACGAGTCTGACTACAATTAATCACTCGTAATCAAACTAGCGGCAATAAAAGAACTTTCCGTGCATCAAGAGACGTAATAAAATGCTGCTTGTTTTTGATTCATGGAAAAAAGGCCCTCTTTGGCATTGCCATGGGGAACAGCGCTCATGGTTCGAAGGTTACGTTTTCGCCGAACTGCGCTTCGCCCGGCGCCCGGCTTCGCTCACGCGGTCGTGTCTCAGTGGTAGTTTCGGTATCGCGTACTGCTGTGTGTTTTGCGCGCTTGTGAAAGTCGCTCTGACAGAAAGTTCGACAAAATGCCGCATGCATGTGATGTTGCCGGATGCCCGAATGGTGCACGCCGCCGCGCAGTAAAGGCGGGCAAAATTGGGCATGGCAACAGTGACGTGAGAAAGACCGCTTTCACGCGGGTGATTTGAAGTGCGCTAACGCGATGCGGACCACTAAAACGTGATTTTATTTCAAAATGAGCACTTTCTTGGCACAAAAGTAGCACTACGAGGTTTCTGGACCGCTATTTCCACAATCAACATCGACTTAATATTTGCCTTTATTGTTCCTTTAAGTATGAACCAACTCGCGCAAGCATCCGTTCTAGCTTTTGCAATCGGCTTGGGATTGCACAAAAAGTGTGAGGACAGGCAATCTTGATTGAACTAACTGTGGCGTTTGTGTCAGATTTGAATTACGTGAGTTTTCCCCACTGAAATCCACATCACTTTGCCGAGACCAATGGGCCAGTTTGAATTATGAGACGTCGAGTTAAAGAGGTTTGACTGTACCAAGATGCCACTTACATCCTAGAAATGCCGGTAGGAAGGAAACAGCAGCTAAAGGGGTATTCAGACGGGGGAGGAATGCTCGGGGGAGACGGGGGGGGTTGCGGATCACGTGACCACGACGTCACGGATTAGCGAGTGGGCGTGACCCCCCCGCGCCTCCTCGGAGGAGACGGGGACGTTTTCCCCGAAAGGACAAACAATCCCCCGGCGGTGGGGGATGTGGCGGAATTTCTGGCTCTTGTTTGGCCACATTGTTGCACTTGCTCCTGCAGAGAGCGGCAGTGGGTGTCCAGTCTGCAGTTGGGGTCATCTGTAGCTGGGGTCATCGTCGTCAGCAGCTGGTGAAACGGGCGGTACAAGCCACAGGAGTAGTCTGGTAACACTGGTCTCCCCCTCCGTTCGCCCCATCCGTGTGAGTGGGGGGCATTTGTGGCGACTTCTCCTCGCGAGTTGACGTCACTAGGCTCCGCCTTTACCCCCCGAGCATTTCTCCCCCGTCTGAATACCCCTTAACCTGCAGTGCCCCTCTTCCGATTTTGTTTTGACTGGCCACCACATTACTGTCTTAACCCTCTGAAGGTGTGAGAAATATACAGTTTGTTTGTGCTCTACTTTCTGCCAAGTGAATTGTACCACATCTGGGAAGCCCGGACAAAAGTTTTTATTCCTTGTGCAAGAATACTTGAAAAACGAGCGGCACAGCATCTGACGTACCACGGACCACTTGAAGCCATGAGCCGAGGTAGGAAAGAAGATGGCTTTTAAGGGCTCGTTTTTCCTTGTTAGACACAATATTAATGAGAACTAACAGACAATGCCAAGGAAATTATAGGAGATGTTATTTGTAATAATTGGAAAATAAACGTGAAAAAAGTAAAGTGGACGAAAAGATAACTTGCCGCCGGCAGGGACCAAACCTGTGACCTTCGAATAACGCGTCCGATGCTCTACCACTGAGCTACGGCGGCGGCCATCCCCCCGTCCGCTTTATAGGGTATATATGTGCATTTAAACTTAGGAGTGTTAGTCAGCGCCAATCGCAGCCATGGCGGCGAGTGTGGAACACTCTTTTTCTGCCTTTTTGGCGTCACGTAGCACGTGATCTTTTTACGAGCTGGCAGCTGACCAATTATCCCTCGTATACTACCTAAAGGCATCAAGTCTGCCAGAACAAGACCCTCGCTATGAATGAAGGAAAGAAGATGGCTTTTAAGGGCTCGTTTTTTCTTGTTAGACACAATATTAATGAGAACTAACAGACAATAATGCTAAGGAAAGTATAGGAGATGTTATTTGTAATAATTGGAATATAAATGTGAAGAAAGTAAAGTGTACAAAAAGATAACTTGCCACCGGCAGGGACCGAACCGAGGTAGGGCACACATTGACACACTGCCCACATAGGGCTTCAGATTTTCAGATTTGAAGAAGATTTTATCTGCTTATGAAGGACCTCAAAGCATGCAATGCGAGGCAGCATTTGCCAGGGTCTAAAAAGAAACACTGTTTTTTTTCTGTGATGTTGTTGAGCACCACCAATACCTTGTGTGTTTAGTGGTGGTGCATGGTCAGCACCTTGCCCTCGTGCAACACGCTCTATCACATTGTCTTTTAGTGTTCTATGAAAGTACAAAATACGAATGAGAATAGCTGAACTGAAGTGAAAAGTTTTTGGAAATGTCTGCATATAAGAAGCAAATGTGAAAAAAACCTTCCTGGCCTAACTTTCAACCATAACGTTCAGCATATTTGCAGTTATTTAAAAACAGTTGTTCACTCTCGAATCAAAGCTACCTGCAACTGATATAAGTACATTGCAGGAATGCCAGAAGTATATTTTGCACTTGCTGGACATCATATTAATTGCGGATGAGCAACCAAAGGGACACCAAGAGCAAAGACAGTGAAAAAGGCAACAAGGAAAACAACTCATGCTACTAATGCCACTTCTTAATTCAAATAAAAACCAAATTATTGTTGCGGTATCCTCCACATGAATGAGTTAATCATTTCTGTGGGCCTACGTATTTCCTTTTGAGTACTAGAGGCAGTTTTCGCTTGCAGGTGCAGGTGAGACACATATGTCGAAATGACCAACAAAGAGTAAAGTTTGGCAAAGACCACTTGAAAAAGACTCGTGTTCACTCGTACATTGCTCGAAATTAAACGATGCATTGTTAAAATTGTTGAAATTGGTTGATGCGTCAATGATCGAGCACGGGAACATGAGCGGTCTGTTTTCAATATTGCATCATGTCATTTCGTATGCACTGCAGGTCCTGTGCTTGTGAGCCAATGCTCACTAGTATTCAAATTTTGGGCAAGAGTGGGAATTTACCAGCCAGAGAAATTATGGAAGCATGCCATATCAGAAAGAGAGGAAGTGATTGTGTCAGTAACACTACTGGGGTTTTACACAACAAAGAAAAGGAATTTTTAGGCCTGATGTTCTAATCTGCATTTTGTCTTGGGCAATATGTCTTTGGGTTATGCAATATATCTGCAATATGTCTTTGGGGTTATGATGGGCAAAAAGGGAGGGGGGAGGGGCAAAGGTGCTACTTAGATTAGGAACAGCCAGGTCAGATTTTATGTTTGGCCTAGCATTTATATTTACAGAGCAAAGCTTATGATCTGTGTGCTGTGTTGCAGTAGGGCAGTGGTCTCACGGTCACCTCAGCTAGCTGGCCACAGTCTAGAAATTTAGTTCCACAAAGGCTGGGATGGGACATTGAAAAAGGTAGAAGGAGGAGGAGAAGGGGGGTGGGGGTGTTAGCGTTTACAAAATTCAGTAAACGTTACCACTTGAAAGGTGGCCTTTCCCATATGTCATATATGGGTAATTTCTGAGGGGCATTTGGCACCAGGATTCGAGCAACATATAGATACCAATCTCCAGAATGACTAAGCTTTTGACACTCATTCTGAAACATAGTTTTTGTTCTACGGTCATGTCTCAGCACATGGTGAACGCATGGGGTGCCTCATGAAAAAAATGCTTCAGACCAGTCTGTGTAGCTGTGAACATACGTAAGGAAAAAAAAGAAGGGGGTGGGGGACGAAGACAGTCATGTGCGGGCTGGGCCGCTAGCGAAACATTCACGGGCCACATGTTTGAGACACCTCCAGCAGGGGTCATCCACTGACTTCACTTCACTTGATGAGATGACAGCAAATTCTGAAAAATCTTCCTCTGTACTACCTTACCTACCATGTTGAAGCAAAATAATTTTGAACAGTTCTCACTAGGTTGGGGTGGCGTGCGTGGCACATGCGCTGTCTCCTCCCGTGGCTGCGGCCTGTGTCCACCCGGCTGAGCATGTCCTCCGCCCTGGTTACCACCACTGCCTCTGCCTCGTCCACGGCCTCGGCCTTTTCTTGAATTCGATGCTTCTGCCTGCATTGTTCACCTTCACGAAAGGAATCTGCAATATCAGACAGGAACGTAGGGCGTGGATTGCACAAATCACATGGGACAAAGCGCCACATGAAATCAGCACAAAAAACACATGGGACAAAGCGCCAAGCCATCAACTGAATATTTACTTTAGTAATACATGGGAACTTGTGGGATGGGCAGGACCCTGACACGGAGAAACAACATTCACTGTCGTTACCCCCACTACTGGATCGCATTACCACAAGAGCTCTCTGAAGAAGTTGATATGTGCATCCCGATAGGTACATTCTTTACGAAAGCCAGTGACCGATTTGTTTTTAATTGCCTTGTTCCTGCTATACCTTGAGTAATGCATGTTTCCCCTACTTTATTTATGCGGGCCTGAAAAGCACTCAGTTCCTCGCGCATTTCTGGCTCTCTTCCGACGCCAATTTTGTGCCAACTAGACAAGCCTCATGTCTAGAATGGCAACCATGAGTGCAAGGCTCGGAGACAAATCTGTACGAATTCGTACCGTGACAGCCACATTACCGACAGGGAGGCATTCTTTTGTATGCCCGGTGTGCAGCGTGCGCCCTAACCTAAAAGTACCCAACTGCTGAATCGCATACACCCCGAACTGAGCAAGAACGATGCGAAACTGTAAACGCTGTCAACTTTCCAACAATGCAATCGAGCGCGTGCCACGCCTTTTCGTCCCTTGCAAACAGTGCCGTAAGTAGCCGGGGGGTGGGGGTTCTCCCACCCACCTCACCCAGCAAAAAAAAAAAAAAAAAAAAAAAAAAAAAAACTTACATTTTTGTATGCATAAACATTTGCGCACACATTTGCGCACACAAAAGAACCTGCGTCCCTGCTTTCAAACACAGCCCCAGCAAACGGTTACCAAAGTGAACAATTAAATATTCAATTACAGGCTTGTGTAGGCGCGACATAAAACAAAATAACATAAAAGCAACAGCGTCGTGTCAACGAGTGGATAGGTGAACGGTTGCGTACGCCACCGACACCGAAACTGTGGGCGACGCAACACAATGCCGGACGCCGCCAACACCGAAACTATGGGTGACGCAACACAATGCCGGACGCCACCGACACCGAAACTACGGGCGACGCAACACAATGCCGGACGCCGCCGACACCGAAACTACGGGCGACGCAACACAATGCCGGACGCCGCCGACACCGAAACTACGGGCGACGCAACAGGGCCAATTCTCGAGCCCCACGTTTTCTTTGCAGTCCAAAGCAATCACTGCAGCACACGACGTCAGTGGCACGTTGTTTATCGTTATTCACCAGTTAGCAGTAATAACTCGACGTGGCCGAGGCACCACTGGAAACGCTGACGCAACTGCTTGCTCGAGTGCTCTTTTGAAGTGGTACGCTGTTCGTTCAAGTCACTGGGAATACTCATGCGACATGTCAGCACGCATTTTCCTCTCGAGGTATATTATTCCAGTCGCTTAATTATTCGTTCGGAAACGCCGACACTTCATTTCAGGTGAGCTAAGATGCTGACATGCCGAGAACCAACAAATATGTCGCTTCTAGAAATGGGTACACATATACACCAGCGCACACTGCATTTCAAGACACACTTGTTAACCACATATAAGTTTTAAGGCAGTGACCGCAACGGCATTTCAGGGAAGCTTGCACTAGTTAGTGCTAACGCCAAATCAACTAGACAACTAGACGCTGTAACAGCTCGAGCACAATCGGATGCGCTGCAACTGCAAAGACGACGAGGTAAGTACGTAATTCCTGATGCTGACAGTGTGGATGGGCACAGAGCGTTCAAAATTTTCGTAGTGTTATAGTGCTGGTTCGGACATAAAGCGTAAAAAATAGCAAAAAAAGAAAGAAAAAAGCGATCAGCGAAGAGCTTTAGCTAATATCAGCACAACTAATTTTTACGAATTCTACAACGGCCCCTGTAGCTGCGCTGAATGAACTGAGAAGGGCAACACAAGTTGACGGAGGGACTTACCTAATAAATATGCCACCTTTGCAGAGAGTAGCGTCTATCATACCGTTCCCGAGTGAGCTGGGACCTGTCTGAGTCAGACTTGTCAGCAGCTGGCGAACGGACCGACAAAGAGCAGCAACAAGCAAACAATATGCTACTTAGCTGCTTGGATAAATTGCTCGAGTTTCTTTCTTGAAGCAGGGTGGTTACATCTGAAGCACAGAGTAAGAGTGTATTACTCTACATTTTTGTGGTAGTTGAAGTGAACAAGTGAGAGGAATTTCTCGACGTCACTGCGAATTCGCTTTAAAAACGTAAGTTCATGTAAGACAAAGACATACGTATCTCTTATCTCGCTCCATTCACTTCGCCTAGCTTCGTTGAACAGGCGGGCGTTTCAAACAGAGTTCTTCAATTACACGAGTTGTGAGGCTCAGTGTTTGAGATGATTTATCAGAGTCAGGAGATAGAGAGAGAAAATACACTTTAATAAAACAAAGTGGTTCCTGGAAAACTTCGGGCGGGGCCCCTCTTCCAAGATCCCGCAGCGACTCACGGAGCCTAATCGAAGGGGCTTAGCGATTGTAGTGCCAGCTGTTGATAAAAAAACAAAGCAATATAATTATTTTATTATGTTATGTTACATAACGTTGCAACAGTGCGTTTATTTCGAGGTTTTCATTATTTTTTTTTTTCGGATGAAATTGTGGCCCCAGAACTTTTCGGCATTTTTTAAAAAGTACTTCTTTCTAACTATCGCCACGGCAACTTGCAGAATGTCATTCCGTGCTGGTCCTCCCTGACTGTACTGATTGATTCTGCTTGTCATACAGTGCCGTAGTGCCCCCGGCACTACGAGTGCTTTTTATTTTTATTTTTTTTTTACCTTAGGGCCCACCACATGGGCGGTGCCCAAAGCGATGACACGGAGCAAACGGAATAGTGTTCCACATTCCGTGACGCGATGCCCGTTGCTCCGAGGTGGCGTGTTGGTATGATCGCAGCTAAAGTCCCTTTAATCGCAGCTAGAGTTACTGTATATGCTATCTAAAGGTAGCATATACAGTAACACTAATCGCAGTTGGGATGAGGGCAGAGGTGCAATCGGGAGTGGGTGTAAATCCCTTAGCGCACCCAGGATTTCTGCCAGGGGGGGTGGGGGGGTGAGATTCTGACAAGATTACAGGAGTGCGAGGGGGGCGGGGGGCAAGCACATTGCATAATATGCCATCTCCTTGCTTCCCCTGGAGTAATGCGACAAGAAATAAAATACCAACTAATAATAATAATAATAATAATAATAATAATAATAATAATAATAATAATAATAATAATAATAATAATAACATCAATTATGATGATTATTCAGCGTTCTAGAGAAAGGTCTTCAAATAATTACACAAAGGCATTCCTCAAGTACAAAGAATCTGCTGAAAAGCAGAGACTGCCTACTCTCAGTACCTCAAATGAATTCTATAATCACGATCTCACTCTACACGAATTAAACAGGGTACTTTCCACCGGTAAAAAAATAGCAACAGGGCCTGACCGGGTACACTACACAATGCTGGCGCATCTTTCCCAAGCATCGGCGGTGGCACTTCTCCAATTCTTCAACAAAATATGGGAATCCGGCATAATGCCTCAAGATTGGAAAAATGCAATAGTCATACCTTTTCTAAAGTCTGGTAAACCCCCAACATGTCCTAGTAGCTACAGGCCCATTGTATTAACAAGTTGTCTTGCAAAAACGTACGAGAGCATTATAAACATAAGACACCTTCATTCTTGAATCAAGACACCTAATAGACTCCCACCAATACGGATACAAAAAGGGCTGCTCCACCACTGACCATCTGGTCAGACTGGAGCACGAAATACGAGAAGCGTTTTTACGCAAGCAATACTGTCTCGCAGTTTTTTCGACTTAGAGAAAGCATATGACACGACGTGGCGATATGGTATTCTAAGAGACCTTGCAGACTTGGGGATCCGTGGAAGAATGCTAAAATGCCTATGTGATTTTCTCTCGAATCGAACATTTCAAGTACGTCTCGGCACAGCACTTTCACGAACATTTGTCCAAGAAAATGGCGTACCACAAGGTTGCATTCTGAGCACTACCCTTTTCATAGTCAAAATGAACTCCATTAACAAGGTCATCCCCCTCACAGTCATGCACTCTGTCTACGTGGACGATCTCCAAATTGCCTGTCGGGCCTCGATCCTTTCAACTTGTGAACGGCAACTCCAAATCACTATAAATAAACTGGCGAAATGGGCTGACAAAAACGGTTTTCGCTTTTCCACACAAAAAACTACTGTTGTTTTATTTAAGCAGAACAGAGTTACATTCGACCAAAAACTCAACTTCCTAGCCCACATAAACGCACTAAAAGTAAAGACAAACAAAGCACTCAACCTTCTTAAAGTGTTATCCCACAAACAATCGGGTTCCGACCGACTGTGCATGCTACGCATCTACCGTTCTATTGTGCGCAGTATTTTAGACTATGGTTGTGTCGTCTACGGCTCAGCACGGGAGTCGTACATTCAGCGTCTTGACCCTGTACAGAATCTCGGCCTACGACTGTCCAGTGGTGCCTAGAACATCCCCTGTGCAGAGTTTACATGTAGATTGTAACGAGCCTCCTCTATGTCACCGAAGAATGTCACTAACCCTGTCTTACGTTTTGAGAATCAAGTCATCACCTGAACACATAAATCACGACATTGTCACAAAATGCGACTCACGCTTACACTACCTAAACAGACCACACTTAATCAAGCCACTTATTTTAAGGTTTGAAGAATACTGCCGCTCATATGTCGTATCAGAAGAAGCGCTCAATGTAGCAAACAAACCGCCAAGACTGCCCCCATGGTTTGACCTAACACTACTTTGCGACTTCTCCCTAACGCACCTAAAGAAAAAAGACCCCACCAGAACACATCATTCAGGAATTCCGTGCACTCCAGCATAAATATAGAGACTGCACCGAATACTACACAGACGGCTCGAAAACGGAAAATCATGTGGGTATTGGGACTGTAACAGGGGAATGTGCTGTCAGTGTTAGACTTCCTCAGTGCATATCCATTTTCACAGCTGAGGCTTATGCCTTGTATGAAGCAATTCGATATATCATAACTGGGGAACATAAGAAGGCGATAATATACACGGACTCGTTAAGTGTACTAAAAGCTCTACATATGAAATCTGAATGTGAACCTTTAGTTGGCGACATTTTAAATATGGTCGTTCGGAGTAGCCAAGCCGTTTCTATTCGTTTCTGCTGGGTCCCAAGCCATGTAGGGATACCTGGCAACGAAAATGCAGATAAATACGCTTCTTTAGCAGCACACAAAGCCCTTACAAAAATAAAAATTCCCCTGAAAGACAGCAATAGAAAAATTCGTCAAGCACTGTTAACTAAATGGCAGCAGCACTGGAACTCGTATACGAACAATAAGCTCTATGTAGTAAAGCCCATACTCGGAGAATGGAAGACCTGTCGTCACCAAGAACGGTTTGTTGAAGTTATACTAACCCGACTCCGTATTGGGCACACACACCTGACCTACAACTTCCTGCTCACAAACGACGAACAGCCAACATGTGAAAAATGTCAAGAAACCTTAACAGTAATGCACATACTGATCACATGTCCCCATTACGATACGCAGAGACGAAAATATTTCGACCAACTATACAAATATCATACGCCTGTCCACCCTACTCTGCTTCTTGGAGATGATCCACTCGTACCCTTGGGCTCTGTGCTAAACTTCCTAAAAGAATGTGGCTTTCTAAATAAGCTTTAAAACTGCTTTAATGTTCATTAATGTGTGCATCAATGTTTAAAACTGCAACAATTTCAACGTTCAAACTTCAAAACACCTAGTGAATGGCGCAGCATAACCCTAGCTGCTTTTGCGCCAAAAAAAGAAACGAATTAACTAACTAACAGATTCACGCAGCAAGCACTGCGGCAACAAGTTCTAACAAGCAAACTGAACGTGCGCATGCGTGCACATCAAACTTTGTAGTTTCCGTCCGATGTATTACATGCAAAAAAATTTGCAGTGGCTTAGCTAGGCAGCTCGGCTATGTCAGGATATACGTAGCGTTAGCAAAGGTTCAGCTGAATATTCTTAGCTTTCCAGATTGTCTAGGATTATTAGCCTTCTTATGTTCATTCTTCGTACGCTGAACCGCTAATTGCCAGGCAACTATTTCGGGATCCGATGAGATAAGCTTCTCGGCTCTTCTGCGCCGTCGAGCAGCATTTGCGCTCTCCTTCTCCATGGCGTTACCCACCTGCAAACGCCAGTCAGAGGCGCTATCAAGCGGCCCCAGCGCAGTGTCAGACGGCGACTGCACAGCGAAGGCGAATAGCTGCGCGCGCGCCGGCGCCACTGTGTGACTGTGTCTATGGCTACGACGTCACTCCTCTCGAATGCGGCGCAGACCAGCAGCGGTGCAGCGGCGGTGGCGGAGTCTGCGCGCGCGCCGGCGCCAGCGTGTCTGCCGCGCCTACGACGCCACTCCTCCCGAACGCGCAGACCAGCAGCGGCGAGCCGCGCGCGGTGGTGTTGGAGAGCGCGTGAGATGCCAGCTCCGGTGACCCAGCTGTGTGACATCACTGATCCTCGCGCATGCGCAGCACGGCTCATGACCATCCACGCGAAATCGGCTCCGGCTAGGCAAGTGTAGCTAACGCTACAGAAGTGGTAAAAAGAGTGGACGAGAGACGTTTACTGAAAAAAAGAAAAGGAAACGTGCCGCGCCAACAGACCTTCCGCACTTTCCCAAGGTTCTTTTTTCTTGCCAGACGTCGTTAAAAACATTTACTCATTCCGCCACGGCTTCTTGCTCTTCCCATCTTCGCAACGTATGGACTCCGCATGGCATGCTTGGGGTCACTGTGTGCGTGCGATGTTGCGACAATGGCTGGCGACGCACGTGACACTACAGTAAAACCTCGGTGATACGATCACGGCTCGTACGAATTTCGGTGTGATACGATTTTTTTTGTGGTCCCGGCCACGGCCAATTAGCCTGCATTGTATTGGAGTACGGTTGTTGTGAACCAATTTGCACCCCTGACGTTTGATACGAACGTACGCTAGCGTACAGGTACGAACAGGTGCTGCCCGCACTGTCGCGGAAGACGCGGCAGTCACGCGCGGGCGCGGGCATGCGCGGGCGCGGGCATGCGCGCTGCGCGACCATCAACGGTGTGTCGTTGCCTTCGAGATAGTGCGCGCGAATCTTGGAGGCCTTTGTGCGCCTTCGCGTTTATATTACAGATGACGTTGACGTCGCGCTTTTTTTTTTTTTGCGACGTGTTGACGCGTGCTCCTGTGCTCGATGGAGCAGCGTCCTTGTAGTGTGTTAACACGTGCCTCCTACGTCGATTGCAAGCCATGTCCTCGCAATCAGACGTTCTATGAAACGAGACTGAAACTTGGGCTGCGGGTCCGTCATGAAGGTGGACGAAGACCCCGAGAGACGAAGCGGACGGTCCTGGCGAATTCTTGGCCTCTATCTATCGTGTGCAAAGCGCTTCTTAAGTCACGTTCGCCGCAGTACTCTGGTGTCATGCAAGCGGTCACGGGGCTCAACACACCTGGTGCAAGTATGATTACGAGTACAAGTATGATAGTTGACGTCTAAAAGCTTTGCTGGGAATCATTCAGAGCTGTTCATGACGTCTCTGCGACCCTGAGAAACACCAAATCAAAAAGCATGCCAACTTTCTTTTGTCGCATACCACAGTGAAACCTCGGTGATACGAATCTCACGGGACCACCAAAAATATTCGTATGATCCGAAATTCGTATCACCAGAAAGCACGGAAAATTAGCATGCGACAAATGAAAGCTGGCGTACATTTTCATTCATTGTTTGTCAGGGCTACTGTAACGTCAGGAAGAATCCTGAATGATTGTCAGTTAAGTTTTTAGATGTCGGCAATCATACCAGCACTCGTAAATATACGGCCCGTACGCGCGCATTTAATTAATGAACCAGGTGCGTTGTCACCCGCGACACTGGGAGGCCGTGACGCGTCTCTGAAGGTTTATTATGAAAAGTGTTCTTCTTACACCGTGATTCTGACGATTTGGCAGTGTGGCGTGCATGCCCAGCTTGCGTTCCCGCGCTCGCACGTGCTTGGCGCGTCTTCCGCGACAGCATCTCTTCGAACCTGGGTGGTACCGAACGTTCGTATCAAATGTCGCTGGGTGAAAATTGGTTCGCAACAACCGTACTCCATTACATTGAGGCCAATGAGCCTTGGCCGGGACCAACGAAATATTCGTATCACCCCGAAATTCGTACGAGCTGTGATCGTATCACCGAGGTTTCATAATTTTCCATGTTTTCTGGTCATACGAATTTCGGATGATACGAATATTTTTGGCAACCCCGCGAGATTCGTATCACCGAGGTTTTGATGAACGAGCCGCTTGGGAGGTGGCCTTTCTTCTCGCCGCACTAACCGTCTCGTTCGTCCGCTGTCAACGACGTTCAGAAAAAAAAAAGAATGCGCGACCACTCCGTTGCATCCATTAAGCGACAGACGGTACCATTCACCAGCAGCCCCGAAGAAAATAGAAAACACGTGCGTCGAAGCTTGGCGGATGCCGCCGACGCCTTCTTATCTTGAAAATTTGAGTGAGCATTGTCCCGACGTTTCAGAAACCATGCGGTTCCTTCTTCGGAGTTTCAGGAAGGGACACACATGAAGAGGGCTTCTTTTCTTGTTCGGCGGGTATGAAAGGGTGCTTCAGGCGGCGGCGGTGCTTGTCGGCGAAAGAACAGAGGAGTGCAAGGGCTTGACCGGAAGGCATTAGTTGAATAGTGAAGGGGGTGGGGAGCTTTTTAGACGTGTGGACGTGTCGAAGTGGCGGTACGCCAACACCCTTAGACTGGTGTTGGGTACGCAGATGCCTCTCTCTCTCTTCCTCTATTTCTTTCTTTTTTTTCTGCTGTACACAAGGGGTAGATTGCCTTGAGCGCGGTTCACGTTGTTTGGGGTTGTTTGTATATGCCAGGATTTATTTCCGGTAGTTGGTCTCAACTGCGAGGCTTGTAGTTTCAGGTCTGCGTCCTCGGAATGTTCGGCTATGGGATTGCGATCTCTTGCGATCTCTTGGGGACGTCGTTCCCGTCTTTCATTCAGGTTCTCGATTCAGCTGGCGTCGCAGCCAGCGCGAGCAATTTTGTAGGCATGTAATGCCTTCAATTTTCTCTTTCGGCGGCCGGGCGTTGGGAGCGATGGTTTCGCTCACGCCTCGGATAGTAGACTGATGCATTTCTGTGGTGGTGTTGATTGAAAAAAAAAAAAGGGGGGGGAGGGTGTTGCTGGATTTATCAGATTGCGTCGTGTTTTTGGAAGTGAACTGCTTTCTGAATAAAAGACTTTCCGCAGCCGTTCTTGGTGAGATTCTTGAATATATCGTATGTTTTTCTTTTGTTTTTTCACGTTGTGAGCTGCGGTGTGTTCCGGCTCTTCGCATTAATGTCTAAGACTAATATCTTCCGTATTTTGGGTGGGGGGGGGGGGGGGTCTGAAGAAAACTGAAGATATGGACTTGTGTAGGTGTTTTTGGAGAGTTTTATTTTCAGGCTACGAGAACATCCAAACACGGCCGAGAGTCTTATGTTTCAAGGTCGAACTGAATTCTCGTTCGATATGAGAGAGAAAAATTATGACGTAGGATCCCTTGACGATCGAATTAGACGTATCTGATAAAGATTTTTGTTTGCGGCTGGAGTGAACTGAGAACTCATCCCTCGATGTGTTCCATTGTTGTATTTGCCATGGAATGCTCTTTTGTAGCAATCAAAGGGGCAAGAAAATAAAAAAAAGGGGCCAGACTGACAACCCGTGAAAGCATCTTTTTTCTTGGAAAGCTGCTTCCCTGGAAGTGAGCGCAGAGTTATAGAGCATGCGGTTTACGTTCTTTCAATTTAGGAGTAGATGAGTGAATACAACACATTTCTAAAGCCAATAAAAAAAAGTCGACCTCAAGACACCTCTTGATATGAAATAAACTTTGGACTCTCGGTGAGGACAGCGGGGCAGTTAGGGGGGGGGGGGGGTTTACACCCCCCCCCCCCTCCCCGTCGGTGCGCCACTGTGTAAATCAAAGGACTGTGGGACGTCTCACGTTGGGTGCTCACGGGAAGACGACAAATGAGGCTGTAAAGGGCGATATGGGATGGGCAGGTTTTGAGGCGAGGGAAGGTCAGAGCAAAATAAGGTTCGAAGAAGGGAATATGAAGGAGAGTAGATGAGCAGAGAAGGTGTTCCGATATTTGTATAGGAAGAGCATGGACACACAGTGGAGGAAAAGAACTAGGAGGCTCACTAGTAATTAAACGAAAAGTCAGAGAGGCGGAGAGGATTTACTGGACGGCAGCTATGGAGAAAAAACCGGCTTTGAGTACCTATATACCGAAAGGGCAAAAATGAAATAAGGAGGGAGGCATTTTACGATAATTCAAGGGGAAGCGCTTTACTGTTTGAAGCGAGATCGGGTTGCCTTAGAACGCGTAGTTATAAAGCGAGATTCAGTAAAGAAGAACAATGCACATGCTGCGGGGAAGATAAGGAAACGGCGGAGCATGTTCTGATTGAATGTGGAGATATCCATCCCAAGTGTACGTTTGGGCACGAGCCTACATGAAGCCTTGCGTTTTAGAGACGACAATAAAAAGCTGAACACACCCGCGATTGAAATAACTAAGCGACGGTTAGAGTATTGGTGGCAGAAAATGAGAGAGAACGGACAAAAATAAATATTAAAAAAAAGGACATTCTGCCGTAAAGGGCAGAGAACTGGGCTGAGAATTTACGTTTTTTCTTCCTGTAGTAAGATAAATTTAATTGAAGTAGAGACACTAGGCTTGCAGCACTAGGAAAAAGAAGAGTAATGGTATTTTTTTTTTGTCGAGCCTGGTGGAACACTTGTCACCGCCCCGTTATAAAGGGGACACTCATAGCATCCATCCATCCATCCTCAGGTATACTGTGTACGTTCACTGTCTGACACATTTGTCCGTGAACGTGTCGGGACTTCTGAACGGAGCTTCGCAGCTGGTATGATTGAGGAATCCGCCCTTTTCACGTTCATGTTTGCATATGCGTGCAAAAGAAGGGAGGAGGGGCGCCACCCCTAATCTTACAAATGGGAGCGCCAATTCCGGGGCGCAATGTCTTCCGCAATGGTGAACTCAGATTTGGCCACGCAGGTTTTTGACGATAATGGCGGCCGAAGGCCCCTGATGTTACATTGCAAGAACTGTTTACTTCCCGTTTTACGTCAGGAAAGCCAAGGACCAATGGCAGGCCATTATGATAAGCACGTCACTGCTTCATTTTCATTTTTTTTTTTCGTTTTCATCCATTGTGAAGTGTGTTTTCCTTTGGACTCGACCAACGGGGGGGGGGGGGGGTCGCTGCAATGGAGCTTTGCCTCCCCCTAATGGGGAGCCCTGCGCACGTTTATGGCGAGTCGAACCTAGCTTTCGCGTCATTATTTCATGCACTGGGTTAGGGCTATACGCATGTTTTTTGACGACAATGTCAACCACGGACCCATGATGTTGCATTCAAGGAACTCTTCCCGCCTTTACCCCGTAAGCACCAATGACAGGGCTTTGTGAGAGGCACGTCATCGCTTCATATTCATTTGTGCATCCATTGTGGAGCTGGTTTTCTTTCGGACTCTACCAATGGAGGGTGGAGGGGTAGCTGCGGTGATATTTGGCCCCCTCTAATGGAGAACCCCGCGCACGCCTATGGGACGCGTAGTATATAAGTAAAAGAAACGCTCTTAGGTTTTAATAATTAAAACAAAGATACTCACAGGGTCCCTTATGCGTTCGCCAAAGACGACTCGAAGGCGGAAGCCATTTTCTTCTTTTTCTTCTCAGTCGATCTATTGCTCCTCCCCCGCCCCCCTCCGAAACCTTTCTGCACATAACGTGGTTTTGCACTGCCTCCGGCCTTGATCGGCACACCTTTTACCAAGCGACGATGCCATTTGATGACGTCACCATGTGAGGTCAGCATAGCGATCTGTGAAGTCATGGTGACGTCATCACGTGATGATTTTTTTGCATCACTCGTGTTGACGCCGTCGACGCGTGACGCCGACGACGGTCAATTTTCGCGTTTGATGAGGCATCTAAGGCTAATTCGCTTTAATAAACCAAGCTGCATATATATTGTTATGGGGTAAGGCGAACGCTAGTGCGATACAGGCTCAGGAGCGAAGACGTAGAAGACGAAGCGTGTGAAAGAACAGTTTAATTAACATATCTCATAGTCACGATATATGTAAGTGCACAAAAAATTATATCTACGGGCTTTATAGATTCTGCTCATGCTTCGTACGCCACATTTTGTATATGTACATAGTGCTTCTGATTATTTTTAATTTTCTTATTTTTTATTCTTCCTAATTTTCTTGTCTTTGCGTATTTCTTCAATACTACTATCATGAGTTTGAGTTTATTCAACCACGTGACAAGTACATGAAAGTGCACTGTATACGTGGTTTGGTGCAAAGGAAAAAAAAAGCTGCATTTCACAGCTTGACTGGCCCCTTCAACCAGAAAAAAAATCAAAATTACAAAGTTACAAAAATGACAAACAATTACAAAAAACTTCAGTGATGGGATAACCGGCTCTAACGTATATTTTTTTTTCATATATAAAAACAGTTCAGTGTGTTTTTGTTGTATGTGAAGAGTGCTCAGTTACAATCAACTGGTTCTATAAACGTTGGTTACAATATAGTGGACGTCGTCTACGCAGCGGCCATGTTGTGAACACTCGTTTTCGTCTTCCCAGTAAAGAATATGCCTTAAGCGAAGCCTGTGTTGCCTCACAAATGTAGTTGGCTTGTATGTGAAGGTGCGCCGGTCACTTGCGCATTTGTGTGCGCCGTTTTTCCAATAATTGATGCTCTCTCGATCGGGGGCTTGTCGGTGCACGTTTCTGACATGGCAAGTCATCTCGCTAGGTGCTGATATTTCATTCAAAGATAACTGTTATAAGATTATTGCAGGTTTCTTCCGCCGATTGTATTTCTTTATTCAGAAAAATGGCGTGACTTTTTTAAATGACGACCAGTGACACGTGTTTCGAGTTGTATCCATCCGCGTTTGAGCGGGCCACCGGGAACGGGGGAAACCGGATTCCCGCTGCCGCCGCCGCCTCCACTTGGTGACGTCAGCACTTCGAATGCGGAGAGCGCTTCGGCCTTAGAGTGTAGAAGGTGTTGGATAGACACGTTATGTAGTGCGTGTGGAGAGGAGGAAGAAACGGCTGAACACTTGATACTGGTCTGTAAAGGGGTTCACCCTATAGTCCAAAATAATGGCGCATAATTTTTCAAAGCATTGGGGTTTAGGAACAGTGAAGGCAAAATAGACTTTAAGCAGATAGAAATAACCAGGAAAAAGTTATCTGATTGGTGGCTACACTCAAGGCACGAGTGAAAATTAGATCCTTCACTACATAGTGCTAGTACATCGCTATGTATTGAAGCTAGGTGGCGTGAGCCGCCGCCCGATCTATTTATATATTTGACTTGGATACATAGATACCAGGGGCGTAGCCAGTGGGGGGGGGGGGGGGGGGGGTTAAATCCCCCCCGAAATATTTCGACTTGTGTATATATACACGCACACATACAAACGCACACACGAACATAAAAAAGGATGGTTGACCCCCCCCCCCCCCCCGAAAAAAATTTCTGGCTACGCTTCTGATAAAGAGGGAGAGAGCAAGCTCGCAGCTGCCACCTAGAGGGGCACAACGCCTGCCTACTCTTTCGGGAGGAAGGAAGAGATAGGTACAGCCTTGTTCATCCATCCATCAGCATTAAATCATTATTTTCCTCTAGTTTGTGCCTGAAGTGAAGGTTGTGTTTACCGATTTCAGCACCCAATCTTTCAGTTTGGCTGGAAATCTCGGCGGCAAAAATTTTGTTCAGTATCCCTTTAGAGGGGCGTAGCCAGAAATTTTTTTCGGGGGGGGGGGGGGGTTCAACCATACTTTATGTATGTTCGCGCGTGCGTTTGTATGTGTGCGTGCCTATATACGCAAGCAAAACTGAAAATTTTCGGGGGGGGGGGGGGGTTGAACCCCCCCAAACCCCCCCGTTGGCTACGCCCCTGTCCCTTTAAAGGAACTTGTAACGCGAATTCGATTCAATTTTGGAAGGAACGAGGAACGCGATATCATCCCCCCTTTAGAGGAACGTGTACAATACTGGTTTTTATTAAGATCTTTATTTCACACAGCAGGTAGAGGGACAGTGAGCATGCGGGATTACAAAAGAACACCAGAAAAAAGGAACTCGTTTAGTGGAACAGACGACAAACGCAGTATCAGTGGTAGCATAAACACGTAAGTGTATTAGACAATTACTAATAAATACAAGCACATGATTGACCAACAAACTTGAATAACATAAACCAAGCTGTAGCAAAAGTACAGAAAAAAAGAGCCGAACCCGCGCTGACTAAAATAAATATTCAAACAGTTACACATTACGTGCATTAAAATGTTAAATGCGCGAATACAAATAATTACAAAAAGCATCGCGATCACATTTCGTAGGGAAGTAATCGGGAAGGCCATTTTAATGCGATGTAGTACAAAACAACGCAGATTAACTAACTGCCTGTGTTTCCATATTTCAGCAGGATATGCAGTTTTGCCGGTTGGAGATTGAAATTATCACGTGAAGGTTGCAAAGAAAAAAAAATGACAAGGAGACATTTTTTTTAAAGAGTACGCCACAACTACCTCGTGAGAAACACAATCTCCTTTCTGTGCCGCTGCATTGAGAGCATACTTTTTCTTGAATCAGCAACGCTTCATACCTCTACAACTCTATCCACAGTATCTGCGCATTATGTGAGAATTTTCGAAATCCTGCGGGCAGTTGCATTATCTACAATGCAAAGGATAGCCATTGCACCCTATCAAGAATAAACACGCGCCCTAAGACGGCGATTTATACGATGACCAGTATGGCCTTATTAGCATAGATCTGCCGCAGTCTGGCGGAATCCTATAGACAACGTGGCTGCGGCATATTAACATCGAACAGAGCATAGTTAAGAAGAACGCTTAACTGGCCGACAATGTATCGCAAAAAGCGACTACGTATCTTGCGAGATATTTGTTGTTTCTGCTCAAATATCATTTCTTGTCTTCTCTTTCCGTGTTGCCGTTGTGCGAATGCTGATATTGGGAACAAGAAGCAATAAGGTCATGTCGTTACTGGTGTGCGCCTTCTGTGTCTCGACTGTCTCCGGCGTCGTAAAGCTGCAATTTCAATTACTCCAGCTACACTTTTACGGCATTGCCTCCTGAGCATCGCGGTTGAGAAAAAAAAATGTTGATCACATCGCCGGCAACAACGGACATGCTAACAGAGCTTCAACAACGATGACATATTATAACCAAATGATGAAAGAAATGCAAATACAAAGAACTGCTATCACGCTATCCTGTTAGTGTCTCTGGTGCCACGAAGTGTGCTAATAGTACCATACTGAGAACTTTGAAACAAACTAGCATGATAATCAGTAGTTATTAGACACTTACAATAAGTAGTTATTACACACTCATTATGGTTGATAATGGATATTCTTAGATGATACAATTTTAGCCACGAAGAAATGTTTACATGTTTCGAATAAGGTTCACCAGAACAAACGAATTACACACATAATAAGAATTATTCGATTTGGAAAACTTCAAACATTCGCGCGTGAGGCGGATACACACTACGATGGGCGCATCACGAATGCACATTAAGAACGTACTGCGACGAACATATTGCTCTCCAATGTTTATTGGATACTAGATCAGCTCACCCTATTAGTCTGTTTCAAATCTTGCTTTTATTGAATGTCGTGATAACAGTTCAATTTTCGGACAAGATCAAGTTACAGCACACTACATGACTCCTGAAATCCGGATTTGTATAATAATTCAGCTAAGCGCTTAAAATTATGCCTTCGCCGTCGTCGTGAAAATCTGTGGCCTCACAGCGACATGGTGCTAGAAGGCCAGGGTGGCGTCGCCACCCGTACTTTATTCACGCCTTTTCTGGCCTACTAAAGGTCTTCTCCAACCAAAAGTGCCGTTTCACGGAATCTTAATCTAATAGTACAAGTGCAAGTTCCTCTCGTTAGCGACCCTTTATCAATCCTCACTACGCACATGGTCATGCATACCAAGTGATTCGAAAGCGTTCACTGTTAAAACAATGACTCAAAAAGATGTGAAATCGCGTCTGAATCGCCCACAAAAGCGAAAACGTTTATCGCACAAGAGCTTCAGAAGGAGTAATCAGAAAGTGTTCTACACACAAGACCAATATTAGCACTGCGGGCGTTCGAAAACGGCCCAACTTGGATGCAAACAAACCAAAACAAATTACACTTAGCCACGGCATAGGACACAAACCATGCTGCGGCTACTGTGCATCCCGGATGTCGCTCACCATCAAATACCTCCGTATGTACAACCAGCAGTCTCGGTTGAGGTCCGCAAGTTGCATCTTGCCGTCATCGCGTGGATGGCATGTCACCCTATCCTTTACGACCCCCGTCACCCGCATGAAGTCATCCAGTTCGGAAAAGTTGTTGAGGCTTTTCCGGATCCTCACCACAGCCTGGTTTTCGTCGACGGATGTGGAGTTCTGCAATCTCGCCACGAGTCCAGGTGTGGAATGCACCAATTCGAGAGCTTCCGCGCAGTACTTGTGGCTCCTCGTTCCCGTGACGAAGTGCGTCGCGCGCGTCACCAGCGAGTTGTTACGGCGCACGACCTCCGCCATAGTGAAAAATTCACCGCCGAGATCCACGCATTTGGTTAGGTGCAAACCCAGGAGTGTGTAGTTGCTGGATACAATCGGCGACAGCTTCCGGACAAACGAAAGGGTCGACTCGTCGTCGTGTGGGTGGAAGTAGAACTCGCATAGTGTTCGGCTTGACTGCAAAGTGTCTGCCAGTATCTGGGTCTCGGTCTCGTCAAAACGCAGGCCCCAGATGTGCAGTGAGTGTATGGTTATGTTGACAGATACCGCTTGCACCAGCGCCCGCTGTATCCTATGATCAGCTAACCAAATCGGGCAGTTGTTGCAGAAAGTCAAATCTAGCGCCCTGACCGCCATCGCACCGATAATGCACTGCGCAATCAGGGAGCTGACCGTGACGGTAGATAGTTGCTTCTCGAACACCATGCAAAGCGACGTCATGTGACTGCACGACTGCATCAGGCACGGGGCAGTGAGAAGCGGTTCAACCCTCAGGAGAATGGTCGAGTCAACCTCGATGCAAGACAGCTGCTTGCACTCTGTCAGTGCAACTACGGTGTCCTCGAAGACGTGGTGAGCACCGACGAGGAAGCGCTCCTGCACGCCGGTCCCGCGCATGGCGCGGAATATCTCGGTTACGTCCTGCCGCGGGAACTGGCTGACGTTGATCTTCTGGAGGGATGCGTTAGACGCGAGGGCCTTGAAGAAAGACCACCACTCTTCCACGTCGTACCATGACAGGCTCAGCGTAAGTTCTTCGAGAGTGTTGTTCTTGGTGAGGGCCACCACCCAGGGATAAATACGACTGGACACGTAGCCGAAGCTCTCAGTGTAGATGACGCAAGTGTCAGCATCGTACTGCGGCGCAGGCTTGTAGACGCAGTTGACAAAGTTCAAGCTTCTCAGGGTCCTGTTCTGAATGAGAAGCTTGGAGATTAGCTGTGTGTCCCCGATGTTAATATGAAAGTTGGCGAGGTTCAATTCAGAAATGGTGTTGTTGAAGAACAGCGGCTCGACGATGTCACAAGCTTTGTCCTTAGGATCAAAGAGTGCCGTCACGCTCAGTGCGCGCAGCGTGGAAGCCTCATGGAAGTAGGCGGAAATGTCGTCGCGCGATGACCAGAAATCCTCCACTGCACTCGTGTTCAGCGACAGCGTCGTGATTGTCACGTTCTGCTTGAGTCCTCGAGCAACTTTGGGCGCGTGATCCCATTTGAAGAACTCCCCGGTCATGATGAGCGTCCTCAGCGAGCAGGTGCTTGCCAGGAACTCCGAGAAGCGCTCGCTGGATGCATAGCCAAAATGCAAAATCCCGAGCTCGAGCTCTCGTAGTTTGGTGAGATGTGGCAGAACAGCGATAATTCTATACGACGCGGTCTTGTCTACGTAGCCGCACCCGCCCATGTCCAGCTTAATAAGGCTCGAGCTCTGGCGCAAGGCATCGCATATGAGTTGATCGTGAACCTCGATTATGTCGGCATTCAGTTTGACCGAAACGATGCAGCGGTGCAGCGTCAGCAAGTGGTACAGGAGCGTGGCGGCCTGCTGCTTCTGTTTTGTCATCCCGCAGGGAACTATCGCGCCGTACGTTTCGACGAGAGACAGTTGACCCGGAGAAAGCTCCCTCAATTCGAGACACACGTGCCAGAAGAATTCGTTCCACAGGGCAAGTTCTCTGAAGATGTCGCACAGCCGACCCTCGTCGCTCGTGCACGGTCTCTGGCAGTCTATGGCGGAGCCGGAGAAGCAACCCTTGGCCGATGTCATGTCTTGCAAGGTTGGGCTTGGATTTCTTCGAGAACCCCCACAAGTCTCCGAAGGTTCATGCTTACGCTCGGGCATGGCGGTGGATACACGGGCTTAGGAGTCCTTTCACAGAGGGGATGCGATATGCGCACGGATAGTGCGCGTGATGCCTCTTCGGAGGCGCTATGCACACTGTAGCGCTGGCGTCGGTGTCAGTATTCGGGAATGAGCTGCCACCACGAGGCACTGCTGTGCCGAACGCCCTGAGCATGAGCGGCTTTGCATTGTCGAGAGATCGTCGCCCCGCCCACCGTGCTTTTTACTGGTGCGGCACTTTCGTTCTCTCCTCCCCCTCCCCTTTTCTCTCTCGCACACGAGAAGGCGCCAAGAGATGACAGCTTCGCATTGGGATGCCACCTGCAAGGCCTATGCGTGAACCACGACTAATCATAATGTCTAATTGTTCATAGGTCCTCTACACGAACATGTTCTTTTCAATGCCCTCGGCAACTTTTTTTCCTAACGCCTGGCCGAAAGAGAGCTTGCAGCCGCCTAGGCAGCTATGCTACTTAGAGTCCCTAGATTTCATCCTTTTACCAAAGTACCGAGAACTGCCTCCTTTCTCGGCCTTCTCTCAAGCGCAGCTGGCCTCTGTCGCCATTGTGTTCCTTACTTGGAAGATTTACAAAGCCATGTACGTCTAAGTACATTAGCCGCGCATATTTCGGCGCAGAATATGCTAGCATGACGCGCCTTTCTCCTCCCGCCAACCCCCCGTCATTAGTAAGCGGGGGACGCATTTGACCAGGTGCTTGAAAAGCGTTAGGAAGAACAGGGCTGCCGAAAACGAGCGTTAGCCACTGAGATTCGTCGGCGACGCTTCAGTGGTTGTCGGTGCTTAATAAAGAAGAGGGAAAAATCTAGGGATTCTAATGCTACTGTACGACCGGGGAATTCGTCCCGATGTCTGGTGATCATTGCGCCCCAGCATATTATTATGTGTGAGAGGTACTATGGGACGATTTGCAAAAAGTCTGCAAGACGATTTTGTTGAATGTTTTTTTTTTCAAGCAAGTATTTTGCCTCAGAGACTGCTTTTCTCGCTCGTCGCGCTTTTGTCGCTCCCAGTTCCAGTAAAACTGCGTACCCGGAAAGACAGGTGCGTCGTCCGTACCCACCAAGGGCAAGCAGGTGCTACCGCTTGCCGCTCTCCCGTCAAATGTTCCAAAAATCTGCGAGGCGGCTTTCCTGCAAGGTTTTTTTTTCAACAGGGGACTTTCGTTCATTCACTGTTATCGCGTTATTTGCGCTTTTGGCGCTCCGAATTCAATTAATTCCATTGAGGGTACGCGAACGCCACAATTTCGCTTCTTTGTTCTTCTGCTAGTACAGTGTACTGCTAAAGAGCGGCAGTGGGTGTCCAGTCTGCAGGTCGTCGTCAGCAGTTGGTGGAACGGGCCGTACAAGCCACCAGAGTAGTCTGGTAACACTGGTTTCCTCGTCCGTTCGCCTCGTCCATGTGAGGGGGGACATTTATTTGTGGGGAATTCTCTTCGCGAGCTGACGTTACTAGGCTGCGCCTTTATCACCCGAGGATTTGTCCCCCGTGTGAATACCGCTTTTAGTGCGTCAGAATGTTTTTCAATTGAAGTAACAACTCTTACGTCGCCGGATGCCATAATATGTCTCGAATAAGGCCTAATCGCGCGACGAAGAAAACGCGAGGACGGGCGCTGTTTTCTTTTCTTTGTCCTGTGTTAACGCTGTTAATCCACGTTCTCAAATATGTGTAAACTAGCCCGCCTTTCGACATTTGCTCAGTTCATAATATGAACACTTACGGCAACTCGGCGGGGACAAAGATATACACCTTGACAGCGCGCCAGCGAGAGTTTCATCGCGCCAAGCTCTGAATAGCGCCAGCTCTTTCTTTTGGAAGATAATTCTTCACATTGAATTTTCGTGGTTTACAAGAATTTACATCTGCAGATCTATCAGCGAGGCACCATTCCGAGAAAATTTAAAGGATTTTGGTAGAATTTAGGGAGGTAAATGTATACATTTGAAGGTTGTTTTCGTGCGATCGAAGTGGTCAAAAAATAATGTGGATATTTCAACGACTGTGGTTCGTTCAAGATATAACGTTAACTTGAAATATTTTGCATCAGTATTATGACTCAATAAGAGCAGTTGTAGAAAGAGTAGATTTGTTTTTCCCTTCGATTATAAACTATCCGTTTTTTTTCCCCGAATTTCTCAGGATATTTACACTGCTGAAAGACTCGCTTTTTTTTTTTTTTTACAGCGAAAGCTGTTATGAGATCATTTCATCGGCCGTTTTTGGCGCCGTAGTTGTCCGCCGCTGCCGCCGCCGCCGGTGTCCGTAACCAGTATCGCTCGAAATAAGAAAAAAAAAGCGATATAAGAAAAAAAGTTCCAGGATGGAACGAGGTTCGAACCTGGGCCCTCTGCGTGGGAGCCCAGTATTCAACCTCTGAGCCATACCGGTGCTTGAAACTGCTGTGCAAAAAGGTCCTATACAGGCTTCATGTCGGGAAGGAACCACATTAGCATATGCAATATAGCGTGGTAGAAGAGTAAAATAAGCACCAAGCGTCGCACAACGCCAATTGTGTAACCAGGCGTCACACAATGCGAATTGCGCAACGAGTAGGTTGTTGAATGCTTCCAACCCATTACAAAGGGCTCTGCCATAATTCTTCATCGTCATCAGGCACAGCATCAACAAAGTGCGCATAATGCTTTACATAGGTACCAACGCTCTCCCTAGAATGACGAAAAATGGCACAGTGCCTGCTGCCCTACTTCTCAAAAATTACAATGATTTATAGCGTAGTGGGTTCCTCGCAAGTGCACTTGTATTGTTTGCCAAGGAAGCCCATAAGCGCATGATCCACTTCCTCGGGGTCTCAGTAAAGCATGATTCATTTCCTCGGGGTCTCAGTAAAGTTCTTCGCCCCCCCCCCCCCTCCCGTCTCTCTCCCACGTCAACGTATGTTATACAGCATGACGGGAGAGGGAAATAGCGACCGGGCGTCACCCAATGCAAATTATAAAGCTGGTGGGCCGTTTAAAGATTCCAACCCATTACAAAGGGCTGAGGCATAATTCTTCATCGTCATCAGTCGTCGCGTCAACAAAGTGCACATAATGCCTTACAGACGTGTAGTTGGTGCCTCGCTTCTCCGCAGAATGACGAATAATGGCTTAGTAGGTGCTTGCCAACTTCACAAAAATTGTGATTTATGGCGTAGTGGGCACCTTTCTAGTGTACTTGTATTGTAGCACCAAGAGAGCTTAACGGGCTCTAGAAACGCCGCTCTTCCAGCTTTCGCTGTGACTGTGCTGCGGTTTCAGCGCAGGCCTGGCGTTTTTTGTTACGGCCAACGCCTGAGACGAACATATAATAAATAGATTTGCATTTGCCCGTGACGCTGGCTAGGCAGTCACTTTTGGCGTCTGCAACTTGTCCAATTGCTGATGATAACTGCGTGCGCATTCAAGGATGACCAACATGAACTTAATCAAACAATGTAGACATATGTGATACTAAAATCGTCGAATCGCGGAACGGTGTCTCAAACGCGAGCTGTCTGCCAACTTGGCGCTGCTTTTCTTTTTTTTTTAATTGACCCTGCTCCTTACTTCATTGTCGCGCTTCACAACAAAAATGTTCTTATGATATCAGCTGTCAAACAACGGGCACATTAAAATAATAAATGAGGGCCAACTTGGAGTCAGCTATGGGCGTTCTTTGTGGAGTTTTTATCTGCGTTTGCTCATTCACCGACATTCAATTACGACGCCAGCATCCGTGATTTCCCCTTTTCATATCATGCACATATACGAAAACATCAGGAAAGGACAATTGCTGTATGAATCAAGCTAAGAAAAGGTGACAGGTATCAAAAAAAAAAAAACGAAGAATGAGAATACGAGCGGCTGTGTTGTGTCTTTGTTCTAAATTGTTCCTCACTAGCGCTTAACATTTGTAACTAAGCTTTATCAACAAGGCCGATCCTCTAGCCTTCAAGAAAAGCTAAATCTCACGTAGAGGTAAAAAAATTCGGCAGATCCCACGTACCATGGGAGTCGAAGTTATGCGAAGCATGCGCGGGATGGTGACTGGCGTAACTTTTCATACTCAGCGAAACGTTAAGGAATGACGCTAGAGAAAATATGAAGTGGTAACGCACACTCATATGCTGATGAGTCGCATATACATTATATAACCAGTTGTTTACAGTTGCGCAGCGATGCCAACAGCAACATGGGTGTTACCATCACCACACGCGATAAGCTGATATGTAGAAAAAACCTGCTTTTGTCAGCAGCCGCACGGCGCTCGACGGGGCACACCGCCTTCGCTTTCCTGGCGTAGCCCGCGGGAGCTTTCCTGACGGTGACGAAAAAGTGGCTGCATTGGCGCTGGGGGGGAAGCAGCGCGATGGTGGAGGTTCCTGGCGGGTGCACCGACACCAAGAAAATGAGACGTTCGAAGAACATCTCGACGCGCTCAAGTGTCTCCTTTCTGTGCACCTTGTCAACGACGTCTCCGTAGGTTCGGGGTTCGGCCATAATCCCATCTGGGGTGTTGCAAATATGCGTGACCTCCCAACAAATGCACTGCTAGTCCTGATTTTCCTGCTTCGAATCGCTATGTTATTTATGTGTGATTGTTCTTGTTTGAAGACGGGAAAACACGTCTTTATTGATGTGACGCTAGAAGTACACTATAAATGCAAGCCTTTTGTTCAATTAAGGTAATATTAAAAAAAAAATCTGTCACATGCAACGGTAGAGGAAACAGCCATTTCAAAGCAGTTAAGTAGGAAGTATGCATATATTTTATTGTGTAGCCGTAGTCAATTTATAGAGACAACAGGGGGTGCTACCTTTCACATCGTGACCTATAGACCGTATACAGAACCATCAGGATTGTTTGGAGTTATATTATTGCCATGGATATGCATAAACTATAGATAAAGATGTTTTACTTATTCCGGAAATGGAAATTACTACGAGACATTTACTCCCAATTTAATAGAAAAAGTTAGAAGAGTAAAAAGAAAGGATAACAATGGTCATGGTTGAGATTCCCATCCTAAAGCTGACAAATCTTCTCTGTAAAGTCACACGCTAAGTATAAACAAGTCTGAAACGTGCGTGCACGTGTGTGCTTTGTGCGCACTTGTTTGTGTGCGGGCATATTAGAATATGGTTCCAAACGTTGTCCTGGGACCAGGCGGAAATCGTGGCTAAGCGGGTATCTCGACCCCCCCTGACGCGAGACTTCCGGAGCCTCTGTGTGCCTGAAGTGAAGGTTGTGTTTATCGATTTCAGCACTCAATCTTCCAGCTTGACTGAATATCTCGGCGGCAAAAATTTTGTTCAGTATCCCTTTAAAGGAACTTGTAACGGGAACTCGTTTCAATTTCGGTCGGAACGAGCTTTCATTTCCCTTTTACAGGAACGTGTGCAACACTGGTTTTCATGAATATCTTTATTTCACACAGCGTAAAGATATACATTCAGGTAGAGGGACATTGAGTATGCGGGATTACAAAAGAACACAATAAAAAAGGAACTGGTTTAGTGGAACAAACGACAAACGCAGTATCAATGGTAGCATAAACACGGAAGTGTATTAGACAATTACTAATAAATACAAGCACATGATTGTCCAGCGAACTTGAATAACATAAACCAAACAGAAGCAAAAGTATACAGAAAAAAAAGAGCCGAACTCACGCAGACTAAAATAAAGATTCAAACAGTTACATATTACGTGAATTAAAATGTTAAATGCGCATACAAATCTTTACAAAAAGCATCGCGATCCCATTTCGTTGGGAAGTAATCGGGAAGGCCATTTTAATGCGATGTAGTATAAAACAACCCAGATGAATTAACTGCCTGTGTTTCCATATTTCAGCAGGATATGCTGTTGGGCCGGTTGGAGTTTGAAATCATCACGTGAAGGTTGCAAAGGAGAAAAAAAAAATGACAAGGAGGCATTTTTTTAAAGAGTACGCCACAACTACCTCGTGAGAAACACAATCTCCTTTTTGTGCCGATGCATTGAGAGCATGCTTTTTCTTGAATCAGCAATCCTTCATATCTGTACAACTATATCCACAGTATCTGCGCATTATGTGAGAATTTTCGAAATCCTGCTGGCAGTTGCATTATCTACAATGCAAAGGATAGCCATTGCACCCTATCAAGAATAAACACGCGCCCTAAGACGGCGATTTATACGATGACCAGTATGGCCTTATTAGCATAGATCTGCCGCAGTCTGGCGGAATCCTATAGACAACGTGGCTGCGGCATATTAACATCGAACAGAGCATAGTTAAGAAGAACGTTTAACTGGCCGACAATGCATCTGGCAAAAAAGCGATTACGTATATGGCGAGATAGTTGTTGTTTCTGCTCAAATATCATTTCTTGTCTTCTCTTTCCTTGTTGCCGTCGTTCGAATGCTAATATTGAAAGCAAGAAGCAATAAGCTCATTTCGTTACTGGTCAGCGCCTTCTGTGTCTCGACTGTCTCCGGCGTCGTAAAGCTGCAATTTCAATTACGCCAGCTACACTTTTACGGCGTTGCCTCCTGAGCATCGCGGTTGAGAAAAAAATGTTCATCACATCGCCGGCAACAACAGACAACAGAGCTGCCACAACGATGACATATCATGACGAAATGACGAAAGAAATGCAAATACAAAGAACTGCTATCACGCTATCCTGTTAGTGTCTCTGTTGCCACGAAGTGTGCTAATAGTACCATACTGAGAATTTTGAAAAAAAAAAAACTCGGAATGCAATCAGCAGTTATTACACACTCATAATGATCTATAATGGATATTCTTATAGTATACAATTTTAGCCACGAAGAAGTGCTTACATGTTTACAATAAGGTTTGCCAGAACAAACGAATTACACACGTAGTAAGAATTATTCGCTCTGGAAAACTTCAAAACATTCGCGAGTGAGGCGGATACACGCTATGATGTGCTCAACACGAATGCACATTAAGAACGTTCTGCGAGTATTGTTCTCCACTGTTTATTGGTTACTAGATCAGCTGACCCTATTAGTCTGTTTCAAATATTTTTTTTATTGAATGTCGTGATAGCAGTTCAATTTTCGGACAAGATCAAGTTACAGCCTACTACATTTACTGACTCCTGAAATCAGGATTTGTATGATAATTCAGCTAAGCCTTTAAATTTATGCCTTCGCCGTCGTCGTGAAAATCTGTGGCCTCACAGCGACATGGTGCTAGAAGGCCAGTGTGGCGCCGGCACCCGTACTTAAGGGTCTTCAACGAAAAGTGCCGTTTCACAGAATCTTAACCTAATAGCACAAGTGAAAAATCTCGACCCTTTATCAATCCTCACTACACACATGGTCATCCATATCAAGTGATTCTATAACGTTCACTGTTCAAACAATGACTCAAAAAGATGTGAAATCGCGTCTGAATTGCCCACACAAGCGAAAAAATTTATCGCACGAGAGCTTCAGCAGGAGTAATCAGAAAGTGTTCTATACACACAAGGCCAATATTGGCACTGCGGGCGTTGAAAACGGCCCAACTTGGATGCAAACAAACCAAAACAAATTACACTTAGCCACGGCATGTGACACAAACCATGCTGCGGCTACTGTACATCCCGGATGTCGCTCACCATCAAATACCTCCGTATGTACAACCAGCAGTCTCGGTTGAGGTCTGCAAGCTGCATCTTGCCGTCATCGCGTGGATGGCATGTCACCCTGTCCTTGACGACCCCCGTCACCCGCATGAACTCATCCAGTTCGGAAAAGTTTTTGAGGCTTTTCCAGATCCTCACCACAGCCTGGTTTTCGTCGGCGGATGTGGAGTTCTGCAATCTCGCCACGAGTCCAGGTGTGGAATGCACCAATTCGAGAGCTTCCGCGCAGTACTTGTGGCTCTTCGTTCCCATGACGAAGTGCGTCGCGCGCGTCACCAGCGAGTTGTTACGGCGCACGACCTCCGCCATAGTGAAAAATTCACCGCCGAGATCCACGCATTTGGTTAGGTGCAAACCTAGGAGTGTGTAGTTGCTGGATAAAATCGGCGACAGCTTCCGGACAAACGAGAAGGTCGACTCGTCGTCGTGTGGGTGGAAGTAGAAATCGTATAGTGTCCGGCTTGACCGCAATGTTTCTACCAGCATCTGGGTCTCGGTCTCGTCAAAACGCAGGCCCCAGATGTGCAGTGAACGTATGGTTCTGTTGACAGACACCGCTTGCACCAGCGCCCGCTGTATCCGACGATCAGCCAACCAAATCGGGCAGTTATTGCGGAAGGTCAAATGTAGCGCCCTGAGCGCCATCGCACCGGTAATGCACTGCGCAATCAGGGAGCTGACCGTGACGGTAGATAGTTGCTTCTCGAACACCATGCAAAGCGACGTCATGTGACTGCACGACTGGATCAGGCACGGGGCAGTGAGAAGCGGTTCAAACCTCAGGAATATGGTGGAGTCAACCTCGATGCAAGACAGTTGTTTGCACTCTGTCAGTGCAACTACGGTGTCCTCGAAGACGTGGTGAGCACCGACGAAGAAGCGCTCCTGCACGCCGGTCTCGCGCATGGCCCGGAATATCTCGGTTACGTCCTCCCTTGGGAACTGGCTCACGTTGATCTTCTGGAGGGATGCGTTAGACGCGAGGGCCTTGAAGAAAGAACGCCACTCATCCGCGTCGTACCATGACAGGCTCAGCGTAAGCTCTTCGAGAGTGTTGTTCTTGTTGAGGGCCACCACCCAGGGATAAATACGACTGGACACGTAGCCGAAGCTCTCAGTGTAGATGACGCAAGTGTCAGCATCGTACTGTGGCGCGGGCTTGTAGGCGCAGTTGACAAAGTTCAAGCTTCTCAGGGTCCTGTTCTGAATGAGAAGCGCCGGGATGAGCTGTGTGTCCCCGGTGTTAATATGGAAATCGGTGAGGTTCAGCTCAGAAATGGTGTTGTTGAGGAACATCGGCTCGACGATCTCACAAGCTTTGTTCTTAAGACGACAGTGTGCCGTCACGCTCAGTGCGCGCAACGTGGAAGCCTCATGTAAGTAGGCGGAAATTTCCTCGCGCGATGACCAGAAATTATCCACTGCACTGGTGTTGAGCGACAGCGTCGTGATTGTCACGTTCTGCTTGAGTCCCCGAGCAACTTGGAGCGCGTGATCCCATTTGAAGAACTCCCCGGTCATGATGAGCGTCCTCAGCGAGCGAGTGCTTGCCAGGAACTCCGAGAAGCGCTCGCTGGATGCATAGCCAAAATTCAACATCCCGAGCTCGAGCTCTCGCAGTTGGGTCATATGTGGCAGAACAGCGATTAATCTATACGACGCGGTCTTGTCTACGCAGCCGCACCCGTTCATGTCCAGTTTAATAAGGCTCGAGCTCTGGCGCAAGGCATCGCATATGAGTTTATCGTGAGCCTCGACTATGTGGGCATTCAGTTTGACCGAAACGATGCAGCGGTGCAGCGTCAGCAAGTGGTACAGGAGCGTGGCGGCCTGCTGCTTCTGTTCGGTCATCCCGCAGGGAACTATCGCGCCGTACGTTTCGACGAGAGACATTTGACCCGGAGAAAGCTCCCTCAATTCGAGACACACGTACCAGAAGAATTCGTTCCACAAGGGAAGTTCTCTGAAGATGTCGCACAGCCGACCCTCGCCACTGGTGCACGGTCTCTGGTAGTCTATGGGGCGGCCGGAGAAGCAACCCTTGGCCGATGCCATGTCTTGCAAGGCTGGGCTCGGATTTCTTCGAGAACGTCCACAAGTCTCCGAAGGCTCATGCTTACGCTCGGGCATGACGGTGGATGCACGGGCTTAGGACTCCTTTCACAGAGGGGATGCGATATGCGCACGGATAGAGCGCGTGGCGCCTCTTCGGAGGTGTTGTACACACTGTAGCGCTAGCGTCGGTGTCAGTATTCGGGAATGAGCTGCCACCACGAGGCGCTGCTGCGCCGAACGCCCTGCGCATGCGCGGCTTTGCATTGTCGAGAGATCGTCGCCCCGCCCACCGTGCTTTCTACTGGTGCGGCACTTTCTTTCTCTCCTCCCCCTCCCCTTTTCTCTCTCGCACACGAGAAAGCGCCAAGGTTACAGCTTCGCATTGGGATGCCACCTGCAAGGCTTACGCGTGAACCGCGACTAATCCTAATGTCTAATTATTCATAAGTCCTCTACAGAAATCCGTTCTTTTCAATGCCCTCGGCAACTTGTTTTCCTAAAGCCTGGCCGAATGGGCGCTTGCAGCACCCTAGGCAGCTGTGCTACTGTACGACCAGGGAATTGGGTCCCATGTCTGGTGATCATTTCGCCCCAGCACATTATTATGTGTGAGAGGTTTGCAAAAAAAGTCTGCAAGACGAGCTTCTTGCATGTTTTTTTTTTCTTTTTCAAGCAAGTACTTTGCCTCAGGGACTGCTTTTCTCGCTCGTCGTGCTTTTGTCGCTCCCAGTTCCCGTGAAACTGCGTCCCCGGAAAGACAGGTTCCTCGTCCGTAGTCACGAAGGGCAAGCAGGTGCGACTGCTTGCCGCTCTCCCGGAGTCTCCGGTCAGATGTTCCAAAAATCTGCGTGACGGCTTTCCTGCAAGGTTTTTTTTCAACAGGGGACTTTCGTTCATTCACTGTTTTCGCGTTATTTGCGCTTTTGGCGCTCCTAATTCCATTAATTCCATTGAGGGTACGTGAACGCCACAATTTCTCTTTTTTTCAAAATAACTTTGTCCAGCCTCCCAGAAATCCGCGGGGGAGCACGGGGGGGAATGCGGATCACGTGACATCGATATCACGGATTAATTAGTGGGCGCGATCTCCCCTCGCCTCGGAGGAGGAGACGGGGACCTTTTCGCGACAGGACAAACGATCCCGCGCGGTGGGAGAGAAAACGGATTTTCGGGCAGGTGTTTGACGCAGTTGCTCTTACTGCAGCAACTGTTTTGCAATCGCTTTGCGGGTTTGGTGTCCGCAGCCGCGGTGACCAAACTTAGCGAAGGTGCCTTTTTTTTCGATCGTCTGAGAACATGCGTCCGAGGCCTGCTGCAATTGAATGCTGTGTGAGAGCTGATTTACAACGAGATGGCCCATATAACGGTCGCAAGTGGCGGAGCCAAGGGGGGTAGGGGGGCGAATGGGCGATCGCCCCCCCCCCCCCCCCTCTCCCGGCACAGTTTTTTCAGCACGTGGAATTTTTCAGGCCGCTGCGGCGAGAAATGTACCCAGCACTTCTACCCGCACCCATTCTGCACCTCCAGACAGAACTGGAATGTGTTTGAATGTTCGCTTGCTTGAGCATGCCAACAACGGGTACTGTACCGTCCTTTATGCGAGGGGACATCTCCGGAAAGTCGGTCATGGGACCAGCTCCGTCCCAAGACAACAAGACAAAGAAGTATCTGCCTCCCGGCAATGTTCGTTTTCGGAAAAGCGGATTCAGTATCCACATTTCGAACGTGAAGGGTATTCTCTCGCATACAGTGTGCAGAACTCAAGAATGCAGCCTTTCCATGAAGACTCACCAGGTGTCGACTAATCCCCTCTGTGACGTTGTAAATATGCGTGGCCCCCCAAAAATGCACTGCTGTGGCAGTGACGTCTTCCTTCGTACGCCCGCATGAAGTCGCTAGCGCCAGCATGTTGAATTCCGGCAGTGTCGTTTGCACTGTCGATAGTGTGGTGCATTGTAGTCTGCACAATGGGTGCCAACCGACGGAGTGGTTTTAAAAATGTGTTCTCCACCACCAATTTTAGGAGCAGTGTCTTTTTTCTTCTCTTTTTTCTTTTTCTTGCGGTGATCATCTGTGAAACCGACGCTAATGGCGGAGGCCACAAACCACCTAGAGAACTTAGAGCGGTACCGTGTGTCATCAGCGCAAACTCTCTCCAAAGGGTCCTTCAGAGCAACAAAACGGGTTTACGGCATAGTATTTTTGCCCATGTGTCAGTCAGGGGTATTATACGCTTGTCCCATAAGGGAGTTAGCATTTCTGGAAGACGCCAGCGCGGACACACGGTGATCGGAGGGGGGTCTTTTTGCGTTGCATTTCGCATTCCTTGTTTTGTTCATTCTTCTTTCTACTTTTCCCATATCTGTAGGAAACATTAAACATTCATTTGGAAGTAAGCGCTCGTCTTCGTTGTTGATGTGTTTCCCATACTGCTTCGCGCTATGTGACTTTAGCAAAACTGGAAAATCAACAAGAAGGTCGTTGAAATAAGCGTGGCCATTACAGCGGCAGCAAGAAAGAAGCCTTCCCTTTTTTTTGTCAGAGACTCATATTCATCCATTGAGCAGAGCAAGCACAGTACGCCAGTAAACAATTTCTTACGAGAACGGAAATCTGGGCGAGTTTGTAAGAATTCATCATTGAGCAGGTAGCTCAAAAAATATGGGGACACAAGAAAGCAACATAAACCAGGTTCTATAAACGTTCACATAAACACCAGACGAACGCGTGCCCGTATTTTTTGCGCTACCTGCTCTATGATCAAGTAAACAATGACTAAAATGTCGAGCGCTTGCCACTGGAGTGGGACCGCCACCTTACAGTTCACAATGCAGCAGGAATGCGTGCGTGCCTGCTTTCGAGTACGACGAAGGGGCGCGAGAGAACAGCGTGGAGAACCCCGCTTGCCGCGCGTGTAATGGGAAAACCAAGCAAGATCCCCCTCTCTCTGCTCGATTTGCACCCGACAACTGAACAACGCTTCCTCCACGTGTTGCTCCGCCGCATTCAAACGAACACTCTAACCACTCCTCACCGCTTAGCGATATTCACAGGCGGAGAGGTTGACTCAACATGCAAAAATTGCGACAAAAATGCCATAGCAAACCAAAGTCACATCCTCTGGGAATGCGAGGGCCTTCCCCCACCCAGAGAGCTTCTGCCAGCTCCCTCCGAAACGACATGGGAGACCTTAATACGGTCCCCCGACGAAAAACTGCAGAAAGCAGTCATTGCATGGGCAGAAGAGGTCGCCGCAGACAAGCGGCCAGCTCCAAACCCATGAAATTTCTTTTGAATAAAGTTGTATCCTCCTCCACGTGTTGCTCATGTCGAAGGCAAAATGCGCGCAGGTGCTATAATGGTGTTCTGCTGTGCAGTGCGAGGAATACACCAGACAACAGCGTGACCGAAACCGCATCATCGCAGGGCCAAGCAACAAAGCGCAGTTTCGTAGCGGTGGGTCGGAACGGGAACTGACGTTAACTTGTTGAGACCTGGTTTAGACCAGTCGATGAGCTCAGTGGTACGTCAAGTTGCCCATGGGCAAATTTGCGTCACTGCGCGTACGTGGGGGATTGGCAGTGTTGTACGCGTTCCTCTAAAACAGGAACGAATGCTCGCTCCTTCCCAATCTTGGAACGAGTTCCCGTTACAAGTTCCTCTAATGCGAAAGGAACTCGTTGCAGTTACATTTCAACAATTGGAACGTGTCGTTACAATAACGTTACATTTTAATTTTTAATGAAAATATAGTGCCGGATAACCCTGAGGCGAAATAAAGTGAGAAATTTAAAGCTAACGTTGAGCTACACATATTTTACGAATTTGACATCGCCGGCAGTAGGTTTTATGTAGATAAAAGTAATCTAAACAAGCGCTCCTAGACGAATTTTTTTAGAGACAACCGGCCATACTACAGACATATGTCTGTAGTATGGCCGGTAGCAATACCGCCCGAATATGCAGACCCCCCCCCCCCCCCCCCCCACACACACACGCACACAAGCTACTTTCGAGTTGTCCCAACAGCCTTCCAATGAGGCTCGATGATTCTCGAATGTCAAGTAAATGCTCTCCAAGGTGTGTCTACACTCCTGAAGCGCCCGTGATTGCTGTCAGACTGGCTCAGACAAAAAGCAACAAAAATCAGCTGTTGCTCCCGCGCATGGTCGGGCTTGACATCGCGCGCTTCCCTGCGCCCCCGGCAGCTTAAAGTGAAAACCAGGATGCAGCATAGTCAAGTGAGAGGCGAGCGCTAAAGCCCCTCTACCTTCGTAGTAGAGGGGCCTTAGCGAGCGGTAGATTCTTGCGCCTCACGCGGTCGCCCATACACCCTGTTCTGCATGATGTGCTGTGTGCGGGAGCCTGTTCAATGCCGAGGAACGTTTACAGAAGGAATGCCGTTGCCTATGCCGTTACTAAGTAAACGTAACGAATAGACCCTTTTCGAGCACACGAGCGCCACCAACGGGCGCGCAAGCGTTCATGGGAAATCTGTGTACGCCGCAGCAGCCGCCGCGACGAGCGCGCGGGCCTCGCGCTGTATCTTTCCGCTTGCGCCGTGCCAGGACTGCTTAGGCACAGTGAATTTGGCAAGGTGCAACATATTACTGCGCAATTCAATCACGAACTTTATTTTTTTTTTTGGCGCCAGTGCGCCTTACGGCATAAATGAAAAAAAAAATATATATACAACTCGGTTGCCTATAAAGTGCAGGAGCGGTCTATGATTCGCGGATGCATTTGGAATCAACGTCCATCGACACTGTTGACGAGTACAGTGTTCCGATATTTCAAGAGTACACTAGAAAGTGTAGTCGGCATTTGGGGAAATGAGATACATTCATTCCGTCGCTCGCACCATATATGTAACGTACGATAAGTGCCTACTAACCTTCATTGATGCTATAACTACACGTTGGAATAATACTTAGAGCGAAAAAAGAAAGGAGCAGTACAAGGAAGGAAATGCACAAACTAGCGCTCACACACAACTGAAAGTTTATTGCACGCGTGAAAAAAAAGCATATATACAAAAAGGGGAGTGGGTCGCGCGTGTCATAAAGAGGCACAAAAAGTCAAACAACCAAGAGCTGAATTCCTCGTCTTTTAACGACAGAGAAGGTTGATTGACACAAAGTGTGGCGTTATTTGTGATATATGCAGGGGCGTAGCCAAAATTTTTTTTCGGGGGGGGTTCAACCATACTTTATATATGTTCGTGCGTGCGTTTGTATGCGTGCGTGTATATATACGCAAGCAAAACTGAAAAATTTCGGGGGGGGTTTGAACCCCCCCAACCCCCCCCCTTGGCTACGCCCCTGATATGCCTCCGAAATTTCTCGCGTTGTCCGATTAGGTTGATGGGGCAAAATTACTGTGCTTTCGAAGATGGGATTACATTTTCATGACTGACACAGCGATGCGAGATGAGACGGCTCCATTCAATGAATTTCGATGCTCACTGAGGGGTGCATTAATGTACATCGACCAGTCTGGCCGATGTACAGACGGGTCCACTGTTAAAGGGACCACTTGCGCGCAGGGTATGTCCAGATCTTGATCTCTTGCAAAAGCATAGTGACTTATATTTGCATAAGACTACTGGTGGTTGACAAACCTGACTTCTCTTGAGAGACTAGTGTCGTGCGCTAACAGTGTTTCCACATCCACTTGCCGTTAGGGGGACAACAACATGAAAGGCGATAATTGAGTGTTCCCTTTAACAGTGGACCGTACTGTACATGTGGACAGAAGAAAAAGAAATTTGCGGTTAACTCCTACACAATCTACAAAACAACTGACATGCCTCTGACCGCATTTTTCTTTGCCCACCGCAGACCCCGGAGACCTTAATGCGACTAAGCTTATTTGAGGCGGCATACACAACCTTCACCCCCACATCGCTTCCCTACGTTCTTCAGGCCATGCGACTTCTTATACATATTTGGAATAACTGCAATATTTCTAGTTTCTTCATTATTTACGGATGGAGGACGTCCGTGTTAATCTTCCTTTGCCATGCAAACAGATTGTCGCAAACCGATACAGCGATACGCAGGATATCCCATCTCTTTGATCACTTTGCAGCTGGAAACGGCTGCTCAGCTTTTTTTCAATGCTGTGCGTAATCATGACATCACACTTCCTCGTTTACCAATATTCGAATGCGCCGACGCCAAATTAAGCACCGATGTCGCTGAACGCGGGCTATACTGCCCGCAAACATGCTCCGCAGTGAAACTTAAAAGCATGTGTCAAGAAACTTGTATCAAGAAAGCATGTATCAAATGAATTCTAGTCCCATCCCCTTTTCTTTAAACACGTTTACTTCTTTGTACAGCTCATGACTTGTCAATTAAAATCAAATAATCATCTGTATACCTGAACACTGTAACGCCTCTCTACATAATAAAACTTTTTGTTGGGCTAGTTGGTACATGCTTACTGAAAAACCAAAAAGACGCGTACCACCAAGGAAAAAAGTAAGGACAGGACAGAAAGGGCGTCACTCGCAACTAACTTTATTCCCAGAGCAACCACAGCGACCCTGCGCGCGTTTTTAGTGGTTAGAAGCTGTATTGAGCAGGATGGTGTTCTTGCCTTTGAGCGCGCCACTGGCATTTCCCTTGACAACTTTATGACGTTGCTCGAATTTTATCTATGTTCCACGTTCGTGTGTCACGATAATCGGTTTTATATTCAAAGAAAAGGAATCTGCATAGGTTCATGCGTGGCACCTGTGTTATGTAACATATTTTTAGCGGATTTTGACAGAGAAGTGGCTCAGGTTATTGACGATGCTGAAGTGAAGATTTTTAGGTATGTTGATGACTTTTTAATCATTTTTAAAGCTACCCTTCTTTGACAACCACTAACTCAGTGGATGAGGTTTTAGCTGTTTTTAGACAACACGCCAAGGGTCTTTTATTCACGCATGAGCTTCCTGTTGGTAGTGTGCTGCAATTTTTAGACCTGAGTCTCACTTTCTCGGAGACTCACATATGTTCGGCATATTGCCCACGTTCACGCAAGGCACTTCTTCCTTATGATGCCTCGCATTCGAAACTTGTCAAGAGGGCCGTTGCTTCCATGTGCCTGGAAGGAGCGCTGGTGAAATCTTGTCCTCATCGAATGCAGGAAAGTTTCAATGATCAGGTCACGAGGCTGTATTCAGCCGGCTATCCTGGTTCTGTCGTTGTTGCAGTCTCGGAAACCCTCCTTCAGAAACTGAAGGGATCGAGAAGAAATAGGCAGCCGATGGAAAAAAGGCCCATGGTTATGCCATATGTGCACAAGGTTGCTCACAACCTTAAGAATGTGGCCAACAGGTACAAGGTACCCTTGGGGTTTTCGGCGCCCCGCAAGTTGGCTAGCCTGTGCCCACGAATTTCTTCTGCACCGAGGCCCTCCCCGTGTGGGAAGAGGCACGCAAGGCCCTTTGTCGCCTGCTCGGTTGGCGATGGTGTACGAGATCCCGCTTAGTTGCGGTAGGGTATATATCGGCCAAACAGGCCGGTGCATAAAGACAGGATGAGGGAGTACGAACTTTCGGTGAAAAATAAACTTTCAGCACATTTGCCTGTGCATTGTGGTTCCTGCAAGTGTGAGCCTGGGTTTGCCAGTGTTTCCGTGCTTGGAAAGAGTAACGATGTCTTAGCGCGGGAAATTATGGAAGCATACTATATTAGAAAGAAGAAAGAATGCTGTTTTAGTGACACATCTGTTGCTCTGCGTGGGGGTGAATTTAGTTTCATCGATTCATTTTTCGATTAGTTGATCTTGTTATCGCGTGTTTTTTGACGAGCTTGTGAGGCGATGTGCGCGCGCAGGGTCGCTGTGGTTATATATGACGCTGATGCTCTGGGAATAAAGTTTGTTGGGAGTGACGCCCTTTCTGTCCTGTCCTTACTTTTTTCCTTGATGGTACGCGTCTTTTTGGTTTTTCAGTAAGCACCTCTCTACAGTTTGGTTAAACCCGATCACGAGCCGCTCTGGCATTAAATGCCACAGCGGCTTGTGAACAAGCAATCATTGAATAAATATGAATTCGGTGTTCTGCAGCTCACATTGCTCACAATAGCACGTTTTGACTGCATGTATCGGCATGCAGTCAAAACTCGCATGCCGCATAAATACCTGCACTGACTGCATCATTCCTTTCGCATTTCATGCGTAGAGATACATGCAGGTGCGTTCAGACATGTGTAGTATTTAGGATTTAATAATAGTCAACCAGCGGCGACGCGTTTTTTTTCGTTTGGTGCTCCCACGGCGCCAACGAGCAGCGAACGACGGAACAGCCGGTGGGCTCGCCGTACACACTTTTCCCATAGTGCTTCGCGCGCCCGCGGGGGTTCTGGGATAGCTTGAAAAAGGTCTACTACCGTTACAGTTCCAACGATCCTCAATGGAACGGTGGGTTCCTCCGTTCCTCCAAAAAGGTACGGAACGTCGTTCCTTGGAACGCCGTTCCGTACAACACTGGGGATCGGTCAGGCGAAGGAAAGAGGTGCGGGAATTGTTTTTCGGGATGGAGGGTCCGCGCTGCGCGCAGCGCCGTAATATTCGGAAAATGTGATCGCCGTGGTCTAGTGGGGTGTAAAAAAATTGGCCGCGTATCTGCGTGCTTCGCTGCAAATGTCGTGTAAAGACGATAGAAGAGGCGCTGTGTGAGATATGGACGCCATCTGGCAATACGTCGGGAAACATGAGTGCTGTGTTGCGTGCTGGTAGTCCCGGCGCAGCAGCAGGCGAAGACCGGCGGTGACCAACGCGACCGGCGGGGACGCCAGCCAGCCCGAAAACGCGGTTTGGCGCGAAGCGCTGAAGCAGAGAAACGTCCGCACTCAACGAGTACTCTCCACACACTCTTTTATTTACACGTCGCCTGGGTAAAACAGGAACGCCAGAGCGGCGCCCACAACCGGCAGCCTGAAGGCCGCCCACAACACTGCTTTTTCATTTTTTAAATATTTTTTTTTCACCTTCTTGGCCTTCTCAAAACTAAAGTTTTTCAACACCAACCCATGGCATTCGTACAGTGCAACAGAATCGAAACCGAAACACAACAATGAGCTCGTGCGAAGGGCACGGAGGAAGGCAAATTTCGTCGTCTTCGTCGTCGTCTAGTGAGCGCTGTTTCAACAAAGATGAACGCATACCAACTCGCTCAAGCTTCCATTCTTATTATGCATTTTCAGCGCAGCTTAAGAAACTAGGGTCCTTAAAATTACGTATGTATGCATTTTCTATTAAAGGAACACGCCACCTAATACTTACCTAGTGATGTTGCACCTCAGATATGCATGATATTTACTTTTTGATCGACAACGTTCACAAGTATGAACAGCCGTACCAGTTCAAGACGGCTGGCCCTTGGGCAAGTGGTTCAACTTTGGCCGAGTGGCTGAATCGAGGGACGTGCCGACAAACAGAAAGAAAGACAGACACACCAAAATTTCTGCGTTTAAGTTCCCCAAGAAAGACTATCGTCTTTAAAAAAGAAACGCCAGGCCTGCGCTGAAACCGCAGCACAGTCACAGCGAAAGCTGGAAGAGCGGCGTTTCTAGAGCCCGTTCTAAGCTCTCTTGGGGCTACAATACAAGTACACTAGAAAGGTACCCACTACGCCATAAATAACAATTTTTGTGAAGTTGGGAAGCACCTACTAAGGCATTATTCGTCATTCTGCGGAGAAGCGACGCACTAGCTACACGTCTGTAAGGCATTATGTGCACTTTGTTGACGCGACGACTGATGACGATGAAGAATTATGACCCAGCCCTTTGTAGTGGGTTGGAAGCTTTAAACGGCCCACCAGTTATGTAATTTGCATTGGGTGACGCCCGGTCACTATTTCCCTCTCCCGTCATGCTGTCTAACATACGTTGACGTGGAAGAGAGACGGGGGGGGGGGGGGCGAAGAACTTACTGAGACCCCGAGGAAATGGATCATGCGCTTATGGGCTTCCTTGGCAACCAATACAAGTGCACTTGCGAGCAACCCACTACGTTATAAATCATTGTAATTTTACTGAAGCCCCGAGGAAATGGATCATGCGCTTATTGGCTTCCTTGGCAACCAATACAAGTGCACTTGCGAGGAACCCACTTTGCTATAAATCATTGAAATTTTACTGGGACCCCGAGGAAATGGATCATGCGCTTATGGGCTTCCTTGCCAACCATTACAAGTGCACTTGCGAGGAACCCACTACGCTATAAATCATTGTAATTTTTGAAAAGTAGGGCAGCAGGCACTGTGCCATTTTCGTCATTCTAGGGACGGCCGTGGTACCTGCTAAACGCATGTAAGGCATTATGCGCACTTTGTTGATGCTGTGCCTGATGACGATGAAGAATTATAGCAGAGCCCTTTGTAATGGGTTGGAAGCATTCAACAACCTATTCGTTGCGCAATTCGCATTGTGTGACGCCTTGTAACAGAATTTTCGTTGTGCGACGCTTGGCACTTATTTTACTCTTCTACCACGCTATATTGCATATGCTAATGTGGTTCCTTCCCGACATGAAGCCTGTATAGAACCTTTTTACAAAGCAGTTTCAAGCACCGGGATGGCTCAGAGGTTGAATACTGGGCTCCCACGCAGAGGGCCCAGGTTCGAACCTCGTTCCATCCTGGAATTTTTTTCTTATTTAGTTTTTTTTCTTATTTCGAGCGATACTGGTTACGGACACCGGCGGCGGCGGCGGCGGCGGACAACTACGGCGCCAAAAACGGCCGGTGAAATGATCTCATAACAGCTTTCGCTGTAATAAGTCGAGCCTGTTTACCGGCCATTTAAGCGGTATTCACACGGAGGACAAATCCTCGGGGGATAAAGGCGGAGCCTAGTGACGTCAGCTCTCGAGGAGAATTCCCGTCAAATGTCCCCCACTCACACAGACGAGGCGAACGGAGGGGGAGACCAGTGTTACCAGACTACTCTGGTGGCTTGTACCGCCCGTTTCACCAGTTGCAGACTGGGCACCCACTGCCGCTCACTGCAGGAGCAAGTGCAGCAATGTGGCCAAACAAGAGCCCGAAATTCCGCTACGTCCCCCACCGCCGGGGGGTCGTTTGTCCTCGGGGAAAAGGTCCTCGTGTCCTCCGATAAGGCGCGGAGGGGTTGCGCCCACTCACTAATCCGTGACGTCGCGGTCACGTGATCCGCAATCCCCGCGCGTCCCTCCGCGTCCCCTGCGGGTTTCTCGACAAAAAAAAAAAAAAACGTTTTCCTTTTTTTCTTTTGTGTTGGCCTAATACCTCTACTTTCGGCAAATGTATCTTACTACAGAAAAAAATTCGGCAGATCCCACGTACCGTGGGAGTCGATGTTATGCGAAGCATGCGGCGGGTAGGTGACTGTGGCGTAACTTTTTAAAGACGATAGTCTTTCTTGGGGAACTTAAACGCAGAAATTTTGGTCTGTCTTTCTGTCTGTCCTTCTGTCTGTCTTTCTGTTTGTCGGCACGTCCCTCGATTCAGCCACTCGGCCAAAGTTGAACCACTTGTACAAGGGCCAGCCGTCTTGAACTGGTACGGCTGTTCATACTTGTGAACGTTGTCGATCAAAAAGTAAATATCATGCATATCTGAGGTGCAACATCACTAGGTAAGTATTAGGTGGCGTGTTCCTTTAATAGAAAATGCATACATACGTAATTTTAAGGACCCTAGTTTCTTAAGCTGCGCTGAAAATGCATAAGAATGGAAGCTTGAGCGAGTTGGTATGCGTTCATCTTTGTTGAAACAGCGCTCACTAGACGACGACGAAGTAAGCGCCTGTCCTGTGCCTTCTTTTACTTCGTCCTCGTCTAGTGAGCGCTGTTTCAACAAAGCTGAAAATGCGACTGCGCTGAAATTTGCCTTCCTCCGTGCCCTTCGCACGAGCTCATTGTTGTGTTTCGGTTTCGGTTCTGTATTGCACTGTACGAATGCCATGGGTTGGTGTTGAAAAACTTTAGTTTTGAGAAGGCCAAGAAGGTGAAAAAAAATATTTAAAAAATGAAAAAGCAGCGTTGTGGGCGGCCTTCAGGCTGCCGGTTGTGGGCGCCGCTCTGGCGTTCCTGTTTTACCCAGGCGACGTGTAAATAAAAGAGTGTGTGGAGAGTACTCGTTGAGTGCGGACGTTTCTCTGCTTCAGCGCTTCGCGCCAAACCGCGTTTTCGGGCTGGCTGGCGTCCCCGCCGGTCGCGTTGGTCACCGCCGGTCTTCGCCTGCTGCTGCGCCGGGACTACCAGCACGCAACACAGCACTCATGTTTCCCGACGTATTGCCAGATGGCGTCCATATCTCACACAGCGCCTCTTCTATCGTCTTTACACGACATTTGCAGCGAAGCACGCAGATACGCGGCCAATTTTTTTACTGAGCGACACGTTACAAAATGACGCTAAAGATATGTTTATTAGATGCGAAGTATCTTAAGGCGGAGCTCAATCCGGTGGTGGTGGTGGTGGTGTGCGGCGTGACCACCCTTACTGCGCATGCGCATACCCTCTCCGTACACCTCCTCTCCACTCACCCTCTCCACTTTCCCTCTCCCCTTCCCTTTCCATTTTCCCTCTCCTCTTTCCCTCTCCCCTCCCTCCCCTCTCCACTTTCCCTTTCCACTTTCCCTCTCCCCTCCCCTCTCCCCTCCCCTTCTCCCCTCCCTCTTTCCACTCTTCCACTGAAACGCGGGCTAGACATGCCGAAATTCTCTCCTGCGCAACGCCGCGATGAGCTCGAGCGCATGCGCGTCCCCTCCCCTTCTCCCTCCTCTCCTACGCTGCCCCCCTCTCGCCCGCCTGTCGACCGCGTTCCCCGCTCGCCCTGTGAGAATTAACGGCCGGGCTAAATGGAAGATACGACGCGCGTAGCGTCCCTCTTCGCGTTCCACGACGCGAGGTCGGTAGCATGCCTAACGAACGCCAACGAAACGCGATCGTGCAAGTGCTCCGGCATCGCATCGCCTCATGGTCCCCTTTAGCGGGAGATGGTGTAACTTTTTATACGCACACATATATATGTTGAAGAGCCGCATATGTGTCCCGAGAACACACGCACGTTTCACGAACCCGTGTGCATGTGTGCAAGAAGTTCTTGACAGTTCTTGAACAAGGGCATCATCACCGTGATCAGTGAGCACCAGCAGCTGGTCATGACTTGTTATAGGATCCGGTCCATGTGTAGTGAAGTATGTGGTATAGTAGAGCTGTTGGAATTCTAGGATGCCTCGGATCCTACACCTATACCCGTTCATTACGTCACATTTTAGCATAAAAAAGCGACACACGGCTCTTGCCTGCTTAGTGTGAACAAGGAACCCGTATGGGTCCCGAAACGTCTGTGTGTTTTTCACCTTGACTTGGTCAGTGACCGCATCTACATCCTCATGCCTCGGTCATTTCGTCGACAAATCGGCTGTCGACAGAGCCGGTGACAAGTAGGAACCTGAAGCCACCCTTCGCGTTGGTGAGGTATAAGCCGTCGAGGCTGGTAGGCCTGGATAGTGTTACGTAGACCAACATCAGTGGATGGTGTTTGTCGTATTCGTAGACTACCTGGGCGTATGTGGCCTACGTAGCCTAGTCTACAAAGCGGCTGTCAATCAATCTGGCATCATCCTCGGTCAGCATGAGGCCATCGCCCAGCCTCGTAAGAAATGAAGTGGACACTGCGTCGTTCTTGCGGACTAAGTGCAATTTACGGTGTGGTGATGTGGATATCATATGTAACTTTCGTTAATGTATTCCTCCGGGGTCGAGCAATGCTTCAATATAGCTTGCTGAATCATATGAATACAAACGTAATGTTTATTAGACTGCTATAAAAGCGGAGCCAACACTGGAACTACAGACGTTAATCCGATATGACGCCTGTATCGTAGGATTACACATCGTAGGAGTATCATGTAGTGTTTATTGCTTTCTTGTAAAATTAGATAGCAAGCACCACAACCACAATTGACGTTGCACCGTTATTACGCCTGCGTAGGCTGTTTTTCCAAACCAGTTTATAGACCTGGCATGGCTCAGTGGTAGAATACCTGATTGCCACGCAGAATGCTTGGGTTCGATTCCTGCTGGGATCCTAATTTTCATTCATTCCATTCGTTGAGTCAACGCTGCCATTGTTGGTTTTCCTTAACGCTCTAGCATTTAAGTTACCAATGTCCGTTCTCGCCGTTCCTGGGTAGATATAAACTGTCAATCACCTGTGGCGCATACCCATAGGCACCGTACAGTCGAGTTTTCCAGTGCGACTGCAGCGCCAGAACGCAAAACCTAGCGGACAAAAAACGCAATAATGAGACGGGGTTGCTCAAAATGGAACGCGATGTGCGCGTCTCCCTCTCTGAATGAGTGGGCGGACTGCGGCCGGGATACATGGGGGACGCGTTCGCGCGTCTGTTTTCTGCGTGCCCCTAACGGCCAATGCCAGCGAACTCGGGCCCGGCCAGTGCGAGCAACGCAGCTCCCTCTGGTCAGTGTACGGTGCCTATACACCGCGGCCCGCGGTAAACGGGTATGTGCCACACGTGTCTAGTGGAAAGGGTTTGACGACGTACGCGACAGGATTTTAACGTTATTCATGTCATGACCCGGCAATCATATTCGTCAAATCCTCTCACCCTCCCATGCAAATTTTGGTCTTCACCAAGTTAAGGAGGCGATCATGAGAGCACCCAGACGTAGGCGGCTAGGTAGATAGATAGATAGATAGATACGTAGATAGAAACGCTCAAAGTGCCAGAGGTTCGCTAAGAAATGCTTCGCATTTAAAAAAACAAAACAAAACACGTATATTCACAGCCCAGTTCTCTGCCCTTTACGGCAGAATGTCCTTATTTTCCCCACTACTTATTTTTGTCCTTTCTCTCTAATTTTCTGCCACCAATACTCTAACCGTCTCTTACTGAATTATATGGCGGACGTGTTCAGCTTTCCATTGTTGTCCCAAGGCTTCATGTAGGCTCGTGCCCAAACGTACACCTGTGTGGATATCTCCACATTCAATCAGACCATGCTCCACCGTGTCCTGATCTTCGTCACAGCATGTGCGTCGTTCTTCTTCTTTACTGAATCTCGCTTTATAACTACGCGCTCTCGGCAACCCGATCTCGCTTCAAACAGTAAAGCGCTTCCCCTTGAATTTATCGTAAAATGCCTCCATCCTAATTTCATTCTTGCCCTTTCGGTAGTTACTCAGAGCCGGTTTTTTATTGCGATAGCAATTATATAGACACTCTCGGCTGATTCTTGCCGTCGCCGTCATGCCCCCGATATGTATATGTATGTATATATTTAAAAAAGGTACAAAGAAAAATAAAGCAGAAGAAAAAAAATTCTGAAGTACCCGAACGCGGATTAGAACCAGCAATCCCTCGCTCCCCAGCGCGTTGCTTTAGACAACTAAACCACACGCCATGTATGCGCCGGCGAAATAACGGCAAGCTATTTATATACACCATGTACCGCTGGTGGTCAGTAAATCTCGGAGAAGCGTGAGCGTGTTTTCTATCACGCAGCGCTCCTAATTTTCTTTCAATTTGAAAACTGCCCTACGCGCACGACAAAGTGGCGCTTTTCTGTACCCACTCGTGATGTGGAAGGAAAAAAATCACAGCATATCCACGGAGTGAATGATGATGAGTGGACGAAGCTGCGGAGGTTCAGCGGTAAACCGTGAATCTTCCGTGAATTCTGCCCAGTACATCATCACCGACGTGAGATCGGGCGCGTTTATACTAAAGGTTCGATGAGTTATGACGACTTGCAGCTCACTGTAATTTTACATGTACGCTGTGAATTTTCATTGTTTAGAAAACCATTGCTTTAGAAAACATCTGGCGTCTTTCGTTAAGCAGCTGGCGTCTTTTCGTTTTGCTTTAGAAACATCTGTCGTTCTTTCGTTTTGCTTTTACAAAACATCTGGCGTCTTTCGTTGGTTTATTTCATCAATCAACGGCGTTTTGAACAAAATTTTTATTGTTTAATCACGCACAGGAGAAATCTCACCAGGTACTACCTTGCACTCTTAAAAAAAATGGAGTGACCCTCTCTCCTTTAAGGGAGAAACGGCGATGTCCCCTATGTTCGTCTTCAAATGGAGAAACCGTTCCTCCCTTTTCAATGGAGAAACCGTCAAAATCAAGATGGCTGACGCCAAGCCAGCGAAGCGAGCAATAGATTTAGGCCTAGCGAGTGCATCGATTCTCGACTGATAAATAGTATGCGGCACTGGCAATCACAAAAAACGGTCACGCTGAGCTTAATATCGAACGATATGACAATAAAATCAAGGAGACAAACCTGTAGTGATGAAAACCTCGCGAAACGGAACGACGGAACTCGTACGTTTCGCTCGGCCAGCGAGACGGCGTTCACTTTAAAAGAGACGGATACTGCAAAGTGGCTCTCACCCGGAGACTGTACGTTAGGCTTGCTGTCTTTATTTGTCGAAGCGTCACACGGTGTAGCGACGTTATCCACGCGTTTGTGCCTCCAATATGTACATTCTGTAGCATCAAAACAATCCCGGCGCTGCAGAGCATAGTTTTGATAGATAGATGTTCAACTTCATATAAGTAGGTGGAGCTGTGAGAGCGCCGCGGCCGTGAAGTAGGTGGTAGCTGGCGCCATCTAGAGGGATTAAACAATACTAAAAAAAAAAGAAGTTTCTGTCAGAGGCGGCGTACGTTAATACTGCACACGGCATTTCGGGAAGGTAGGCCCATTCATGGATTACTCAAGGACACCGGAAAGTTGATACAGCTTTTATTATTACGCACACGTTCACTAGGTAGATACATAGTACACACAATGAATTCAATACATACATAATTCATTCGCATGTATAAAACCATTCACTACAGACGTATACGTACAGACGCTTACACATACCCCTCTATGAAGCGCTGGCCCTTATATAGTCAATGAATTACAGTGGACCATGGTGGCACAAAGGTGCGTCATTTTTATTCAACTCTTTACGATTCCATGTATGCGTCACAATATACGCCGACATTATTAAATAGTAGCTATGGCTTAGCCAAGCGCACCAGTTAATCTAAAGCCGCATAATAATGAACGATATAATTACAGAGTTGAATAAGTTAGTGCGAAAACGACCACATTGAGAGCCGTTCATACCATTCCGATGACATTTTGAAGTAGCGCCATCTTCCGACAGCGGCCACAGATGAAATTTCTCTCTCTCTGATTTCTTTATTTTCAATAGTTACTGTGGGAGGGCGCAAGATCAGCAACATGCCGTTCAGACTCCGTCGCCTTCGTCGCGTCGACTTCGTTGAGTGGTTTGGCGTTGACATCGGTTCACATTCTATTTATGCGTTGACCACAAGTATGACGACGGGCCATGGATTCGTTCAACTGCTAGCCCTTCAGTGACAATGCTTCTGATGCGGTACGGCCGTCTCATTTGTGTATACGTACATTACAACGTGGGTCGTGCGAAGAAACAAGACAAGATGGCCTCGCGCCGGACGGTGGTCTTTCGAGAGCGATGTCAGTGGCTCTTGGCGCCGCGGCAGCTCGATTACTTGAGTAGAGAAACTGGCGCTACACCGCGCGAATCATGGAAAAGAACGCTACCCACACTACGTGTTCTGTAATATTTCAGTACGCTGTACCTACATGCTGCTCTGCTACTGTTACGTCACGGTATTCGCCTGGCGTGTGAAATTGCGGTCATTGTGCGACAACTGTGTAGTTGTCGTTGTGGCGGTGGTTAGTCTTGCGTTGGATTTGGAATACTCTTTTCACAAAGGTGAGTGAGAGTGTTAGTGATTACCTACTGTGCACAGCTGTCGTTAGAAGCGCATTTTGTGTTGAGTTTCGCACGCCAAAGCAAAATCCTGAGAACGAGAGATAAGTCCGTCCTAATTCTCAGTGATGGCATGCGTATTCCAAAACGCATGTGATTGAGAATTTTGGCTTAATTGACAGAAATCATTGACTTATTTTTCAGATATGTGCAATTATGAAGCAGGTTAACGTTAAAATGCGGCCACGGCGGCCGCATTTCGATGGGGGCGAAAGGCAAAGAACACCCACGTGCTTATGTTCGGGTGCACGTTAAAGAACCCCAGTTGATCGAAATTAATCCGTAGTCCCACACTACGGCGTGCCTAATAATCATACGGTGGTTTCGACACGTCAAACTCCAGCAATTATACGTCATCGTACTTTCATGCATGCGCTGTCCAGTGGTATCACGTGTGCTAAAATGTTGTAAAAATTAACTTTCATGCTTCTATATATTGCTTGTTGTATTGATAAGTGCTGTGTAAAACTAAAAACGCGTGCTCTTGCCAAGTATGTTAATGCCGAAAAAAATTGAATTATTGGTGTACATTCTAAGGTGTTCATTAAAACAAGACTGTTTTGTGAAGCGGGACTTACTGTATTTATGACAAGCAGATCGTGCGCAAACGTATACAAACAACACGAGACACACGAAAGTATGCGGCGCATCGCGCACACGCCAAGCCTATAAAAAAAGAAAAAAAAAAACACGCCACACACGTTACTCAACACATAGAACAAAAACAATGAACGTCACTCGTGTGTTGCTCGCATCAATCCTAGGTACGTACAAGTAATTGCACGCGACTGGCCGAGATCGGTAGCACCGTAGCACTGGATAATCTGGTCTGAGACTGCCGAGCGAGCGCGAAAAAGCGTCCGCTCTCCGCAGCACGGAATCACGATGTAACTCGGCGTGCGCATGCGCGCGCGCGCGCAAGTCACGTGGTTGAGGAGAAACGTTTCTCCCTTGGCGCTTGCCGCAAGAGGGCGCGACGAGTAAATCGTCCGCAAAGGAGAAAGTCGCTGCTCCGAAGGAGGAACGGAGCCCGTTGCTCCATTCTCGCTCCCTTTTTTTTTAGAGTGTGGAGGTAAACAATGGCTGCTAATGGGAATGAGAGACAGAAGAAGTCGGCTTTTAGCAAACACTTACACTTCTACTTCTACTAACGTTTCCTACTGGAACATGCCAATGGCTGCTAATGGGGAATGAGAGACAGAAGAATTCGGCTTTTAGTTAACGCGCACGCTGCGAATTTTTTATTGTTCAACAACGCACAGGAGAAATCTCCCACCGGCACCACCTTGGAGGTCAAGATCTGGTACTAGCGTTAAGACTGGTTACGCACTACGACGGGGACGAACGGGTGCCGCTTTAAGGAGCTTCGCCCCTAAAAAAAACAAAGAACACCGGGCACACCTTCCATCAGACGCCCCCGTGTGACTGCGGACGCAGGCGGTAACTCCACGCGCCGCAGTTTAAAAGAAAAAGAAATATATAAGGGCGTCTGATTCTCCATTGTCGACACTTGCAGACGCAGCGCTCCTCATTTACTTTCAATTCGAAAACTGCCCTTGATACGCGCACGACAGAGTGGCCATTTTCTGTACTTACTCGTGATGTGGAAGGAAAAAAAAATTGGCCACGTATCTGCGTGCTTCGCTGCAAATGTCGTCTAAAGATGACAGAAGAGGCGCTGTTTGAGATATGGACGCCATCTTGCAATACGTCGGAAACATGAGTGTTGTGTTGCGGGCTGGCAGTCCCGGCACAACAGCAGGCGAAGACCGGCGGTGACCAACGCGACCGGCGGGGACGCCAGCCAGCCCGAACAAGCGGTTTGGCGCGAAGCGCTGAAGCAGAAGAAACGTCCGCACTCAACGAGTACTCTCCATACACTCTTTTATTTACACGTCGCCTGGGTAAAAGAGGAACGCCAAAGCGGCGCCCCATGGCATTCGTAGAGTGCAATACAGAACCGAAACCGAAAGACAACAATGAGCTCGTGCAGAGGGCACGGTGGAAGGCAAGTTTCAGCGCAGTCGCATTTTCAGCGCAGCTTAAGAAACTAGGGTCTTTAGAATTACGTATGTATGCATTTTCTATTAAAGGAACACACCACCTAATACTTACCTAGTGATGTTGCGCCTCAGATATGCGTAATGTTTGCTTTTTGATCGACAATGTATGAACCTAGTCAGCCGTTTAAGATGGCTCTTGGGCAAGTGGTTCAACTTTGGCCGAGTGGCTGAATCGAGTGACGTGCCGACAAACAGAAAGACAGACCAAAATATCTCCATTTAAGTTCCCCAAGAAAGACTATCGTCTTTCAAAAACAAAGAACACCGCGGGCACACCTTCCATCAGACGCTCCCGTGTGGCTGGGGACGCAGGGGGTAACTCCACGCGCCGCAGTTTAAAGGAAGAATATGTAAGAGCGTCTGATTCTCCATTGTCCACACTTGCAACGCGTTGCGCAAGCACATAGACGTAACAACTGTGACAGTTGTTACTTCACACTTGCCCTGTGCATGCCTGTGCGTTTTTTTAGGGCGTCCTTCTCTGTGCTTCAGCGGCACGCTGCAAGTATCGAGCAGCTTGTGGTTCTTCGTGTGACATTTCAGTCTTGCTATCGCATTCATTGCTTCGCCATTGCGGCGAAACTGACTTTTCTCCATAGCTGCCATCCAGTGAATCCTCTCCGCCTCTCTGACTTTTCGCTTAACGCTCTTTGTTGACATATTGCTTACACTACCAGCCGTATATTGCCACCTGTAGTAGTGGGTGAAATGCATGGGCGGAGGCGGAGGTCACGAAAGAAAGAAGTGTCATAGAAATCATGTGGCCACCTCTACCTAAAATAAATCGTTTCTTGGCCAATCCCCCAGAGTGGGTGTGAGCCATGCATAAAGGAAATCATCATCATCATCATCATCATCAGAAGTGCGCGAGCTACCGTTTACCAAGAGCCCTGCTGCTCTACGACCAACAAACATCGCCTGGACCTCCGCAGCGACGTGACAATATTTTCTAGTGAGCCTCCTAGTTCTTTTCTTCCACTGTGTATCCACGCTCTTCCTATACAATTAACGGAACACCTTCTCTGCCCATCTACTCTCCTCCATATTCCTTAGCGTCTCTTCGAACCTTATTTTGCTCTGAGCTTCCCTCGCCTCAAAACCTGCCCATCCCATATCGCCTTTTACAGCCTCATTTGTCGTCTTCCCGTGAGCACCCAACGCGAGGCGTCCCACAGTCCTTTGATTTACATCCATTCCCGATTGCATCTCTGCCCTTATGCACACCACTTAGTTCCCAAAAGTAAGCCCCGGAACCATTAAACCTTTCCACAGACCTCGAAGCACCTCGTACCTGCATGTATCCCCACAACGTTATGTGCTTCATTATTGCAGCATTTCCCTATCATATTGCTGCCAAGGCTTTTTCCTGTAATTCCATGTATCTATCACTCTCATTTATCCCTACTCCATGGTACTTGTATTCGCTTACCCTTGGTATTTCTTGGCCTTGTATTGACACCGCCTGATCGCAGGGATTATTGAATACCATCAATTCACACATCGTTACACTAAATCCTAGTCGAAGAGCTTCACCTTCCCTTCCGCATATATCCACCAGGCGCTGTACGTCATCTCGACTGTCCGCAAATAAGACAATATCGTCCGCATAAAATAAACCTTTAAGCTTCTGCATGCTCAATCATCACGCCGCCCTGTTTGTGTGACAGGTTAAAACCAGTGTTGTCGGTAACGCGTTACAAGTAACGGCGTTACCGGTAACGCGTTACTTTTTTCGGTAACTTAGTAACGTACTCGTTACTATTTCGGAACTGTAACGGGTAACGCACTTACGTTAACATTTTTCGGTAACGTGAGGTGTCACGTTACTCGTTACTTTTTCATCCTGTAGGTGCCTTTTTCCCAGAGCTCGCCACGACGAATTTTGTCGCAGCCTCAGAATGCTGTTGGCCTGCCAGGCATTAACAAAGAAAGTGCGGGCAGAATCACTTTTGTTTGTGGAAAACGCGGGGACCAATTCCTAAGACGCGCCGACTACCTTTGGAAAAAGTTGGGCCATCGCCACACAAAGCTTGAAAAAACGCCGCGGAATCCGCCATGAGAAACTGTACGGACATGTGTTTCGTGGACGTGGATTGGAGCAGGTGGATTGCTGGCACCTGCGCCTTTTCGTGCCCAAGAGACAGGCCGCCCGAAGAAAAAAGCGCAAGGGCTAGTTTACTCCATACCGTTTGCTGATCGTGAGGCTTCGTACGCGGGGGAAACAAAGAACTTCCCCGAGAGGCAACATAAATAGGACGTCTGCAAGTCCGGGTGACAAAGTAGTACTCTCGCTGGGCACAACGTGTGAAAGACCAGCGCATCGAATTTAACAAGTCCCGCTTCGTTGACTTAGAAGCCAATTACTATAAGCGGCTTTTTGTGGAATCCTGACCCATCCAGGCTACAGCCGGTAATGTCAACCGATCTACAGGTGCTTTGCCGATCGAGAGTCTGCCTCAACGGAATTCTGCGCATCATGGAGAATAGGCGTGACCCCACGGCAGGAAGGAGACCCTCAAAAAGAAAACGAGTGGGACGCGAAGCGTCTTACTTTTTCTTGTAACGAAAAAAAAAAAAAAACTTACTACCTTGGTTGGCGTCGCTCTGTTTCAACCAAAACCCATGAATGCCGCTGTCACACGAACAGCTTTAATCGCGGTTAAGCTAACTACGGTTACGGCTAACCACGGTTACAGGTAGCTACACGGCAGGTGGTTATCGCAAACGGGTGGTTCCACGAGAGATCGTCACGGATCCGAAAATGGATGTTTTAGATTTAATTGAGTATTTTGTATTTTATGCACATGCCACCCAGTAGCCTGAAGAGGAACCTAGTTTTATTATTAGCTGCATAATTTACGAGCAAAAAATAGCGAACATATTCAATACAGAGGGACCGATTTTATTACCTGTCGTTCTCGAACGTTCACAGTGATGAAAAACGCAAAGATTACCGTTACAAAGACATTTTGTGTATGACGTGTATGCGCAACAAAGAGTAAAGTAACATTGTTTGGAACTTGTAGAGCGAAGGAAACTATTTTTGAAAAGTGTCTAAATATGTGACATTTTTTTATAGTTGCTACATAATAGTTGCTACAACGTTGATAAGGCTTATGAACTTTGTTTTGAAAATGAATATTGCTTCTTTCTATCTGCAACTACAGTTAAGTTTCTGGTTATTGAACTCCTGAGCGAACGAGGCTGATCTTAAACACTCTATACAGGTTAACAGGTTATATAGGTTAAAGTGAACAAAAAAATGTATGTTCACAGATATTTTTTTCTTGACTAGGCCATTAAATCATTCCTTTATTACTACAAAATTTGCGCATCTATTTTGCTGTATTATTGTAATTATTGTAAACTTATTGAAAGTGCAGTGATGCTTTCTTTGCGGATAGCTTTAATAATTGAGTCTCATAGTGTGTATAATGTCACATTGAGAAAAATGGCTTCACCATGTGCCAGAGTCAGAAGCCGTCACATGCAATTTTACAGGCAAATTTAAGCCACTATAACGTACTAAAGTCCGGTACATTTGTGCAAATAATTCTCGTTAAAGCAGCATTTTGGGTATAATCGTTGTTTGGGTTCTAAGTTTTACGTGAAACATAAATTTGAGATTTAAAAAAATTCTTATTGCGGGTTCCTGCAGCAAAGACACATTGATTAAAATTTATGATTACGAAGTAACGGCAGAGGTAACGTCCGTTACTTTTTTTCGGTAACGGTAACGCGTTACATTTTTTTGTAGGTAACGTAGGGTGGTAACGCGTTCCTTTTTTTATAGTGTAACGAGTAACGTATTTAGTTACTTTTTTTCAGTAACGCCTACAACACTGGTTAAAACCAATGTTGCTACCTTCTAGCGCTTTTTCCATGCTCACCATGTACAGCATGAATAACAGCCGGGACAAGGGACATCCTTGTCTCAGCCCCTTGCTAATCTCAACGTTCTCTTTGCTACATATTCCTTCCCATTCTATGCAAACTGTATTTTCTCGGTATATCTCCCTCAAAAGCTGTATATATACAGTCGTCGCCTAAGCCCATTCCTTTCAATATATCCCACAAAATTTACTGACTAACGTTGTTGTACGTCCCGGTGATGTCTAGAAAAGCCACGTACAAGGCCTATTTTCTATTTTAGATATTTCTATACGCTGAGTGAGAACAAACAGGTTATCGTCTAACCGCCTGTAGACTCGAAATCCATTCTGAAGTTCTCCCAAAATATCATTATGTTCTTCCCACGTTTCAATTTTCATTTTTAGCGCATGCATCGCCAACTTGCACAGCACCGATGTAATGGTTAGTGGTCTATACGAGCGAACCTTATCCTTTTCTCTTTTGCCTTTATAGATTAAGTTCATTCTACTTTTTCGCCAACGAACCGGTATTTGCCTGTCCTGTAAGCATTTTTCTACGGCTTTCAGCAGTGCTTCTTTAGTGTTATGTCCTAGTTCGTAAATGAGGCTAACAAAAATCCCATCTAAATCCATTTTTCTAGTTGAAATTCCAAGTACTATCCCACAAAATCCATATACAATATGTCGTTGCATTGTGACAGGCTTCCTACCTATAGCGCCTTTATGTGGCTCCAAGATATCCTAAGCGCGGCCTCCTTTTTTTTTTTCGTGAATTCTGTCACCCAGTGTTCACTTGGACCTTTAATTTTTGCCTCGACCAATTTCTGTACAATGTATTTTTTCTTTAAATATATTTCCCACATTTTGTTTGACTTCGTCCTGCGGCCGCTTCTCCTTTTTTGCCCTTCTATGCTCCCGTGATGCTTCACGTCGTTTCTCGATCGCTTCCCGGATTTCCTTGTTCCACCAACGTTTTGGCTTCCTCTTTCTTTTCCAGCAAATAGTTTACTTCTCTTTCCCTATCACTTTCGTCATTAGATGTAATGGCTCACTATACTCCCAGTCCTTGTCTGGTATTTTGCCTACTTCTTCCTCGACTCATGCGGCTATATTTGCTTTTTGTTTGTCATTTAAATACGAGCTGCCAGACCTTGATTCCATGTTCTTATTTCCAGTTTCATATCCCATTTGTAATGTTCTTCGCAGTGTTGTAGGCGTTACTGAAAAAAAAAAACTAAATACGTTACTCGTTGCACTATAAAAAAAGGAACGCGTTACCGCCCTACGTTACCTACAAATAAATGTAACGCGTTACCGTTACCGTTACCGAAAAAAAGTAACGGACGTTACCTCTGCTGTTACTCCGCAATTATAAATTTTAATCAACGTGTCTTTGCTGCAGGAACCCAAAATAAGAATTTTTTAAACCCCAAATTTATGTTTCACATAAAACTTCTAACCGAAACAACGATTATACCCATAATGCTGAATTAACGAGAGAGAAAGATGTTTATTCCCTCTCTATCTCTATTTCGGTAATATTTAAGTGTCTTCTTCGGGGTGGTCTCCCCCTTCTATTAAACCATAGGCTTTCGCCGCGTCGGCAGTCGTCGCTATCAGCTGGCGCTGGTCTTCGAGGGTAAGGCTGGCTAAGGCTCGCTCCCAAAGCTCAGGCGTGTAGTATGGGTTGGATTATTTCCACAAATGTACCAGATCTTAGCAATTATATAGTGGCTTATAGTTGCCTGTAGAGTTTTGTGTGATGGCTTCTGATTCTGGCACATGGTGAATCCATTTTTCTCAATGTGAGATTATATCATTATACACAATATCAGATTTAATCTTCATCGCTATCCGCAAAGAAATCATCACTTAACTCTCAAGAAATTGCCAGTGATTCTAACGACATGCTTCTAGTAGCAAAATAGATACGCAAATTTTTTTAGTTGTAAAAAAAATGCTTTAATGGCCTAGTCACGGAAAAAAATATCTGTGCATAAACATTTTTTGTTCACTTTAACGTGTATGTGAGGGTGTTCAAGATCAGCCTCGCTCGCGAAACTTAGCTGCACTTGCGGATAGAAAGAAGCAAAACTTATTTTCAAAACAAAGTTGATAAGCCTTATCAAGTTTGTAGCAACTTTAATAAAGTTTCGCATATCTGGACATTTTTCAAAAATAGTAAAGTAATATTCTTTGAAACTTGTAGAGCGAAAAAAAAAACTATTTGTTGCGCAAACATTTCATACACAAAATGTCTTCTTCTTAAAGGGGTGGTGCCATCAAATTTTGAGGCTATAACAAGCCTGTTGTGGGTTTCCTCTGTATGCAAGGACACTCCACACGAAGGGTCGGACACAGCAAACGTTTAGAATATATTTTAATTCACTTCTAAAGTGTACCTAAATGCCCATTCTCCCGATCAAAACCCATCGCTAGAGCGCCAACTCTGACGTAGATCTATAGGAGGGGCAACGAAAGTTGTAGTGACATCACACCACATCTTCTGTAGTGACGTGAGTGACCTCCCGACCTCCGCCACCTCCGTAACGTACGTACCGGCTGTAGTGAACTAGAATATATTCTAGTTCACTATAGTACCGGCAAAGCATCGGTTGCTACATCACTCGCCGAGTTTCGATCGGTTCCTGGCTAAGTGCATCACAGCCTTGTGTTGTCACGTGACCAAGCTCGTACACTTCTACGTCACTGCCCAACCTCGGCGCCCAGAAACCGAAACCGAAAGTTGTCGACATCAAAAGGCGATATTAAATTATTTAGCGAGAATACATGAATCTTGGTGCGTGCACCATGCTTCCTGGAGCTATAGGAAACGCTTACAGCAAAGAACGCGCAAGCCACAAATTTGGTGGCACCACCCCTTTAACGGCAATATTTGTGTTTTGCATCGCCGTGAACTTTCGAGAACGACAGCTAATCAAATTCGTCCCAATATGTTCGATATTTTCTCCCTCGTAAATTATGCAGTTAATAAAAAACCAAGTTCCTTTCCGGGCTGTTGGATGGTATGTCCACAAAATGTGAAATTCCCAATCAGATCTAAAATATCCATTTTCGGATCCATGTCGATCTCTCGTGGAATCACTCGTTTGCGATAACCACGGTTAGAAGTCTAACTGCGGTTTGTCTGCCGTGTAGCTTAGCTACCTGTAATCGTGGTTACGCCAACCTAGGTAATGAGTAAAAAGATTATATTTTTTTGAGCGTAACAAGAAAAAATCCGACGTTTCGCGTCCCACTCGCGTTCTTTTTCAGGGTTTTCTTCCTGCCACGGGGTCACGCCTATTCTCCATGATGTGCAGAATTCCGTGGAGGCAGACTCTCGATCGGCAGCGCACCTGTAGACCAGCTGACGTTACCGGCTGTCTCCTGGATGGGCCAGCATTCCACAAAAAGCCGCTAATAGTAATTGGCCTCTAAGTCGACGACGCGGGACTTGACAAATTCGATGCGGTGTTCGTTCACCACGCTGTGCTCGGCGAGTGTACTCTACTGTCACTCGAACTTCCGGACGTCGTTTTTATGTTGTCGCAGCCTCTCGGGGTAGATTTTTGTTTCCCCCTCGTACGAAGTGTCACGAACTGCACATTTTGTTTAGTAAACCAACCCTAGTGCTTTCTCTTTGGGCGGCCTGTCTTTCGGGCACGAAAAGGCGCAGGTGCCAGCAATCCACCTGCTACAATCCACTTCCACGAAAAGCATGTCCGTACAGTTTCTCATGGAGGATTCCGCGGCTTTCTTCAAGCTTTTTTTTTTATTGACATGATGTAAGGAGATGTTGGCGCACAAATAAGGCGCCGGCTACTCCTTAGCTCTTGGAGTACATAAGGTCTATAAACATAAAGTACATAGTGTCCAAATTTCTAATCACAACTAACCCGTAGTACATACAATATACAACTTAGCGTAACAGTCAAGACATAACATAAGAGTCAAAACAACATATTCAACAATCACATGTATGTGTACACACGGTGATGTTAAAAAAAAAGAACAGCAACTGTTGCATAACATATCCAAGACAAAAATAGTCAACACACATAAATATACATTCTGCCGTTAATGCAAAACAAAGCTTAAATGCGCTAGTAATGGCGAAGGATGCCACTCTCTTCAAAAAAAAATTTTTCAGTGCTTTTAAAGCACACTTCTGTAAGCCTCTTGTTGGCCACGGGCCCAAAAGTTTCCTTAAACTTAGTGGTCTGCGGTCTAATGTTATTAACGATGATTGAAGTCGGCGTCTTGGTGCGTCGTGCTGTGGGCATTCTCAGGCCCGTAACTAGGGGGGGGTTGAGGGGGTTCTGACCCCCCCCCGAAATTTTTTTGATGCTTTAACTTTTCGGGTGATACTAAAATATTTACACGCCTTCACAGCGACCCCCAGCTGCCAAAGTTACACTGCAACTTTCCTGGCATTGCTTCCCTCTTCTTCCTTTCTTCAAACCTACCAGAACACCTCAGCGCTCCCTCCCCCGCACGCGCACCTGCCCTATTTGTACAGCTTTGCACTTCGCCCTCGCGTTCCTTCGAGTCTTTTCTTTTTCGTCTTTCACCCCGTAGCAGCTCCTTTATTGATTCCAGATGCTTTCCTTGTGCATTGCCGCTGGAGAAGTTATCCGTCTGTGCGGACCGCACGTGTCGGCTTTGGGTTTCTACGAAAAGCGCGTCTCCTTCTGTGAAAGTAAACAGTTCGACAGCAACGGCAACACCAACACGACGTGCGCAAATTTGCCAGGGAACGAAACCCCTAAGCGGAAAAACTCAGCGGCGCATTCCGAGGACGCAGGCTGCAGGGTAAACTTTTCTCAAACTGTAGTCTTCGCCACCGAAACGAATCATCGAAGATGACATCTACTGAAAGACTGGCATATCCGAGCAACTTCGAACAACCTTAACCGCACGCAAGGAAATCTACCTCTTCTGTACACACAAGGTATATGCGCCTCCCTACAAAGCACACAAAGCGAGGATACAGCCGGCACACAATCCGGCACCAGCGGTCAACTTTCACAGGAGAGAAAAAACGCCGCCAAGCTGGGCTGCGCGCGGGAGTACAGAGGCTGACGTCACAGCCTACAAAGTGCATTTTTGGGGGGTCACGGCTATTTAATTAGCGCAGCCCAGAGAGAATTATGCAGGCGCCCAGGGAGCCGTCTGTGAAAAGGTGACTTTTTCACAGGAACGGAGCAACACCTGCTTTCTGGACTGTACCACGGGAGTGCAAATGTCTCGGCAGTGCATTCTTGGGGGGTTCACGTATATTAAGGGGAGTATGGAGTGCCCATGGAGTCTTCTGTGAAAAGGTCTTTAAGTAGCGTTAATCCAGTTTGCTGCAGCGGGAGTACAATAATGGTCCTGCATGCACACCAGCTGTAGCGGCGTTCAGAAAACACATGCGCCACGCGGGAGCCGGCGCGTTCATCACACTTCTACATTCTAGCCACTGTAAAGTGGATAAGAGAGGAAGAAAACATCGCCCGCCGTTCACGCCAGGAAGTCGAAGCAGTCGCAAACGTCTTTTTGGAGCCACTGGCCACTTCTGTGTGCGTGCACAGGATTGCGGCAGCAAAATGAAAAGACACTCTGCAACAACGAAGCAAAGGAGTCTTGCGTCTTACTTCAAGAAAGTTCGAACCGATGAAGCGGACGGAGAAGAACCGCCTTCTTCGAAGGATAAAACTTCGCCCTCCTCAGCACTGGTGGAAAGCCAAGCGCGTCGGAACTTCTGTAGCGACTCAGGAGAATGCACCGGTTTATGTGAATCACCTGAGAACGAACACAAGCAGGACACCCATGCGCCGCCGGAAAATGATGGTGGCCGCAGTGCAACTCCAAGTGACCTTTGTTCTACAGTCAACGCTGGGCAAAGTGACGCCTTTACCACTGGGCAATGCCCAAGGAAGGTGAGTGGCATGGCACCTACACATTCTGGTTCGCCTCCCCTCTGTGCGACGAGTGCGAATATTTTGGACTTGGGACTGTTTGTCTCGAAAAGCAATAATGTAAATGATCCAGAGACGACGGAGAAGCTGCTGCTCAATCCGTGGACCCCTCCGGCTAACTATGATTATCCAGCCACAGGGAAAAGGAATCTGAAGTTCCAACCTCACTGGGTAGATCGTTACCCATGGCTTGTTTATTCAGAGAAGCTTCAAGGAGCATTATGCAAATATTGCGTAGTCTTCGCAAGCGAGTGTGCAGGAAAAGGGGAGCACCAGCGCTTGGGCTGTTTTGTAACTAAGGAGTTCACCAATTACAAGAAAGCCATGGACGCCTTTAAGAGCCACGCATCCAGCAGTTATCACGCCATGTCAACAACGCTATCGGAGAACTTTTTAGCAGTCCGGTCCCGCTCACAGCATGACATCTTAACACAACTTGACCACGGTCTTAAAAAGCAGGCGGAAGAAAACCGCAAGAACTTGCTGCCAATAATAGAAACAATCCTTTTCTGTGGCAGGCAAGAAGTACCGCTTCGCGGCACAGACGACTCTGGTCCGATAAATATGTCTGAAGTGCTGCCATTGAAAAATGATGGAAATTTCCGCGCACTGCTTAGGATGAGAGCAAAATGTGGAGATGCCGCCTTGAGAGCTCACATGGAAACATCTCCGGCGAATGCGCTGTACACGAGCCCAAAAATTCAAAATGAGTTGATCACCCTCTGTGGTAAAATCATACAAAGAAAGATAGTTGAAAACGTCAACTCAGGTTCGTGTTTTTCAGTTCTAGCTGACGAGGCCACTGATATATCTCGCACCGCCCACATTTCCCTATGTGTAAGGTACGTTGGACACGACACGTCGGGAGTGCCCATACTTAAAGAAGATTTTGTAGATTTCGTTCCCGTGTACGATCTCACTGGCAAGGCGCTGGCGAGCACAATCCTGAACAGCCTTAGAGGTCATGGCTTTGACCTGAACCTACTTTGCGGGCAAGGATACGACGGCGCGGCATCAATGAGCGGCCACCTTAACGGTGTTCAAGCCTTCATTCGTCAAACAGCGCCCAAAGCGTTGTACGTGCATTGTAGCGCCCACTCGTTGAACCTTGCTCTGCTTCACGCATGCAAACTCCCCAGCATCCGCAACTGTTTGGGAACTGTATCCTCAACCTGTACGTTTGTGAGAGCTTCGCCACAGAGGACGAACCAACTGCGAGACAAAGTAGAAGATTTAACACAAGAAAAAAGAAAATCAGTTCTCTCCTTTTGCCAAACAAGGTGGGTAGAGAGTCACGATGCACTTCAGCGTTTCCTTGAACTGTACGTGCCTATTGTACAATTCCTCGAATATTTGGAAGAAGAGGCCGCGTCATCTGATACTTCATCAAAAGCTTCTCAACTGCTCAATGCCATTACGAAGCCCGAGTTTGTCGTTTCGCTTCAGATCTGTAGCGACCTCTTCTCTTTGACACTGCCACTTTGCAAGTTTCTTCAAAAAATTGACTGTGACTTGGCTCAAGCGTGCGATCACGTAAAGAATGTTATAGACGTTCTTTCCACAAAAAGGGCTAGTGCGGAAACGGAATTTAATAAGATTTTTCTGAAGTCGCTCTCTTTGCTGAAGATCACAAATGTTGAGATGGCCCTACCACGCATCACTGGAAGGCAGATGCAAAGAAGCAACGTACCTTCTGCTACTCCCGAAGAGTACTACCGGAGGAATGTGTATTTGCCTTTGCTGGCTGACTTCGAAAATCAATTAAGAGACCGGTTCGATGCCCATAAGAAGGTCGTGGTTGGCCTTAACATGCTGCTGCCGAAATTCTGCGCATCGGCTAGCCTTTCTGATATTGATGATGCAGTGCAGTTTTACCTTGGCGACATTCCTTCCGCTAATGTCATCGAAGCAGAGTTCACACTGTGGGTGAACAAATGCTGCCAGATCGAAGAAAAGAATCGCCCAGCTTGTGCTTTACAGGCCTTAGAGATGTGCAACCGCGACTTTTTTCCGAACATCCACAGCCTACTTTCTATCCTGGCGACTTTACCCGTGTCGACGTCGACCCCGGAACGGACTTTTTCCACACTGAGAAGGCTGAAGAGCTACCTTCGAAATCATATGAACAACGACAGATTGACCGGACTAGCACTGCTCAGCATCCATCGAGAACTTCAAGTGACCCCAGAACAAGTCCTCACAGAATTTTGCAAGTTGCCGAGAAGGAAAAACTTCCTCGTTTAAACTTCCCTCTATGTTTCAAGAGTCGATTAAAAGCTAAAGCCAGCTAGACCAAGCTTCAACCCTTCTATTCTTTCGCAATTACGAGGAAACTATCCAGCAAGCAGAATGTGCGAACGGTAACAAGAAGATCGGAATGTCGGGCGACTTGTTTGTTTGCTTGCATACATACTGTCACGGACTGCCATTTTTGCGACCCGGCGTAACGGCAAATTAACGGGCGCCGCACTCCCCCGCTGACCGGTGGAACCGTTCGCTCATGAAAAGACTGGTCTTTAGTGCAGGGAAGTACTGAATGGGGTGTTCTTCTTCAAACGTTAGTCGCCGATGTTTGATCCTTTGTACCTACGGCGGCGTCGGCAGGGTCGTCAAAGGCCGCGATGCACCCCGAACCAGCTGTAGACTGCAAGACGCCACCGGCTGAAACCAAGGAAACTGACCATTCCCACGGGCAAAACTGCTTGTGGACAAGCCGTATGAGAGAACCCCAACAGGTTGTCACTCTCGCTCAGTTGAGGACCCTCTCCTAATTAAAAAGGGACGCGGTCAATATATTTTTAGGGTGGAGTTTCTAACAATGAAACGTGCATGATTGGACCCATGTAGAGGTCTCTTTTCCCCCAGGACGAGAATGAGGGGACACGGAGGTCGATTTAAGCGCAGGATTTCGCCTTGCTAAGCAGTCTAGTTGCTGACCAACATGGTGTAGAAGGAGATCAAGAAGTATCCCTTAAGTGGTTGTGGCTCCGTATCGGCTGGCCACCTACACTGTAAACGAAAACGTACCCAGCTGGGAGGTCTTGGGGGATGATGCTCCCGCCTAACTCCGGTGACCTCTCCCCAACTCGAACACATCGGAATTTGCCGGAGTATATACGTTCTTTCACCGCCGTTCTCCTCCCGCGGCCGATGGATGGGAGGAAAAAGGCGCCCATTCCCTGAATATACTCCGGTGCACGTGCCGCAAATACGTCGGCGGCACCGCTCAGCGACGTTCATTGGCTGCTGGAGGAGTGACGTAGGCAGCCTCGCCGGCCGACCGGTTTCCACCAACACCTCCTAGGCAGGTTTTCAGGCCTGCGAGCAAGAATTTGACGACACAAGCCGCCGGCCGTCCAACCCGTCCGACGAGTTCGCTTGCCTTGCATTCCAATCCCCTGTCTCCCTAGTGACCCGGCCTGAAGCGCGTGTGTCCGCGTCATAGTGCAGCGAGGATTGTCCGAAGCCTTCGGCCGCGTTCGGAAAAAGGAAATCGTTCCATGCACCTTGCGGACATTACAAGCGACTACAAGCGTCAACGAAGGTTGTCATCTCATCGACAGCAGCAAGTTGCGGTGCCCTAATCGCGTGATGGTGCCGTGCAGCAAACGACACATTGTGATCTCGCGAGTGGCGAACAAGCGGACGGTCGCGGGTGCGGCGCAAACCTGGTGAGTGAGCTCTTGTTGAATTATCTGCGTCATTTTTCTCGAAAAGTGCTAAAATTGGGTACTGTTATGTTGATAACCAAAGAGATTACGAAGACTAGGTTGGCATTACAGGATGGCAGTAAAAAAATCCAGCGGAAATTTAGAAAACACATTGTTTGGACTAGGTGTTCTTTTTTTTTTAAATATGGATAACTGCGGTAACTTAAACACAGCACTGTAATATTCGCAGAGCGGAGTGACCCTAGCGATATGCATTCATGGAAAACATCATAGTTGTGGGTTAATTCAATAAAGAGTTATTAAGTGATAAGTAAATCTAATTGGTAAAGAGATATTGTTGGCCTGGTTAGTATAAATAAAAGGTAATTTTTGTCCGCTTTCGATATTAATATACGCCAGGTCGGGGTCTATCATTAAGTGTTAATATTCTTGATCTTTCATATAAACGGAACTAATAGGACATGAAAAACTGAAACCAGTATTAATTTTTTATATATTTAGCGAATTGAGCTAGAGAAATGTGTTTGGTACAGATTTTTAGAACGCATATACGTGCTCATTTTGGCGAAAAAATTATTTCATATGATAAGTGGCATCCGAAATATCAATGTAGGAATGTAATTGACACTTCGGAGAATGTGGTCCGTCCATAAAAGAAAGGGAGAGAGGGGTGTCGAGACCAGTTTCTGGGTGACGGGGAATGCGAAAGGAAGGCAGGGGTCGCTTGGCACAGAAACGGGTTGGGGGTGGAGGCGCGGACTAATGGCATGTGAGTGCCAGAAAGGAGCAGGCGCTAGCTGCGGGGACGCGGTGCTGGATGTTGGCTGCGCTTCGTCCCTTGTGTCCTGCGCTGCAGAAAGGCCCCGGGAACCAAGCCCGAGCAGACAGGCTGAACTGCAGGCGGCACAAACAGCTATGCAAACAAGGATAAAGCTGGGGAGTAGATCTAGTTCCATCGGTTCCCGTCTGCAATCGCCGTCGCCGACGGCCTTGTTCGCGCACCGGCCGCCAACGACGGCCCTCGTTGCATCAAGCTACATGAAATACATAGACTGAAGATAGCTGTTGAAATATTAGAATCCGCGACGCATCGAAAAGAAAATGAAAGCAAAACGGGAACAGGAGTTTGCGAGATGTACACCGGAGGAACAACATGTGCGATCGGCGAAGCATTGCGTAAAGAAAGCCGAAGATCGAATAACAGACGTAGGGCTTCCTTTTCAAATGTTGGGAGACAATGTTAACATGTTGACAGAATAACAAGGTATTAAATATTCGGCAGATCGCACGCCTTGTGGGAATCTGTTTCATGCGAAGCAGTGAGCGAGGCTGCATTTTAAATGCGAAGCATTTCTTAGCGAACCTCTGGCACTTTGGGCGTTTCTATCTACGTATCTATCTATCTAGCCGCCTACGTCTGGGTGCTCTCATGATCGCCTCCTTAACTTGGTGTGGACCAAAATTTGCATGGGAGGGTAAGAGGATTTGACGAATATGACTGCCGGGTAATGACACGAATAACGTTAAAATCTTGTCGCGTACATCGTCAAACCCTTTCCACTAGACACGTGTGGCACATACCCGTTTACCACGGGACGCGGTGTACGGGTATGTGCCACAGGTGATAGACAGTTTATATCTACCCAGGAACGGCGAGAAGAGACATTGTTCACCTAAATGCTAAAGCGTTAAGGAAAACCAACACCGGCAGCGTTATCTCAACGAATGGAAAGGATGAAAATTAGGATCCCAGCAGGAATCGAACCCAAGCATTCTGCGTGGCAATCAAGTGTTCTACCACTGAGCCACGCCAGGTCTATAAATTGCTTTGGAAGAACACACTACGCAGGCGTAATATTGGTGCAACGTCAATTGTGGTTGTGGTGCTGGCTATCTAATTTTACAAGAAAGCAATAAACACTACATGATACTCCTACGATGTCTACTCCTACGATACAGGCGTAACAAGGTATTAAATATTCGGCAGATCCCACGCCTTGTGGGAATCGGTTTCATGCGAAGCAGTGAGCGAGGCTGCATTTTTTTTGTTGTTGTTGTTGGGCCAAGCGTTACGAGGTGGATCGACGTGTTTTTCTAAGTGCAGTAGTTGTGTACACATCGTCGTCTTACCAGGCAATAACTATTCTGAAAAATGTCCGTTACGAAAAGTTTCATGACAGAGCGGGCGCAGCAAATTAAGAAAGGAAGGTACAACGCCAACTTGCCTCGAAGCCTGTTTTGGAAAGCAGAATAGAGGAACGCTTTTCTTATGGAGCGGTCGTAAGCATAAAAACTGGAAGCGCCTAATATGCGGGAAGTAGGACGATAAGAACAGATTGAAATGCAACTGTAATAACCAGTAATGATATTTTATAAAATTAGCAAGTTAATCGGGAGAGGCATTCGTGATACTTTCGTCGAGAGTGCTGAAATTCGCTCATTTTAGTGAAAAAGAAAGTTTTGAAAGACTGAGCAGAAGTAGAGGTATCGATTTATAATTGTATGGAAAAGTTTCGCGCGTTTTGCACTTTGTTCGCGGCGCGGAGGTGTGTTTTTATCATAGAGCGGCTGGCTGACACTAGAGTACGTGGGATGTGCTTCTTTATATTGACTTCTTTGTGATATTGTGTACTTTGTGTGGTCCGTTTAATTAGTGCTGCTCTGTCAAACTTTGTCGTTAATTTTAGTATTGACTATGCTGTAAGAACCTGGGTGTTCTCATGGATTGCCACCCTGTATGTAATTTAATGAGTATCTGTGGCTTCAGTGTCCTCAGTTTTCGTGTTTGTGGCATGACTTAGTTCTCATGTACTACTTTTTTGCTAAATTATGCAGGAAGAAATCAGCTGAATCCTTGCGTCGTCAATAAATCTGATGGATGGTCCGTCGTGGATGGTTTCCGGCGACTACGCTTCCTTCGTTTGTTGTGCATTCTTTTGCAGCATTCTGGGCTTCATTTCGACACGCTGCGCTTAAAACTTGAGCGCTGTTGGTTTCACGTGATCTGACTTCTGCTTCGTTTTTTTGGTGGCCTTTTGCATATTTGTTTCTTGTATTGCTTTCCCAAATGCTGGCTCATGAACAGAAAACTGCAGCTTATTGTGAATAAATGAAATAATAAAAACTCACGTGTTCTCTTGACTTTCATCTGCTAGAGGTCTGTGGATAAAAGTACACAGTGACTGTGCAGTGTTTTGATGACAATTCCCTTATGTAACCAACGCGTGACACGATCAGCACAGAGTGAACAAACTGTAGCAGCGAAGCAAAGAGAAGAATACTCCCGATGCATCGCACTGAAATTCCGTCCGGACGGAGTAAGGAGATTCGTAAAATACTCCGGAGGTGACACGAAAAAACTCCGGATAGCCGGAGTGAAACAACGGCGAAAAATACTCCGAAGGTGCCACGCAGTCACTCCGGCCAGCCGGAGTGAAAGAACGGCAAAAAATATTCCGGAGGTGCCGCGCAAAAACTCCGGCCAGCCGGAGTAAAAGAACAGTGAAATATACTCCGAAGATGCCACGCAATAACTCCGGCCAGCCGGAGTGAAGGAGCGGCAGAAACACTCCGGAGGCGCCACGCAATAACTCCGGCCAGCCGGAGTAAATGCTTTACTCCGGTAGTCCGGAGTATAAAAAACTCCGAATGGGGGGGTCGCTAGAGGACAAGCATTTTACTCCCACCTGGGAGTAATTTTTTTTTACAGTGTAAACTTAGCCATTCGTCTAGTTGTGACGCGAAATTAACGTCTGTAACGTAGGCATCGGTACTTGAATCTCGAGTAAGTTCAACCTGCCCGAGATCGGCTTCAAGCACTAGCCTACCGGAAACACCAGCGCTGCAACACCGCCGACATCGCAGTTGTGCCAGAACTCTCTCTGACTTCTTGCATCCGATCGTCGTGGACTCAACGCTGCCGGTCATCACACGTATCCCTTCACCTGTTTATACCTTCGGACTTTCTCATCTGTAGTTTTATTGTTGGTTAGTTTTGTGTAGTTTGTAATACTTCTCTCTTGTAAGCTGATTTATTGATTTTATATGTATTTTGTTAGTTGGTATTAAGTGTTGTACTAGATTCCTCGTGCTGCAATATCACTAGAGTTTTGTTTTTCCCCACACACGTCTCTGATCTCTTCACTGTCTCTGCTTACGTACGGAACGACCTAACCTGCTGCCATTCCCGTCGCCGACTTCGCGCTGGCGACGCTAGAGTGGCAGCTTGTAACACATACATACCGTTTTTGTACCGTGGTTACATTGTGTTACTTCATCAGGAGCCGTTGGTCGCGGTGTCCCCGGCTTTGGTGGTGCTATTGTCCAAACTTATTTCTTGCTTTAACCAGAATTTGAGGTTGACATACCAATTTCTTTATTTGGGTACAAATAATTGAAAAGTACCATCGAATTATTACAAGTAAGCGATGTACTTGATTTATTCACAAAAATAAGCCAGTATAAATCTTAAAAAATGGCAGCCGTTCTACACGCAAACCTCCCCCGAAAAAAATTCCTGGGTACGGCCCTGGGCATTCTAGAAGGAGGTGATGTATGTCTTCATCTACGAATCCACAATCACATTCAGGAGTATCAGCGCGGCCAATTTTGTGTAAAAAATGCTTGGTGTAGGCAGTTCCTAGCCTTAATCGGTGAATAAGGGTTTCCACACTTCTGTCTAAAGACAGCGAAATTTCAAATTCGATAAATGGATCTACATGATATAAATCACAGCTTTTAGAATTTTTGTCGAACCACGCATTTCTACACATATTGAAAGAATGTGTCCTTAAAATGCTTCGCAATTCATTTTTCGATATTGGGTAGAAACGATATCTTTCTTGCGGTGTGCTTGTCGTGCTGCTTCATCAGCTGCTGTATTGCCAGGAATGTTGCAATGTCCCGGTATCCACTGGAACATTATTTCATGATGGTTTTGATCGGCCTTAGTGAGCTCTTTAAGTGTCTCGTAGATCAGACTATTATTGTTTCTGCTTTCGTGCTACAGAGTGATGTTAGTGCCGCCTGCGAATCACTGAAAATTACCCATTTCTGAGCATCTCTTACAGAATTGATAAATTTTATAGCACTTAGAATAGCGAACAGTTCAGCTGTTGTAGACGATGTAACGCGAGATAATTTAAATGAATCTTGTACCTTGAGATGCGGTATAATAAATGCTGAAGTTGAAGATTTTGGTACACTGGAGCCATCTGTATAGACATGTATGTAGTCCGGATATCGCATATATATCTGGTAGAGCGCTAGTTGTTGGGCGGCTAGGATGAACATTTCATTTTTTCTGATTATGCCGTCCACTGACACTTCGACCTTTGGTAGCGCAAGTAACCATGGAGGATAATCAAAGTCAGAGTTAAAAAATTCATTTCTTTGTGTGGCGACAAGTGATTCCGCCAGGGCTTTTTTGCCAATGCCATGGCAGGCCGTCAGCAGTCCAAAGCGGTGCGTGATCTCACTGCCGCTATATGTGGCAATATCAACACAGTAAGTGCGGTGTTTTCACGCCTGTGTGATAGAGTAACATACGATGACATCACGTCGAAGTGCCTATTCGTCGGGGCGAGCTCTGAGAAAATGGCGCCTACAGGATGAAAAAGTAACGAGTAACGTGACACCACACGTTACCGAAAAATGCTAACATAAGTACGTTACTCGTTACAGTTTCGAAATTGTAACGAGTACGTTACTAAGTTACCGAAAAAAGTAACGCGTTACCGGTAACGCCGTTACTTGTAACGCGTTACCGCCAACACTGGTTATTCGTTTATGATCACTACCCAACCTTTTAATCCCTTCCTCGTCTATTCTAATTTCTTTCGGTTTGTGATAAGTTCCTTCAGTTATGAGACAATAAATCAATACTTGATTGCTTGTTTCCGACTTCCGACTTGACCTGGTCGTCACATTTAGGCCCCGTGTTCTCTCTTTCCAGACTATGTTGCTCGCAGAGATCTAGTAATAACTCCCATTGGTGTCTGAATATCCGTCAAGGTCATGTATGTGGGCATTCATGTCCCCTAGATGGATGATTTTGGCCCCATTACCAAATTCCTTAATATCCGTACTCATGCAGTCCACTATCTCCTGATTCTTTTCTCCGTTATTCCTCGTCTACAAGTAGCTACCCCTAGCCACGTTTTCTCTCCACCTACTGTGCCCGAAACTCAGGTGCTCTGAACACGTCTGTTTCACTCTAACCCATTTGCGGTGAATTAGTATTCCTACACACCCACCTTTTCTTTCTGATGTGATCCTGTAGCACCCTTCCCAAGCATAATTGTCAATATGTGGTATCTCTTCCAAGTCTCTAAGCTGTGTTTCTGTAACCGCATAAATGCCTATCGGTTCTTTGTTTAACTGCGCCTCAATCTCTAACAATTTTGCCATTTTTCTCTCACCCTTCATGTTTTTGTAACTAATTGCAACACACGCGCCTTCTCCCTTTTTCTTTTACCTTTTTTTCTGGTTTTTCGCAATACTACCTGTCAAAGAGTCCTCCTGTTGTTTTCCCTGTTACTAGCTACCGTGGACTTCGAAGGGCCCGCGCGCCCCCCCATAAAGCGACTGCGCGTCCTGCCAGTCCCCACCCGGGCCCACCCCATGACCAAGCCTCTTATAGAATTGAATTCTGTCCCTTTGGAAACCACCCACCTGTGCACCTCCCTGTTTATATCCACTACCTCGAAACCATTCTCTCGACTAAATCGCCATATCTCCTTGTTTGCGTCGACAACCGCTCTTTGCAAGTTGCCGTTGCACACCCGTACTTCCGGTAGTGTGCATACTACAATTTGCACCTGGGGGACACGGCGCGCATGTCATCGACCCTTTTCACCAAGGTCGTCGCTAGTCATGACGATTGTTTATTAAAGACGTAATTTAGCCCTCCCGCAATTACCACGAGGTTACGTCTGTGAGCTTTAGCTGCGAGTTTTTCACTCGCTTGCCTCACGACTGACCCCAGCGTATGTCCTGGGAACGTCCCTATCGAAACTCTCTTATCGCCTTTCACTCTCTCCTTGATTGCCTCTGCGCAGTGGCGTACCAACTCATTCGCGAGTGGGGGGGCTGGCGTCGCTCATTCTGTCCATATATATATATATATATATATATATATATATATATATATATATATATATATATATATATATATATATATATATATATATATATATATATATATACACATATATATATATATATATATATATATATATATATATATATATATATATATATATATATATATATATATATATATATATTTTAGGTGACTTTTTATTTTCATAGAGCTGATAAGAAGGCTTGCATTTCAAAACTGTTTGTTTTAAATCAAGGAAAAATCTGCACAGGCTGGGCCGCCCTGCACCGCGACAACACAGCAGTGTTTAATAACATTTTGGAAATATTACCGTGAAGTTTAAAAAGTACACCCAAATTTCACTGTATCATCTAAGCATTGCAACAGCAAACTTCGCAGTCTTAGTTTGGCGTTGTAGATACGATGAGTATGAAGAACCTGCTATGACTCTAGTACCTTAAATTCCTACTTATTAAACAAAACATGTGGCTGCCAAATCAAAGTACTTCGCAGAAGTCTTCTGGATAAGCCGAGTGCCAATTTCTTTACTGTTAGAGCCCTGTAATATAAAGTCTTTCTTAAGAAGAAGACCAAGTTCAGTTGATTAATACTTAAGCAAACCACATTGAGCTGGTTGTGTATAGTTATAAGATTATAAATGACCAGGAATTTATATACTAGGTGTCGTTCCTTGCCCTCCTACTTTTCCCAGCTTGGGTGGGGGGTGGACGGAAAAGCGATGAAGTGGCCCTTCAGTCCTCCCCTCCGGTTCCTGCCAAGTAAATAGCCCACGTAAACTGTGTAAGCTCAAATTTTCCCTGAAAAAATGTGGGCGATTATAACGTTAATCCACCCCGCATCGTTTCCTTCTGTCTAGGTCATTAGCTGTTAAAGATTGGTCGAAATTTTCTGGGTCATGCTCACAGCACCTGCTCGTAAAACGACGCAACAAATGACGCGTAAGTAATCCACCGCGTAATTACCACGTACGCATGACTGCGTAAAAAGTAATAATAATAATGAACTATTTTCTATACGGCGTATTGTTTGTCATTGGTTCTTCGTTATATGTCAAAAATTTTCAATGTGCCATAAAATCGCATCCTTGTTACCGACGTCACAAGTCTGCGAAAACTCGCGGTGTTAAAATGAAGTGTGCACAATAAGCAGCACATTACTGTGCTGAACAATAACTCTTTTTTTTTTCGGAATAACCAGAGAGTGTCTCTTTCTGAACGTAATTTAAGAAGGCTGCCTGCCAATCAGCAGATTGGCAGCGGGCGAGATGGATTCATATGTGTATAATAGATACTTTCAGTTGTAGTATAACGATGTTGAGCTGTTTTTGCGCGTGTACAACTCTCTGTGGACTCGTCGTTGCTGACAAAGAGGTAGAGAGAGAAATAAACATTATTAGGAACAGACACAATCCTTTGCAGGTAGGCAGCCTTCTTAGTCCAGAAAACCGTGGACGCTGATCATCTCCCTGGTGAGGTAGATCAAGTAACGGGGCAAACTTGAAAGCTGGGCTTCTCAATGTGCTCGAGTCCACTGCCTTGTTATAAGCCGCCACGATCGCTGCAGGCTAGCATATGATAAGCCAAGTGAAGAAGGCTAATCGGCACTAAAGTGGGAACCTATTTTAGCTGTGCTGGCTAGGCACGACTAAAATACTGGACAGTTCTGCACACTCATCAACTCACAGCAGCTTGAATATGGAGCAGTGGCGATACTATTCGTTTTCAAAGAAAGGAACTGAATTTTCTGAAAAAGGAGAGCGTTTGATCGGGCTATAAAAAGTTTACTGCTTCCCCACCCATATTTGCATCACGGATTACTTAAACTTCAGGCCAGGCAGAACAAAATAAAATCATGACAGATTGCTGTAATGTTATAGAGCCCCTGCTGAGCGATAGCCTCCTCTGCAGTGCTCGAGCGCAAGACGCACAAGTGTGGAATAGGCAGCCCGCACCGCAGGTAGCCTACAGTGCGTGGCCATGGCACACGGAGGACAGTCGTCACAGCAGAATCGTAGGACAAATTTTATTACAAAATTACGTTATTGCTGCGTTCAAGTAAAACTTTGCCTGACTTGTTAGTTTCCGAGTCTGCAGCCGACAATAACCACTGTCAAAAGTGGGGGGGGGGCTCGCGCCCCCCTTGCCCCCCCCCCCTCGGTAGGTACGCCTATGCCTCTGCGCATCGAAATTTGAGTCACCGGCGATAATGACCTGCTCAGACATTACTTCTGAAACCTGCACCTGGCTGCTGACTAGGTGACTAGCGTGAGTCACGGCTGCCGCTTTGTCCCCTCCCTCCCTCAAAACTACTTCCCGGAACTTGGGCCCTGTGATCACTGCATCTGCCTTTGTCATGCCTGATGTTCCCTTCGCCTCTCCCCCACGGGCTGTCGTCGCCCTAATGCTTCCACCGTCACCTGCGTCTTCTTTATTCACTTTGACGACCTTCGATAGGCCCTCCTCGGCTGACCTGAGCCTTTCTCCCATGGCCTTCGTTTTCTCTCGCTCTGTAGCCAACGCATTCTCCAGCTCTGCGACTCTCGTCATGAGCCCACTCTGGACAGCCATCATGTTTTCCATTTTATCCTCGAACTCGCATTATCTACGCTTGGCCTCAGCTTTTTCTGCCTTCTCTTTGTAAAATAGTGAGCTGATGATGATATGTGGATATTTACACTCTGTACCGTGTGGACCCCTTCTTGTCGTCCTTCGTTCCCTGACTGCTTTTCTCCCTCTAATCGTGTTCACCCCTCCACATTCCAGGAGTACACTGTAAGCGCGGGCTCAGCACCAAGGCTTTTGAAAACATTCTGCAGGAATGTCACGGCTGATGATGATGAATTGTGGTCCTGCCCTTTGTAACGGGTAGGCAGCTCTCAAGTGCCTTAACAAGAAAAAAAAGGAAAAATAAAAAAAAGACGTCAAGAGAAGAGAGAGGTAGGAGAGAGGGAAAAAACGGTGATACTCACACACACACAAAACGAATTATCACGTTTGCAACATCCAGCTAGTGTCACCTTGCAGACCGGCTACATTGTCTGAACGTCTACATCGTCTGCGCGTCGGCATTGACTGCGCGTCGGCATTGACTGCGCGTTCTGCGCCACCACTGCACCAATCTTTGTTTCGTGACGTGGGCCGCTCTGGCCACCGCTGTGTTCTTGTCCGTATCTCTTCGGAATCCCAGTGCCAGCGGGAAGGTGGTGCCCTCTACGTGACCGGGCCACAAGTCAGCGCAGCGGAGGAAGAGGTGTTCTGTGGTCTCCTCCTCAACGCCACATATTCGGCATATGGCCCAGGCCACGTCCGCATATGTGTCGAACCTGCGACGGTATCCCAACGTACGCAGCGCTCCTGCACGTGCCTAAAAAAGGAGTGCACTGCCACCGCTGTTGTCGTAAATGGGCTCCATGCCAATGTCGGCCTTGTGAGCGCGGTATGTGAGCAGTGTGGATTTATCTTCCATGGCACGCCGCCACTGCTCCGTCTCCTCCTCACACACCTGCGTCTTCACGGCATGGGCCCACTTGTACATCTTGTCCTCAATCACAGGTTTGGCAGAGATATGCCGAACTTTCTTTTCAGGTTGCCCAGGCGCCTGCACCACTGCGTTTGTGTGCCGGTTAGGCTCACATATCTGAACAGTCGCCTGGCCCACCGTTCGTCGTCCATGAGTCGCAGGCGTCCTTCGTATTGCCACGCCCACTTGTTCTTTTATTTTGATGTATTCGGGTTTGACCAGCAAGGACGGTTACCAACGCTCGACGCTGTCCGCGAAGCAGTGTTCGAGAAACATCGCGATTGTAGTAGATCGTTTTGTTAAGATTGCGCGCCGCACGCGAATGTTCCAGCTCTGTCGAGAGATAACGCCGCCACCAGCGATATCGCTGGAAAGTTCGACAGCGCCTGTATAAAAGCGGACACGCTTGACCGCTTGTCACTTGATCGACGGTCGACGCTCTGTTTGCCGCTATCAGTGTACTGCTGTAGCTTTCAGTTTCTCGGCCACAAGTTCGGCCTAATAGAGTTTCATCTCGACGTGCTGACTGCTGCCTTCGTTGACGTCACGACCACGTGACATCTGGTGGAGGTGCTGTTCGTTCATGTTCCGGACGCCCCCGTCAAGCCGTGAACCCAGCCCACAGCGCGGAGAAGACATTGATGCCAAGGCCGAGCAGCGAGCAAGCCGCAGGCAACAGGGCCTACCGCCAGAGCACGGGCCTCTACCTGAAAGGACCCGGCGAACAAAGAACCTGACCTCGACCACAGCGACGATGACAGACGCTGTGCCGCCCGCACCGATCCTTCTCCGGACGCCTAAGGAGCCGCCAACCTTCCGCGGATCGTTGTTCGAAGACCCGGAAAGTTGGCTCTAAGCCTACGACCGAGTCGCCGTTTTCAATGCCTGGACCAGCGAAGACTACGGCTTGTCTATTTCGCTTTGGAAGACGCCGCTCGGACCTGGTTCGAGAACTAAGAGCGAACCCTGACGACATGGGACGTTTTTCGCACTATAGGTTCCTGGCAACATTCACCAGCGTCGTCCGCAAGGAGAGGGCCGAGGCTCTGCTCGAAACCCGCGTGCAGCTGCCAAACGAAAACGTGGCACTCTTCACAGAAGAAATGACGAGACTCTTCCGCCACGCAGACCCTGACATGCCCGAGGAGAAGAAAGTTCGCTTCCTCATGCGAGGTATCAACAGTGTTGGCGGTAACGCGTTGCAAGTAACGGCGTTAACGGTAACGCGTTACTTTTTTCGGTAACTTCGTAACGCACTCGTTACAGTTTCGAAACTGTAACGAGTAACGTACTTACGTTAACATTTTTCGGTAACGTGCATGTGGTGTCACGTTACTCGTTACTTTTTCATCCTGTAGGCGCCATTTTCTCAGAGCTCGCCCCGACGAATTCTTTTGTCGCAGCGTCGGACTGCTGTAGGCCTGCCAGGCATTGGCAAAAAAGCCCTGGCGGAATCGCTTGTCGCCACACAAAGCTTGAAGAAAGCCGCGGAATCCTCCATGAGAAACTGTACGGACATGCTTTTCGTGGAAGTGGATTGTAGCAGGTGGATTGCTGGCACCTGCGCCTTTTCGTGCCCGAAAGACAGGCCGCCCGAAGAGAAAGCACTAGGGTTGGTTTACTCCACAAAATGTGCTGATCGTGACACTTCGTACGAGGGGGAAACAAAAATCTACCCCGAGAGGCTGCGACAACATAAAAACGACGTCCGGAAGTTCGAGTGACAGTAGAGTACACTCGCCGAGCACAGCGTGGTGAACTAACACCGCATCGAATTTGTCAAGTCCCGCGTCGTCGACTTAGAGGCCAAATACTATTAGCGGCTTTTTGTGGAATGCTGGCCCATCCAGGAGACAGCCGGTAACGTCAGCTGGTCTACAGGTGCGCTGCCGATCGAGAGTCTGCCTCAACGGAATTCTGCACATCACGGAGAATAGGCGTGACCCCGTGGCAGGAAGAAAACCCTGAAAAAAAAAAAAACGCGAGTGGGACGCGAAACGTCGGATTTTTTCTGGTTACGCTCAAAAAAATATAATCTTTTTACTCATTACCTTGGTTGGCGTCCCTCTGTTTCAACCAATGCCCATTAATACCGCTGTCACACAAACAGCCTTAACCGCTGTTAAGCTACCTACGGTTATGGGCTAACCACGATTACAGGTAGCTAAGCTACACGGCAGACAAACCGCAGTTAGACTTCTAACCGTGGTTATCGCAAACGAGTGATTCCACGAGAGATCGACACGGATCCGAAAATGGATATTTTAGATCTGATTGGGAATTTCACATTTTGTCGACATACCATCCAACAGCCCGGAAAGGAACTTGGTTTTTTTATTAACTGCATAATTTACGAGGGAGAAAATATCGAACATATTGGGACGAATTTGATTAGCTGTCGTTCTCGAAAGTTCACGGCGATGCAAAACACAAATATTGCCGTTAAAGGGGTGGTGCCACCAAATTTGTGGCTTGCGCGTTCTTTACTGTAAGCGTTTCCTATAGCTCCAGGAAGCATGATGCACGCACCAAGATTCATGTATTCTCGCTAAATAATTTAATATCGCCTTTTGATGTCGACAACTTTCGGTTTCGGTTTCTGGGCGCCGAGGTTGGACAGTGACGTAGAAGTGTACGAGTTTGGTCACGTGACAACACAAGGCTGTGATGCACTTAGCCAGGAAGCGATCGAAACTCGGCGAGTGATGTAGCAACCGATGCTTTGCCGGTACTATAGTGAACTAGAATATATTCTAGTTCACTACAGCCGGTACGTACGTTGCGGAGGTGGCGGAGGTCACTCACGTCACTACAGAAGATGTGGTGTGATGTCACTACAACTTTCGTTGCCCCTCCTATAGATCTACGTCAGAGTTGGCGCTCTAGCGATGGGTTTTGATCGGGAGAATGGGCATTTAGGTACACTTTAGAAGTGAATTAAAATATATTCTAAACGTTTGCTGTGTCCGACCCTTCGTGTGGAGTGTCCTTGCATAAAGAGGAAACCCACAACAGGCTTGTTATAGCCTCGAAATTTGATGGCACCACCCCTTTAAGAAGAAGACATTTTGTGTATGAAATGTTTGCGCAACAAATAGTTTTTTTTTCGCTCTACAAGTTTCAAAGAATATTACTTTACTATTTTTGAAAAATGTCCAGATATGCGAAATTTTATTAAAGTTGCTACAAAGTTGTTAAGGCTTATCAACTTTGTTTTGAAAATAAGTTTTGCTTCTTTCTATCCGCAAGTGCAGCTAAGTTTCGCGAGCGAGGCTGATCTTGAACACCCTCACATACACGTTAAAGTGAACAAAAAATGTTTATGCACATATATTTTTTTCCGTGACTAGGCCATTAAAGCATTTTTTTTACAACTAAAAAAATTTGCGTATCTATTTTGCTACTAGAAGCACGTCGTTAGAATCACTGGCAATTTCTTGAGAGTTAAGTGATGATTTCTTTGCGGATGGTGATGAAGATTAAATCTGATATTGTGTATAATGTCACATTGAGAAAAATGGATTCACCATGTGCCAGAATCAGAAGCCATCACACAAAACTCTACAGGCAACTATAAGCCACTATATAATTGCTAAGATCTGGTACATTTGTGGAAATAATCCAACCCATACTACACGCCTGAGCTTTGGGAGCGAGCCTTAGCCAGTCTTACCCTCGAAGACCAGCGCCAGCTGATAGCGACGACTGTCAACGCGGCGAAAGCCTATGGTTTAATAGAAGGGGGAGACCACCCCGAAGAAGACACTTAAATATTACCGAAATAGAGATAGAGAGGGAATAAACATCTTTCTCGTTAAATCAGCATTATGGGTATAATCGTTGTTTCGGTTAGAAGTTATGTGAAACATAAATTTGGGGTTTAAAAAATTCTTATTTTGGGTTCCTGCAGCAAAGACACGTTGATTAAAATTTATAATTGCTGAGTAACGGCAGAGGTAACGTCCGTTACTTTTTTTCGGTAACGGTAACGCGTTGCATTTATTTGTAGGTAACGTAGGGCGGTAACGCGTTCCTTTTTTATAGTGTAACGAGTAACGTATTTAGTTCTTTTTTCAGTAACGCCTACAACACTGCGAATAACATTACAAATGGGATATGAAACTGGAAATAAGAACATGGAATCAAAGTCTGGCAGCTCGTATTTAAATTACAAACAAAAAACAAATATAGCCGCATGAGTCGAGGAAGAAGTAGGCAAAATACCAGACAAGGACTGGGAGTATAGTGAGCCATTACATCTAATGACGAAAGTGATAGGGAAAGAGAAGTAAACTATTTGCTGGAAAAGAAAGAGGAAGCCAAAACGTTGGTGGAACAAGGAAATCCGGGAAGCGATCGAGAAACGACGTGAAGCATCACGGGAGCACAGAAGGGCAAAAAAGGAGAAGAAGAAACCAGAATGCGTCAAAACAAAGCAATAAACACGCGTGGCAGTAATATAGTAATATCGCTATAGTAATATTAACGATGGCACTACCGATTGCACTATCGATAGTTTGTTTACACTATCGATAGTTTTTTTTAAACTATCGATAGTCAATTTACCGATAGTTCTGCATCACTAGCTGAAGGCCCATAATACAAAGGACTCCGAGATGAACTCTTTGGCAAAGTGCGAATGTTCCTTGTGTCTGAACATTGTTGTCGACACGTGGGCATTACGCATGACGTGAGAACATTCTTTTTAAAAGGACCTTGCCGTGAGTGAGTACTTTTATTTATAAGTTCGTGACGCTAATTAATAAGTAAGGGAAGAGGAGTAGCCGGAGCCATGTATAGGCACAAAGCTCTCCTAAACACATTTAATAAAAAAAAAAGGAAGTGAACAAGAGTCGGAAGTGAGACAAAAGTCTTTAATGGCGAGTAAGCCCTCGGCAGTTGTCACAGTACAAACACTGATATGGAACATGTGGCACGCTGTAAGATTAGCGATCTCGTTCTGCATAAACAAGCACTTACGAGGACAATGAGCAGTTTGAGTATGAAGGCATGAAATTGCACTCGTGGTGCGGGTGGATAAAATGGTAAGTGTAAGCTTCAAGTAGCAACAAGAAAATGAAGTTGGGGACACATGTAAAAAGAATTGGCGGTCGAAACGCAGCACTGGCCTTCGGGTGTCCACAGGACGGAAGTCTGTCGGCAGGATGATGTCAATGGAGACGCAAACCGACACCTGCCTGAAGACAGCTGCAATAAAAGCTGAAGCGTACTGAACAGCAGTATAGTAAATGGCGTTTGTTACGGTAGTCGCGAGAACCCATCAGACATGGACAAACCGCGCACAAAATTTTACGGTCGTCGAGCACAAGCAAACAGCCTTGTCTTAGATGAAAAACATCTTGTCTCTACAGTTTCCCACGACATTGATGGGATTTGTATCGACTTGTTCAGTGGCCTTCATGTAGCAGCTTGCACGAGCTGCGGCAAGGTGCGCGTAATAGACGGGCGCTGGGATAGACACCGCCGGAACGCAGCGTGCGTACATATGACACAGGCTGAACGTGATCTTCTGTAGTGTTTCCGGTTCGAAGCCGTTGTCGTCGTAGATAACGCGGTAGTGGGCGGGCCGAGCTGTGCCTCTTATGGGAGTGTGAGAGCACATGAAAAACCCGCGCTTCGCATGTTGCGTGATTGTCCTATCGACGACCGTCCCTGGAGGTACGTTGGTCTCATTTTTGCGACAGAAGCGGGTTCTGTGCCGCTTCTGAACAGTCACAAACGTTATTCGTGGGTTACATCCGAACACTTCTGCGAAAGCGCTTTGCAAGTATTTGTGCTCTTTTTCACAAACTTCAGCGATTTCTCCCTCGCTCACGCCGTCACGATAGAAAAGAATGTCTTTCGGAATTTTTCGCAGATTTTTTTTCTTGTAGTGATGAAAAAGTTCTTTGGCCATGCTCTCAATGTTGGAAATGGTTTCTTCGCGTGTATTGCCGTCGGTCTTCGCCTGGGGGCGAATTACAGCGACATAGCGAGAAGCGCGGCCATCAATGCTGGCGACGACGGCCGCCACGGATGGACTCTGGTCATTCGGGCCGTGGTGACTGACGTCAGCGCCCATGACCAGGGCATCCTCGCAATTAAATCCGTCGATTGTCCGTGGCATAGCTTTGTCAACGAATCCAAGCTTTGCTTTTATCTTACGTATTAAATTGCCACCGATCGAACCGTCACTATATTTGCTCTTATCTACAGCGACACACTGAGTGATCAGCCCAAGTTTAGTTTCGGCATCGTTTTTGAGCTTGTTGTAGTAGACAGATTTTTTGCTGTCAAGAATGATAACCAAGAATTCCACCGCTTTCAGCTCCTCGAGGATGTCCACCAAGTCCGGATTGTTGCGATTAGCAATCTTGGCCTTTACATCCAGTATAATGCCCTGTCTGATTCCTTGGGCGATGAGATTCTTCTTCAATTTAGCGACGTCAGATACAGTGTTGAACTTGTTCACGTTCAAGATCGTCCATGGCACCACTCCCATAGGAGACTTCAAATCATCCACATTAACTTTAGGAAACACCTTTGCTCTGCACTCGACGGGAGATGTTGAGATACTGGTGAAAAATTCGCCTAGAATGTCCTCTCGCCGCACTGCCAGTTCTCGCGCTACTCCTTTGGCGCGCGCAAACCTCTCGGACGGCGTCAACGGTTTGCCGGACTGACTCTGTTCGCCCCGCTGTCCTAATGGGATGAAGCACATCTCAAGAGGATAGTAACACTTGCCTTTCTTGCTTTCGACTTCCACGCAGGGTAGACTGGGATGGTCAAGCTTTTTGTACGTCTCTTCGAAGTATTTCGCTACTGTCTGAGCTTCGGTAACCGCGATTTCGTCCGCGCCTTTCTTTGTGATTTGTTTTATTTTCCGAGAGCGGGTATACCGGAGATGCTTCACGCACACTTTGAAGCCATGCAGTCTTGTGTTCAGGTCTTTGATTTCAGCTTCCTCAAGTTGCGGATGTTCCCCAAGCTGACGTCCCAGCAGAGCTTCGACGTAATTTAGAAGCGGGCCATCTTCGTAGAAAGAAGTCAGTATCGTGTCCGCGTTTAGGAACATTTCATACTGTCCCGAGCGGACGCTGGTCAGAATACCGCTGTAAGCTGCTTCGCCGGGCTTTTCAGCGTCGTCTGCTTTTGCCGGAGGGTCCCCTCTCTGTGGGTTGTAACGACCTCGAACGGCGGGCGCGCGATATTGGGGCGTGGTTAGTTGCTTTTGAGGGGCAGGCTCCTTGGGTGCTTTTCTCAGCAGGAGCCGGCCGAGGCAATCGCGGTCTTGCGAGAGGGCGCAGCGTATTGCTATGTCGAGCGCTTGAGCCTGCTTTCTGCTGTAGTGCTGAGAATCGTAGCGCAGCATATCCACCTGCCGAATTCGGACGTAAAATTCGTCTCTTATCTCACACATTTCTCTGCGAACACTGACGATTTTAGTTTCTCCTTCGAGTTCCAGGGGCTTAATAGAGTACAAGGATTTCTGTCCGTCGAAAATTGGGTTATTGATATCCAACGTGCTGCTGGCGAACTCTGCCAATATGCGTCTCTTGTCACGAGAGGCAAGGCGCTGCTTGGCATCTGTTTCCGATGGCGGATCCTCTGCGCCCCACCAAATGGTAACTTCGTAATGGTAAACGATAAGTTTTTTGTTTAGGTCCAATTTGAAGTGATTCGCTTCGACAAGGAGAGTCTGGGTTGTCGTGGAGCTTGAACGGTCAGTGGCATTGGTAGCGCTTGGAGATCCTTGACCGAGGGATGAACTGGCACCTTCTCTCAGCATGAGAGATTGGCCTTGTGAAGAACCTGAAAAAATAAAATAAAAGAGGAAATAAGAAAAACTTGTCTGTTTAGAAGTTTGTTGCGACATAACACAGTTGTCATAGGCCGTAAGTGTTAAAGAAAGTGATACGGTCAGGGTACTTCCTATCGGCAGTAAATAGCTAAGTTAATGACACGGCAGCAAGTTTAAAAGCTATTGGCATACAAAAGAAAGCCATTGTCATTTCTACCACAAATTTGAGGAAGAAGCAAAGTCATGTCAGCGTCGTGGAGATGATTCGCAGGATAAGGCGGATACAAATTCGTTCAACAACGTGTTTGCTACAAGCCGTACCTTGACTGGTGCCAGGACGATTGCGTTCGCCAACACTTTCATTATTCGAGTTCCACGAGCCACTACGGAAGTCGCTGCGAGATGATCCGCTTGAACATGTTGAGTAGCTGCTGGCGGCGGATACCGATGATGCGGCAGGAGGCCATCCTGCAGTTGAATTGAACCATAGCAGTTATTCATAGAAAACGACCTTCACCGACCTTCTCCGAGCGTCCTCGCTTCAGTGCGCCAAGAAAGGAGCTTCCAAAAGTGTTACATGGACTTGAGAATCGTCCATTGTCTGAAGTAAGGTTCTTAAGACACTGGCCGGGACCGTCCTCAGCACAGAGGGCTTTGAGAGTGTTGTTGCCTTTCTTGCGGACAAGTGGTATTAGGGACAGACGTTAAGCGGTGTCGTATATAGCGTTTTGCTCTCTCCTTCCACCGCCAAGCCCCTTTTTTGCCCGGCATCTCCTTTCTATCATCTTGTATTCTCCTTACCCGATTCCCCAGCACAGGGTGGCCAGCCGACTGATAAATGGCTAACCGCCCTTTTATTCTGTCTTTTTTCCTCCTCCTCAAACTCGAGGAAAGTATACATATATAGTTCTGGCGGCTTTTTAACGTTTCGGCCTGAGCTGTAGCGTACCAAATCAAAGCTGTTTTTTTTTCATGTCACAGAATATATTGATTAACTATAATTGTTGGTTTTTAAGTCCCAAAACCACGATAGGATTAAGCGAGAGGCCGTAGGGGAAGGCGGCGGAAATTTCGACCAGCCGCCGTATACCTTGACTCGAGCCTCGACGATGGCGTTCGACAACTCTGCTTTCGTTACTCGTGTTCCACGAAGCACGACGGGGGCCGCTGTGAGATGACCCGCTTGAACTTGAGTAGTTGCTGGCGGCGGTTCCCGATGGTGCAGCAGGAGGCCACCCTGTCGTTGAATTAAGCGATAACAGTTATTCATAGCAAACGGAAGGAAGCTAGGACTCATCTTAGATGAATTTGTACCAACAAGCTTGCCTTCGAATGAGATCACATCAACAGCCGTTTTCGGCGCAATAGCTATCCGCCACCGCCGGCAGTGTCCGTAACCGCTATCGCGTGAAATAAAAAAAAACGAAAAAATAAAAATATCCAGGATAGAATGGGATTCGAACCAAGAGCCTCTGCTTGGCAGCCCAGTATTTTCACCACGGAGCCACGCCGGTGCTTGAAACTCCTTTGCAAACACACCCTATATGCAGGCTTCATGTCGAGAAAGGAATCACGGTAACATGTGCAATAGAGTTTTAGAAGAGTAAAATAATGACCGGGCGTCACACAATGCGGATTATGTAACTAGTGGGCCGTTTAAACCTTTCAAACCATTACAAATGTTGATGCGGTGTCTGACGATGAAGAATTATGGCCGAGCCAAAGTGCACTTAATGCTTTACCGATGTGTAGCGGGTACCTCGCTTCTGTGCAGAATAACGAACAATGGCGTAGTATGGGCTTCCCTATACTTTACAAAAGTTATTTGTGGCGTAGTAGGTACCACGCAAGTGTACTTTTATAGTATATAGTTGGACGCACTGGATCAAAGTCAACTCCGCTCCAACACATCAAAAATGCTTTATGAGCGCAGGGTTCACAATCACAAAATCGAGATACCCAACAAGTTTATTCGGAGTGTACAGTAGCATCGTGCCTCAGTTGCTGTTAGACAGCCACAAGAAGCAGCTTGACACGACCGACGAGCGGGTTGCCTTAAGAACACGTTAACAACAACAACAAAAAAAGACCAGTGCAGCGCATCTCTTCATCGTCACACGCGCCTCGTCGTTACCTAGCGTCAGTGTTCATATTGAACGCTAACGGCCACTGTTTTTGTCAAACGTCGCCTCAACGATGACTGCAGTGTGTTCGAAATTGCTGGGGTAGTTGAGAGCGGGAAAGGAGCGCGAGCGGTACGAGACCCTAAATTCTTTGCCTGGAACAGAAAGCATGGCACTGCAGGCACCACCGACTCAACAAAAGAGACCATCCGTCCGTCCCTCGGTAATGCAAGACTAATCACTATAAAATAATAAATGTGTAAATTAATAAGTTCTCTCAGGGGGTACTGGCTTTCAAAGCTAGGGCCCCACGCTCCCAGAAGCACTAAAGTAAACCCACTAACAAACCCGGGGATGAGCACCCACTTTTGTGTGTGTGTGTGTGTGTGTGTGTGTGTGTGTGTGTGTGTGTGTAAGGCATAGCCATAATGCCATGAAGAATAATAAAATGGCTGAGGTTTTACTCTTAGAAAACAAGTTATCACAAGCAAAAGGCTTGCTTGCCACTGTGAACCTACCACATTGTACGATTGATTAATTTTAAACAGTGTTGGCGGTAACGCGTTACAAGTAACTGCGTTACCGGTAACGCGTTACTTTTTTCGGTAACTTAGTAACGTACTCGTTACAATTTCAAAACTGTAACGGGTAACGTACTTACGTTAACATTTTTCGGTAACGTGTGGGGTCACGTTACTCGTTACTTTTTCATCCTGTAGGCGCCATTTTCCTAGAGCTCGCCCCGACGAATTCTTTTGTCGCAGCGTCGGACTGCGTTCGGCTTGCCGAGCATTGACAAAGTATGCCTGGGCGGAATCTCTTGTCGCCACACAAAGCTTGAAGAAAGCCGTGGAATCAACCATAAGAAACTGCTTTTCGTGGAAGTGGATTGTAGCAGGTGGATTGCTTGCTGGCACCTGCGCCTTTTCGTGCCCAAAAGACAGGCCACCCGAAGAGAAAGCGCAAGGGCTGGTCTAGACTAAAGTCCCTAGATTTTTCGTTTTTACTTAAGTACCGACAACTGCCTCCTTTCACGGCCCTCTCTCACGCGCAGCTGGCGTCCGACGCCATTTCTTCCTAACTTGGAAGATTTACATAGCCATGTGCGTCTAAGTACATTAGCCACGCATCTTTCAGCGGACAATATGCTACCGCGACGAGCCTTTCTCCTCCCGTCAACCACCTGTCATTAGTGAATGGGGGACGCGTTTCACCAGGTGTTGGAAAAGAGTTAGGAAGAACATGGCTACCGAAAACGAGCGTGAGCCAATGAGATTCGTCGCCGGCGCTTCAATGGTTGTCGGTACTTAAGAAAGAACAGGGAAAAATCTAGGGACTTTAGTCTAGACCATACCATGTGCTGATCGTGACGCTTCGTACGTGGGGGAAACAAAGAATTTCCCCGAGAGCCTGCGACAACATAAAAACGACGTCCGCAAGTTCGAGTGACAGAGTACACTCGCCGAGCACAGCGTGGTGAACGAACACCACATCGAATTTGAGAACTCCCGTGTCGTCGACTTAGAGGCCAATTACTATAAGCGGCTTTTTGTGGAATCAGCTGGCCCATCCAGGAGATAGCCGGTAATGTCAACTGGTCTACAGGTGCGCTGCAGATCGAGAGTCTGCCTCAACGGAATTCTTCACATCATGGAGAATAGGCGTGACGGCATGGCAAGAAGAAAACCCTGAAAAAGAATGCGAGTGAGACGCGAAACGTCGAATTTTTCTTGTTACGCAAAAAAAATCTTTTTACTCCTTACCTTGGTTGGCGTCCCTCTGTTTCAACTAAAGTCACACGAACAGCCTTAACCGCGGTTAAGCAAACTACGGTTACGGGCTAGCCACGGTTACAGGTAGCTGCACGGCAGACATAACCGCAGTTAGACTCCTAATCATGGTTATCGCAAACGATTAATTCCACGAGAAATCTACACGGATCCGAAAATGAATATTTTAGATTTGATTGGGTATTTTACATTTTGTGCACATACCACTCAACAGCCCGGAAAGGGACTTAGTTTTCTTATTAACAGCATAATTTGTGAGGGAGAAAATGTCGAACTTATGGAGGGACCAATTTCATTACCTGTCGTTCTCGAAAGTTCACGGCGACGTAAAACACAAATATTGCCGTTAAAAAGAAGACGTTTTGTGTATGAAATGTGTGCGCAACAAATAGTAAAGTAACGTTGTTTGAAACTTGTAGAGCGAAGGAAACTATTTTTTTTAAATGTCTAGATGTGCGAAATCGTATTATAGCTGCTACAAAGTTGATAAGGCTTATCAACTTTTTGAAAATAAGTTTTGCTTCTTTCTATCCGCAACTGCAGCTAAGTTTTGCGAGCGAGGCTGATCTTGAACACCTTCACATAAACGCTCGCAATTTTTGCGGTAATTATACAGGTTAAAGTGAACAAAAAGTGTTTATGCACAGATATTTTTTTCCTGTGACTAAGCCATTGAAGCATTTCTTTACTACTACAAAATTTTCGCATCTATTTTCGCATCGCCGTTAGAATTACTAGAAATTTCTTGAGAGTTCAGTCATATGATTTCTTTGCGGATAGCGTTGATGATTGAATCTCATATTGTGTATAATCTCTAATTGAGAAAAATGGCTTCACCATGTGCCAGAATCAGAAGCCATCACACGTAACTCTACAAGCAACTTTAAGCCACTATAACATTGCTAAGGCCTGGTACATTTCAGCACATAATCCAACCCAGACTAGACGCCCGAGCTTTGGGAGCGAGCCTTAGCCAGCCCCACCCTCGAAGACCTGCGCCAGCTGTTAGCGAGGGCTGTCGACGCGGCGAAAGCCTATGGTTTCCTGGAAGGGGGAGGCCACCCCGAAGACGACGCTTAAATACTATCGAATGAAAGATGTTTATTCTCTCTCTCTTCTTAAATCAGCATTTTGGGTGTAACCGTTGTTTGGGTTAGAAGATTTATGTGAAACAAATTTGAAGTTTAAAAAATTCTTATTGTGAGTTCCTGCAGCAATCACACGTTGATTAAAATTTATGATTGGGGAGTAACGGCGGAGGTAACGTCCGTTACTTTTCGGTAACTGTAACGCGTTACATTTTTTTGTAGGTAACGCAGGGCGGTAACGAGTTCCTTTTTTTATAGTGTAACGAGTAACGTATTTAGTTACTTTTTTTCAGTAACGCCTACAACACTGATTTTAAATTGAGACCGGATGGCGACAATTACGGTATACGACTCCCGTAGGGAGCCGTACGCAGTAACTACCGACAGCTAGCTTCCGAGGCACGATGCACCAGATGAATGTGCAATGGCCTTGTCATACACCATTATTACGTGAAATCGATCTTGAAAGATTACCCATCAGAGCGTTGTAGTGCCTTTGTGTTTACATATATGAACAATGATAAGAAGTTAGGATTTCTTACGTTGCGATTACGAGGTATCCAATTAAGGGTATGTACTAAATATCTTTATAATTACTCATTGAAATTACGTATTGCAATACCAAAGTGAAGTGAAAGGAGCACTGAAGTCATGTTTATTGGAAAGCTGATGTTTACCACATTTTCAGGGATATTCAGACAAGGCTGGGTGCTGTAATCCCTGGGAAGAGCTAAAAGCGCTTATCGCGCAGTTAGCGGAGATGTTATCTGTAGCGCGAATGCATTTTAGGCAGATACGGAATACATCTCTCGAAATTTCTGCTCATCCAATACGACTAAACAGTTACGCATGTGGAAGTATACAATAACAATAAGCTAATTAGTAGGGGTGTGCGAATAGCGAAATTTAATCTCGAATCGAATTGGAATCGAATAGTGCCGAATAGTGGCCAAAAATGTCGAAATTCGAATAGAATACAAATGATATTATTGAGAATTGAAAGAAAGAAGTACTGTAATGCAGCGCTTCATCGTCATGAGTGCTCCATGCCCTAACATTTTCGGCCGCCCGTTCATAGCAGCGTTTTAACTGCGCGCCGGAACGATGGGAGTTTCTGAACGAGTGGTGCATTGCGGTAGTGCCGACTGCACAGCGTGAACAAATTTTCATATGTCAAGCCAATCACCGGGAGATTCCTGGGCCAAATTCGAGACGTTTCACGGCGCTTGCAGCATAAGTGACCGAACTACGCAAGAAGCACGTGCCTTCGTTTCGGAAGCGAAGTTGTGAGGGTCTTGATAGTTCTCGCGTGTGTTCTTTTTGCTTACGGAAATGGCACAATCTCATTTAAAATAAACATGTGGTCGCTTTGAACCAGGATATCGGTGAAAGTTTTAACGAAAGGCGTACTGTAAAGGCGTTAGCGTCAGCCACCCCACCTTAACCAAGTTGCACCGTTGATCTTTGTCGCGTTTTAGATATTCGTCATGTTGAATTATTCGAAACTTCGAATACTAGCTGTTTGAAAGTCGAATCTAATTATTCGGTTAGGTATTGGATTCGAATTCGAAACTACTATTCGCACACCCCTACTAATTAGTAGCCGATCAGCCCTATGAGAAATGAGACTTCGAAACGGAGAATAGTATAAAGTGCACAAAGAATTAAAAGTATTTAACCAGAGGAAGGAACACTGTGCGTTTGCTTCCTATTTGGACTTTGTTACTGGTTGAAAAATTTCGCCGAAAGATAGCTTCAACAGCTTCGCTGGCTAGTTGCCGAGTCGGTCGATATAATGAAGCTCTAATTATTAGCTTTACTGTAACTCCCAACTCAGTCTAACGAAGAAAGTTTGAAAGTGACGTCTGGCAGTTTGTGCGCGGCATGACGTGCTGTAATGCCGTGGTAGTAAATAGTGTCGTTTATAGACCAACTTACGTTCTACGTACCAAAACCACGATATGATTACGATGCACGTCAGTAGTGCTGGAAACAAAGCATGTGCTACGGTGGGGTACCAATGCGAAATTCGTATGCGAGCCAATGATTCGGCCGGATAGTCCTTATGCGTTCCTGGATCACTGTCATTAATTTTAAAACCTTAGCTTTATTGACAGATGAGAAAATGCGAAAAGATTCGCTTTTAATGTTCGTGCCGAAATATCAGATGATGACGTCACCGATTTCAAAATTTTCGCCGTATGTTATTTTCACATTGCCCAAACTAAATTTTATGAAACCCTGTATCTTAAGTCTACGGCTTTCTCAGAAGACAACGTACTTCACTTTTACCGGAACTACGTAGGCCTGAGTATAAGCCGCCAAAAGCTATGACGTCACGATCACAGGTACGGGAACTAAAAGGCGTCGCAACCCGCATTTTCTTGCGCCTTTTCTCGCATACCAAGCGTCTTTTCGCAGCAAGCGTGGTGTTTTTGGTATCGTAGAAGTAATTTACTAGTACGAGAAAAATCAGTTCTCGCTTTAGTGTCCCTTTAAGGAGAGCATGCTTGAAGTACAAGAACCTTACTGTTGTCGGATCCCGAGTAGGGTCCTCCTGGTGGCGCGTTCCGGTGGTGAATACTCGGTTCCGTTCCGTACCTCTGGAGCCCTGACGTTGCAGGTTGTGACTGTACCTTCGGTGAGCAAGTAACCGCTGCGTGTGCTTGGCGCCCACGGACTGCGTGCTGCATCGGAGGACGCTGGGTGGAAGGGCATCTTCGAATGCCACGCCCTCTTCCGGCAGTCCGTTGCGGAGACCCTTGTTGCAATGTTTCTTGTGGGCCATCGATTCTTAGCCGAAAAAGGTCGCCTGGAAGAGACTGTGGAAGTTGTACAGTTGAGCGGCTTGGGTCCCAGTTTCCAAGCGATGAGGGCTGTTGAGGGGTTACAGCAGCGGCAGGGACATAACCACCGGCTTCACCAGCGACAGGATGATGACTAGATGCACTATCTGATTGAAAAGATGCCGCAGCACTTTGCTGTCCGCTGTAGTGCGTTCCCGCAGGGTTTGGCCGTCTTGAGGCGTATACTCCAGCGGCACCATGGGCATAAGTATTGTCGACCAATGTTTGCTCATATGTCGGGTTTTCCTGTCGCGGCTGGTAAAGATATTGAACTTGTTCGGAGGCATGTTGTTGCACATGAGAGCTGGCGGCGGGGTACGAGTCTGGCGTCGCACAGGCGCGCGCCTCTTGGTCCTCTTGAGAGCCGTGGCTTCTTGACCTGGCATTGTGTGGGTAAGGACGCAGTGGTCTTCCACGATTGGGTTCTTCCATGCTGCATTAGATATACAAGGAGTGCTTAAAACTTGTGCTAGAGCTCAGGCGCGTTATGCGAATACTATAGAATATCAAATGTTTGAAGTATCGTTAGTACGTGGACTGGACTTTCCTATTGGGGCTGCACAATTCGTGTGCCGATTTGTTTTAAACCAAATAGTGAGCAATCAGGGCACACATGATTACGCTTAAGACAACGATTTACCCCAGTTATGGTTTTGTTGAAAATGAATGTTCAGAGACGCAACACCGCACGAAGACAGGAGGAAAAGGGTGAGACAAGTGCGTGCACACAGTATTCTCATGCCTGCCGAGAAGTTTGATTCGATAACCTTTTATAGAAACCTGACGAGGACTTTGGTGAGCGCGATGCGCTAAGATGATCTTAACCTATAACAGCTCAAACGAACAAGAGATGAAAGGGATACATAATGGAGCCGCTGCGTCACTATACTCAAGTAATGAAGCAGTCATGCCAAGTGCGTACGCTTGCGAGGAAGTTTAAAAACCCAAAGATTGCTTGAGCTAACTGCTGTACGGAGGAAGGAATGAGGGAGACACGCTGACACATACGCGCGGGTGTAATCAGGTCCGATTTCGATAAAACCTCCTCAGGCATCAATTATCTGTAAAAGCATGTTGCATCATTTTGTGTTTGATGTTTTAGATTAGATAAGGTTTTCTTACTATTTGCTCCTAGCTTTACCTTTGGAGGTTCTTTAATATACTTTTATATAACACCGTTTCAAGCCACTTGCATAAAGAATGCATCAAGTGCGGGTCATCACAATACACGACACTACCAGTCCCCGAATGTATACGAGACGCCACAATGTTTGAGGACCTACGTGACGACCTATGAGACGTCTTTAGTGTTGCAATTCTTTTCACTTTCGTTCGTGCACCATACGAGGAGAGTGCAAGAACGGCATGACAAGAATAGACATTTATATTTATGGCATATAGATTGGTTGGCAGAACAGTCACTGCCTCGAATCAATAGCGGGGCTCTGTAGAAGACTGCGAGTTGCACTATACGTTTATAAAGTCGGTTTTTTTTATACAGTATAGTACTGGGGTTGGACGTCAATCGTTTGCCTTGGAATGTGTCCTCCTTGGAAGTTTAATAACCCGTGACGCGTAGTTCAGTGGGAGAACGCCATACCCAGAGAAGTATATCCTATGCCCCCTTACCTGCTGTGATGCAACACGGCGTTGAACCCCCCCCCCCCTTCAAAACAAAATCCTGCAGATGACTACATAAGAGTGAATAAACACATTATGAAGCGCCTATAGCATTCAGAAGCTTCTTCGTGGATTTTTAGAATTCAGGAACTGCGCAGACACGACAAAAAGATGAAAGTAAGAGATTGATACTTTCTTAAAAATAACAGTCACGATTACTACCTCCCCTTCTAGCGTTTCAAATAGCAAAAAGGGCGCATCAGCTCACTCCCGCCTAGGTAATGCACGCGTGTCTGCCGTTTCTCAACAATTTCATTGCGATCGTTTCCTTCCACTGCTGTCTTTTTTAAAAGCCTGCAAATAAACTGCTTTCACGAAATAAAGTTATTAGATGTATGCGCTTTGTGTGCGTCTATGGTCCTGTTTCAGTCCCGCCTTTAAACAATTTTAAACAATTTTAACGGTTTAAACAATTTCCTGAACCGACTAGCCCAACAGCACGCATTGGTTTTAGCATATTGCAAAGTAAGGTGAGAACACAAAAATTCTAAAGAACCCGGTAATAATAAGATAAAATAAATAGCCAAGAGTCCTCGTTCTCAAGAGACAAGTTTCAATTCTTGCTTCTAGAATGGGATTGCACACCGAAGTGAGTATATTACTTTCATTGACAACGTTTAATATAAGTATAAGAATACGAAGTATTTTTTTTTCATAACCTAGATGTCAGAACATACTGTAAGTGCGTAAACCGCATTTGGCACCTTGTATATAAGTAATGTTCTCGCTCTGAAACGGAGACAAGCACTAAAGAAATTGCGGACCCCACAGCATGTGGGAATTCTGTTTCATGCAACGCAATCTGCGAGTAAGTGTGAATGCTGCAGGGTGATTCCACGAGAGATCGAACATGCCTCTCCGATCGCAATTTTTGTTTTGCCTGGATTTTTTATATGTTATGTGGGCACATTCAAAGTGCACGGAACTGAAAATTTCATTTCCAAGAAACGCTCCCAGTGCACCAAAAAGATATTTGAAGGTGGCGGCGCGGGCCTCCTGTTTTTGCTCACTGCAATGTTTTCGGATTTCACGGCCGAATTTAGCGCGAACTATAAATGATGTGTCGAAAATTTTTTTTGCTGGTTTTAATACGCATTACTGTGAGTCACATCCATGCTTTTTTATGCCGTCCTCAAAAAGAAGAAAATGTGAAAAAATGGCAAACACGGCCGAAATAAAAAAAGGGTCCTAAGTATGAGGCGCCTTGGCGCCTTTGCTATTTCAAACAGAAACTTGAAAACAATGTCAACTATAGAAAAGAGCCTTTGCAACACTTGTACGGAAGATAATTTTCCTACGGGCAGCGCAAAAAAAAGAAAGAAATAGTTAAGGAAGCAAGTTTTTCCAAGAGAGTACATTTTCAAAAAATAATAATAATAATAAAAAACTCCGGTCTCAATTTTGACGACAATTTTTTATCGAAGAGCGCTTGTGTCAGTGAACACACGGTTTTAATATCATATGTCCTCATTTGCTTTGTTTACGAGATAACTGGCCAAAATGACCCTTGCTGTGTGTGCCCACTTCAGTGCGACTGATGGATTATTAGCTTGCATTGTGCGTAAATCGCAGTTTTAATTATTCTGCTGCAGCAAACCTTGCTCTGGTGGCTTTTCGTCAAGAAAAATGTGTTCTGAGATTTTATTTGTGTCTAGCGTGTGCAAAAGTGGGCTGCTGCCGCCCTCTAAATGGCTAACGTGTAAACAGTTTGCAGCCTACAACGTCGCCTACAATCATCAGAGGAAAGATGGGCGCGCCCTTGAAGATATCAATCGCTTCTTCCTGAAGGAATGCCTGGTACGTTATCGTGGTTAGATGTAGACATGTTTTCCTTGAGGAGCGTAATGCAATGCAAGCAGACTTCGCAGGTGTCGCGAAGATCCTCAGCCTATGACAGTAGCTTCCGGAGGTAGGCAACAACAAAAAGAGCAAAGAAAAAAATTGCGCAACGAAAATGTTTTCCTCAGCAATGTTCTTTTTGTGAACGCGTGAATAATCGGCACAGAACAATCGGACGTCGCCATGGGCCGCGCGCATCGTGTCTAGTGAACAGCTAGACCTAGAGCAAGTCGAAACGTTTATACAGGTCGGCGCCGCACAAATTATCTCACATTTGTACAGCTGTCATGAATGCCTTTCCAGAACTGCTCACGGTTTGAAATTTTATGACTAAGGGTGTCTGAGAGCTTTGGGCTGTAATAATTTGTAGGCCGCACTTGGCACCACCAATGACCTCTGCTGTTCTCGACGTGGGAAAGCACTTCAGTAAAGTGGCATCAAAACATAAATTGGGCAGCTTCGGCCACTCATGGCTTAATCATCCCGCCCCGCACGTTTTCTGGCTGTTGAAACGCTGAGGTAAAGGTCGAGATGGTACAGGAAGACGGTATCTGCGACGCCCAAAACATGTGACAGCGGGAAGTGAAATAAACGGCTCGGAAATGATTGAGCTAACTTTTTACAAACGTTGTTTAGGCATAGTGTGCACAGTCTGCGTCGAATGGGGAAGATGGTTAGAGCGTACAATGCACGTAATGGAAGGGAAGCACGTAGGCAGTGAGAAAACAATTGCATAACAGCGCGCCTGCTGAATAGTGGCATTTAGTTACAAATTAAGTTGGCCTTCGCTGCATACGGGTGCTTTATTCTGTGTGCAAGGAGAGTTGACAAAGTAACGTAAACCATGTGGTCGCGGTGTCTCGCGTGCTTCTGATTAGCGAATACTGGCGGGGTAAGTTGAAGTAAGCTGCAAACTGCGTACGCGTTAGGCCTTTAGAGAGCGGCAGCAGCCCACCCCCGCACATTGTAGACACAATTAAAGTTTGAGAATACATTTTTCTTGACGACGGCATAAAAAAGCATGGATGTAATTCACAGTAATGCGTATTAAAACCAGCAAAAAAAATTTTCGACACATCATTTATAGTTCGCGCTAAATTCGGCCGTGAAATCCGAAAACATCGCAGGGAGCAAGAACAGGAGGCCCGCGCCGCCACCTTCAAATATGTTTTTGGCGCGTTGGGAGCGTTTATTGGAAATAAAATTTTCAGTTCCGTGCACTTTGAATGTGCCCACATATCATATAAAAAACCCAGGCAAAACAAAAATTGTGACCGGACAGGCATGTTCGATCTCTCGTGGAATCACCATATACACTTTTTTTAGCCTTGAGCCAAGCGTTACGAGGTGGATCGACGTGTTTTTGTAAGTGTAGTGGTGTGCACTTTGTCTTACCAGGAACGTCGACTGCACTGCCGTTTAAAGGGTAACTTGTACTCTGACGTAACGTCAGAACTCACGTTAGGGCACATATGTCAGTATTATCAAAACAAAGTGCACTTAACGGTGTGATGTTAATATAAGTAGCTTTCTTTAGCGTATTCCTCCGGGGTAGAGTAACGCTTGCATATAGCTTGCCGAATCGTAGGGATACAAATGTAATGTTTATTAGACTGCTATAAAAGCGGAGCCAACACTGGAACCACAATTGACGTTAACACGATATGACGCCTGTATCGTAGGAGTACATATGTATTTATTGCTTTGTTATAAAGTTATATAGCCAGCACGGCAACCAAAATTGACGGTGCGGCCGATACGCCTGCATAGGGTCATTTTTCAAAGCAGTTTCAAGTCCTGGCGTGGCTCTGTGGTAGAATACCTGACTGACAGGGCGAACGCTTGGGTTCGATTCCTGCTGGGATCCTGATCTTTATTCGCATTCGTCTGGTAAACGCTGCCGATGTGTGTTTTTAACAGCGAAACTGTTTAATCGTTCCTTGTCCGGCGAAACAAAAAAACTATCATCACCATAAACGCGTGTGTGCCACTGAAATTGGCCAAATCCAACTCATCACCACTATACTCGCGGACAACTTTTCTTGGCAATGAAGGGAAGGCTAGAGAGCCGAACTACCCGTGTGCTGCCGCTGAAGAATAGTCCCACAATCGCGTCCGTGTTTTCTGCGTGAGACAAAAAACAAGAACATTACCTTATTTTCTACGGCACGCTCTTTGAAAAGAGGGTCAGCACGCACCAAGAAGATATTTGTTCTACTTTATGCAGTTTCATTTCGTGTTTTTGGGCGCGTGAAAACGTCGCACCTTTTACGTGCACCTCGTAGTTAAAATGGCGTTTTCGCCTTCAGGTGAGCATAGGTGAGCGATCGTCACCCTCCAGCCTTTCCGACGACTCGCCGAAGGAGCTTGAGAGGAATTTCACTAACAAATGGATGTCTAAGTCTGTGACGGATGCTCGAATAATCAAACGGCCGTCACACGAGATACGGAATGTTCACAAACCAAAACTAAGTTCGAAAATCGCGTCGAACCGGACTACTTCGCGGAGCAGTATACGTGCAGTAGCTCCGCCCCCGTAGCATTTCCTGCATTGCCAAGAAAAGTTGTCCGCCAGTATAGTCCACTAAAAATGAAGGCAAATGTTAGCCCAACAAATGGCTGCGAAGCGACGGCTGCGAGCCGAAGGCCCCGAGTACGTACGAAGAGAGAATACTAGGGAGCGCGAAAGGAAACTGCGGCTGCCAGAATACCCTTAAGTGATGGAAGGCCTACGCCAACGACGACGTGCCCGCAGGTCTATGAGAGGTGCGACGCTTGGTTTCAGCGCGAGCTCCTGTCCCTGCAGTTTGGACATCTGTGTCGTGTCTGTGACTGTCTGTGGTTTAACTCCGAGCTCTCTGCGCTGATAATCAACGTAGAAACAACCTAGCACCACCTTGCTAAACTGTACCAACGACCAAGAAGAAACCTAGAAACAACCTGCATTACTTAGCTAAGGCCTAGATACATCCTAGAAAATACTGGATTAGTCGACTCAATTGTCCCGTTTCGCTGTTTGAAGCCTTGCGCTGCTTAGTGCAAGCTTCGCAATTTTTTCGTAACTCTCCCGCATTTATATTACCAATATCTGCCCTCGCGGTTTCTGGAAAACCGTCAATCACCCGTGTACCACGGCCCTTTCTGTAAGGGTATGTGCCACACGTGTCTGGAGGAAAGGCTTTGACGAGATACGAGACGGGATTTTCACGTTATTCATGTCGTGACCCGACAGTCATAATCGTCAAACCCTCTTACCCTCCTATACCAATTCTTGGTCTACATCAAGTTAAGGAGGCGATCACGAGAGCACTGAGACGTAGGCGGCTAGATAGATACGTAGATAGAAACACTCGAAGTGCTTTAGGTTCGCTAAGGAATGCTTCGCATTTAAAATGAACTTTCTTTGGATGTAAAAAAAATGCGCGATACTCCGATTGCGTCGCTTGCGGCTGTGGCGGTGATGGCGAGAGCGTTCGTAACACATGGTGAGTGTGAGGTAGATAACCGTCGAGCCTGCGGTTCTTGGTGGTGACGGCGGAGCGCTGCCTGCCATGGCATCAAAACACTGCTGACATGCCGCGCGAAGCACTGTTAGCAAAAATAAGCCGAGATGGGAGTAAATGGCTTGTCCTCTAGCGCACGCCCTGATGGGGGTTTTAAAAACACCATCCGGACGGAGTAAAAAATTTACTCCCCAACAGGACGGGGTTTTTGGATGGACAGAGGGGAGTTTTTGTTTACATCCATAGGGGAGCTTTTCCAGGTAAATATGGGAGTAAATTTTTATAACCATCAAAAAGAAAAAAATGCTTTTCGCTTTTTAATTAAATTAGCATCGAAACACGCAAACCGGATCACACGTACACAAACATGCACACAACGTTCGCAAAGTAATACAACACTCACACTGACAACAACTCACCACCAGCGCTTCACAACCAAACGTTGGTCACCGAGTATATATAGGCACCACATCTTGACCTCCAATGTGGCTCAGATGGGACACTTTTTTCCCCGAAATTAAGCAACAAACATTCATGGCGTACGTGTAAATTTGTGATGAGCTTATAGATACCACTGAGGCACACCTATCTTTTACTATAAACCCACCTAAAATTCAACGCCTTCTTAATTAGCGAATTTTGATTATCAGCTGGCACTCTGTCGCATGGGATGTATCCGCCTTAGCAGTACTGTGCGTGAGTCTGTAAAATGCACATAATCGTACACGAACCACGAGCGGCCGTGCACGAACGCTTCAGCGGCACACATTCACGAGCAACACCGGCGAAGAAATGCGTCGCCCCGCCGGTATACCGCGTTGTGGCCGACGGCGTCGCTAGGCCTCTCCCAGGAGTACGGCACGGCTATACGATGAACGACAGCTCGCGATCACAAAATACTTGCTGCTGTACAGTTTTCGTCGCCGTTTTTTCTTACACACACACTGCCGCTATGCGAGTCCGCTGTCCGCGTTAAGCTACGGAGCGATGCACTTACAACGAACGAGACGGTTCGTAGTCGCGGTTCCTGTTGCTCGCAGTACATCGGCGGTCGCACGTTGGTTCAATCTGTCTCGTATCGGCGCTCGCCTTCTCGCTAGACGTTTGACAGCGGTGGTTGCATGGCGCAAAAGAGACAATTTAAGCTTATTCATTCCAGCAGCTTTTATTTTCTGTGAAACATATTCTTTGCTTCACCGGTGGCCGGTGCGAGCTCGTAGAACTCACCACGGCGACCGGTGTGGCGGTGCGAGTTCGCTACGTCGCCGGCTTGGTACCGACGACGTAGCGAAGCCTTCTTACCGCTTAGAAGTTGCAGCCGGTGAAGCATCGTTTCGGTGACACTCCGAGAAGCAAGCGTTGCCGGTGGTCGGAGCGAGCGCGTCGCCGGCGCAGCTCTCACACCGGCCGCCGGCCGGCTTGATGCCGACGACGTAGCGAAGCCTACTTCTTACTGCTTCGAATTTTTAGCCGGTGAAATTCCAGAAACAACCCGCTGACGATCGCAACAGCTTACTTTTGTTACCGATGAAATTATTCTTCGCAGTTCTTCGTAACTCGGCACGTTGAAGCGAGGTATCCGTGGCGTGTCGGAGGCTTGCACTCGCGTGCATGGGCACTGCCGCTTGACGGCAGAATAAACACGGGACAGCCAGCTCGATGTGTTCGCGGTCGGACGCTGGCGCGAGTTGAACTTGTCTCTGACCAGAACGGTTCAGTGGAGAAAATAGTCCTACACCTCTACACAAACCAACCGGCCGTTGCAAATCCTCGCTGCAAACAAATGCCCGTACACACACGCACATTCACACACGCACGCACATCACGACCAAAAATGGTTTCTGAAACTCCCATAGGGAGTTTCTAACCACGTGACACGCACGTCACGACCAAAAATACTTTTTAAACCTCCCATAGGGAGTTTCTAACCACGTGACCTAAAACTCCGTGGGGAGTTTAACAAGGTCATGTCGTTCATAAACTCCCTCATTAAGCAAGGGGCGTTTTACGACGACATGTGCCGACTTCACCCCGCTACCACGGAGTAAATAATTGGGGCATGGGGGTTTTAGGGGCTCATGTGCTGGAAAAGCTCCCATCTCGGCTAATTTTCGTTTACAGTGAGCGGCTGCAGCTGGCGGGCGGGCGTTATGAAGGATTGCAGCGCTCCACCGGTGCAAGCGAGAACCTTAGACTGAACAACTGTTTACCGGATGCAGTCACGACGCGTCGCAAATGCTCTCACCCTCACTGCCAGCAGCCACGCCCTGTGTAGGGCGTTTCAGTCGCCGAACATAGGGCACCTCGATGGCAGCGTTCCTACGTTCAGGGTGGTGACAACGTCTACATTTGACCCAATATGGCAACATCACGCAACAGGATAGCTTCGCTGACATCGAGGCGCCCTACCAGACAACCTTACGCAAATATTGCTCTATGTCACGTGAACATTTTGAAGAAGTAAAAATGCAAACACACTGTAAAGATAAGAAATCTCACCACCATACACTATAGTGTTTTACTGCAGCGTGTTATACCGTGTGCGTTAGGTTATGTCGAGATGTAACAAAACGTCTAAATGCGGTTTCCATTCTCGAAACAGTCAACTGAGTAATAACCAGACCACCCTGCAGTGCGCGAGAGGTCTGACCGTTCCCAATGCCCGGGCTTTCGACACAGCGATAACTGACGCAAAAGACGCCGAGGGCGTAGGCATGCGCAGATGTTGGGCAGAGGGGGGGCACGTGCTCTAAGGGGTCGCCAAGTGTGCCCCATGCCTTTACTCCGTCAGGTAATACCTGAGGTTTTACGCGCCAAAACCACGATGCGATTATGCACTCTTAGAAAAAAAAAGGTCGGCACATTCACTGACTAAATGCTAACAGTTTACTTGTCACAAAAAGCACTATAGCCTCTTAGTAAGTGAAGGTAGTGAAACTTGCTACCTAGATAGTGAATAGTGCTGACTCGAATGGTTAGTCCATTACTAAGTTCTTAGTAACTGCGCTAGCAACTTAGTAACCGTATTGAGACTACAAAAAGCCAATTAGAGGTTTACGCCTGTTTGTTTATATGTGTGTGTGCATTGCCATGCCAAGATGATTCTACTACAAGTATGCTATAGGATAAAAAACGGAGTGGCATTGTCCTCGTACATTAACTAATGACCGCTAATTACTTCATGTATTTACCATGGTAAGTACGCATCACAGCAACATACATAGGGGCATGAATGGATTACAAATCACAAACGAGAACACACACTAACGCACACAGAATATCAAGACTATTACGTAGTCGATATCTACTCTAGCAGCAGCTTGAAGGCTATACTCGCAGTTTGGGATAGCATACCGTTTCCTGGTTAGCAGCCATAGAATTTAAAAGAGTAACTTATGTTTTCTACAAATAATCGTGTGCCCTTCTATTTGGTTGTATGTGTGCCATCACGTAGCACGACACTTATTCCAAGGGAATTAATAAAATTAGTTTGAATTTTCTAAAGACTCACGATTACGGCAAAATATACTGCGGCATCTACGAAAGATCTGGCAACGTGGGTGTCATAGTAATTAGTTAAAAACATTAAGAAAGCTTCTCTGGTTAGTGACGGCAAAAGTTACTAGCTTCACTAGCCGCTGGCTAGTAAAGGGATGCTGCGAAGGTAGTAAAATACGCTCGAAACTAGTAAAAGCATGCGTTTACTAACTGTTTACAAACTTTTTCTAAGATTGTGAGGCCCGGGAATTTCGACCACCTGGCTCTTCCCAGCTTTACGCCCAGAAAGCCGGGCAACAAAGGCGGGCTGTTGCGAGAAGCACGACACCGCTAAATGTTCATTTCTGCTTCAATTGCGAAGCTTGTTGCGGGGTCGAGGTGCCGCGGTGAAACATTTCTCCGCTTAATGAAGAACCATGCGCTCGCCTATTCACCAGCCGGATCATCCAGCCAAACGCCTGCAGTTGGTTTGGCTGGATCTCTGGTTGGAACGTCCCTATTAAAACTCTATGCCTATTAACACTAAAGGCAAACGCGCGAAACTAGCTCGAGAACGTGGAACAAGAAGCGGTGACAATCGTGGAAGTTTCCAACGCTCACAGCGCGTAAAGCCTGCCTGGAAAGGCACGTTATACGCAGAAGTGACACCGGCACACATTCGCATGAGAACCGTCACTAACGTTCGCAAGCGAGACACCTGCCCTTGAAAACATACGCCTTTAGTAACAGGATAATTGCGGTTGAAAGAGCTCGCATAAGAACGTTTGCTCGACGGCCTGTACCAGACAACGCCTAACGCAATGACCAAGAAATTTAAAGAAAAAAAGCCTAACACGCTGCTCTGCTCGAGCTAAGGCTCCGATTGACACGCCCCAGGGGGGCGTAGAAAGCTAAAAAATTTCGGCTTCGGCTTACTTGTGAGGGCCGCTGGCGGTGAATCAATCCTTGCGCTCCGTCTTCGCGCTGCCTTGGCAGCTCACTGCTAGACTGACGAAACTCGCTCAGCAAGACACCTCGGTTATCGAACCACGTGAGCAAACGGTTCGTTAGTGCGCATGCCCACAAAAACACTGATTTAGGCGAGGCGTGTTTCATCGATCTGATTATTTCTTCGTATCCGAACCACTTCGTGGCTGATATCGGTCGACCGTGGCTGATATCACGTGAGGCCGCGGCTTCATACGAGCTGATGACATAGGGAAATAAGAATAACAAAAGGATGGCTGATCCCTCCGTCATAGGAATCGGTAAAACACGAAAGTGAAACCAGTCGTCACAGAAGTAGTTTATTGTTTATAGTGCATTGGTATATGAGAGCTTGTACAATGTCTACTGTTGTTTGGCAGATATAGCACCGCTTGATGTGGACGCATCGCACTCACATTGACGCCTAGTAGCACATCTCCGTACCGACGACTAACGCCTATGATCATGATTTAACCCTTGCGGTAGCTGAAGTTCTTAACATATACGTGGACACCGCATATGGTAATTCCCGCGCAAAGATGGCATCAACAAGCACATAATAAACGCTGATACTCGATATACACTCCTTCAAAGCTTCGTGAAATGCGAAGAGAAACGCTACGTGCGTCGTGTCTTCCCTTTATCCTGGCCGTTACTTCTCACAGGGCGAGCGGAGAACGCGGTGCGACATTAGGTGCGACAGCCAGGCGACCGCCACCTCACTGTGTGTTCAAGCGTTGACGAAATTAAACTTTTATTGGAAACGCGCCGAATGGGACGGGCGTAGCAAGGGCGCGTCTTTTTTTCTTTTTTTTCGAGCCTGTTGGCACAGATGTCACCGCTCCGTTACTATAGCTCCGTTATAAAGGGGACGCTCATAGCATCCATCCATCCATCCATCCATCCATCCATCCATCCATCCATCCATCCATCCATCCATCCATCCATCCATCCAAGAGCACTGTGAGAGGAAAGTGTGAAAAAAAAAATTACAGCATGTCTCGCTAAAGGGAACCATGTGTGGATTCGAAGCAGCAGGGAGATGTTTCGCTTGAGCGGGAGATGGTGTAATTTTTTTCCTTGCGTTCTCGAGCCTGTGCCTTCCTCTGGCGTAGAATCAGCACTGTCTTCGAGTCTCCATCCAGCTCCCGCTGCGTGGAAATGCCGGCGACCGAGATATTCGACTCCCGCAAAGTCGCGATATCATGTGCGTCTGCCTCTCTGCAGTCCATGCCATTGGTGTCGTCGTGGGATTCTTCAGCGAGGGAAGGAGAGCACGAGCGCCCCGCGTCTAGAGCCACAGAAGCAAAGGCGGCCATCGGCCGCTCGTGCCACGTCAAGACGCCGGAGTTGTCGCTGCTGCCTACTCATCGCAGGAGAGAATGAGGCGTACGAGAGGGGGAGCGGGAGTGAGGCGAGGAATTGTGGAGAGGATGTGTGTGGAGAGGGTTTGCGCATGCGCAGTATGAGTGGTCACGCCGCACACCACCACCACCACCCCCCCCCCCCCCCCCACCGGATTATAAACTCCGCCATAAGATGCTTCGCATCTACTAAAATGCGCGTTCATGTAGATTCCGCAATGTGTTTGGCGGTAGCCCAGTGGGCTAAACGCCCGCCAGCCATCGGCGGGGACCAAGAGGTTATGGGTTCGACATGCCGTCAACGAAACTTTTTCTTAGTTTTAGGGGCGAAGCTCCTTAAGGCGGCACCCGTTCGTCCCTCGTAGTAGTAGTCGTAGTGCGTAACCATTCTTACGCTTTGACCTCCAAGGTGGTGCCGGTGGGAGATTTTTCCTGTGCGTTGTTGAACAATAAAAAATTCGCAGCGTGCGCGTTAACTAAAAGCCGAATTCTTGTGTCTCTCATTCCCCATTAGCAGCCATTGGCATGTTCCAGTAGGAAACGTTAGTAGAAGTAGAAGTGTAAGTGTTAGCTAAAAGCCGACTTCTTCTGTCTCTCATTCCCATTAGCAGCCATTGTTTACCTCCAAGGTAGTGCCTGGTGAGATTTCTCCTGTGCGTCATTAAACAATAAAAATTTTGTTCAAAACGCCGTTGATTGATGAAATACACCAACGAAAGACGCCAGATGTTTTGTAAAAGCAAAACGAAAGAACGCCAGATGTTTCTAAAGCAAAATGAAAAGACGCCAGCTGCTTAACGAAAGACGCCAGATGTTTTCTAAAGCAATGGTTTTCTAAACAATGAAAATTCACAGCGTACATGTAAAATTAAAGTGAGCTGCAAGTCGTCATAACTCATCGAACCTTTAGTATAAACGCGCCCGATCTCACGTTGTGATGATGTACTGGACAGAATTCACGGAAGATTCACGGTTTACCGATGAACCTCCGCAGCTTCGCCCACTCATCATCATTCACTCCGTGGATATGCTGTGATTTTTTTTATTCGCCATCTGTTGGCCTTCATTTTGCTGACGTATTTCAGTGACGGAAATATGTCATGAAAGTCTTGGTGGACCCCAGCATAAAACACTTTTGTGTTAAAAACATTGAAGCAAACCTTTGAGAATACGTCCCGAAGTGTCGTTTGATAGGCATGCATGTTGTTCGAGAGAAAAATGGTGAGAAGGATATGCACACGACAAGAGAGTTATGGTACAATATATTATTACCCCGTTTGCTGCCGGTGTCCAGGGAGAAGCGATAAATGGCGCATACGCACCTGTTGTCGAGTGGTCCAGCACGCGCACGACGTATACGGCAAGTACATTTCTATCACGACGTCAGCAGCACTAACGGCGTTCAGGAAAGTTGGGGACGGTTCGCTCGCTTGGACCTTCGACCTTATCACATTTTCAGTAACCCGCTGAGGGCTGTTGGCACATTACAAAGATGCAAACCGCGATTCGCAGGTCTTTGAGATCGCTGTGTGGCTGTATGCTCCGGGTCGTTCCATCTTCATTCTTTCTAATCGGAAATGTTCTCACCCACGGGGTGGTTTATTACGAATGTTGTATTCGGGACGGGCGTCCTTCAATATCAGTGAAAGCCGACGAAGGTATCGGTAAGTTCCGTATGGTTCGTCACCTGCAGCGGAGCCGTAAGCAATCGCACAAGCTAAAGCGACGAACACATAGCGCTTGTGAGTGTTCTTAGTTTCTTTTTGTGTGCTGCTGCGCTGCAGTGTGTTCCAAGGCATTACATGATAAGAACAACAGCTTCGCTTAAGCCACTTAACGCAGTCCTTGCATGGAATTCGAACATTCGTTTATGTAACTTGGTTAAATGGCGTGGTACCAAAATTAAAGTATGTGGTTCTACGTGCCAAAACTACCATCTAATTGTGGGACATATATACCGAAGTAGGGGACTCAGGAATAATTTTGACCACTTCGTTTTATATGGTATAAATTGGTGTTTTTGGATTTCGGTCCCCAACGAAATGTTGCCGGGGAATCCGAAGGCTGTTTTAGCTGTGACGTAATGACGCGTACCGCTTAGGATACGGTATGACCGTCCCGTGTCAGTTGTACTGGTTGTACCACGACCCGCAAACGTTTCTGGCAGCGCGAGTTATTAGATGCGCACAGTAACTTTATACGATGATCTTATTGGCCAATGCAGGTCTTGTATAGATTAACACAGCGACGTGCCACGAAGTTACGGTATTTCCGTGCTTGCCGTACGGTAAACCAGCACTGCTACAAAACCGTAATGACTCCCGTCCTCGATATCAGCATGCATGGCAACGCCTTAGCGGTTAAGCAACCACGGCAGGCTTGCGCGCGCGCACCCGGAAAGACAACAGTGGAGGCAGAAAGTGTGATATCGTTAAAAATGACTCATTTTTAAACGTGCAAGGCCGTCTGCAGCTAGAAATACAAAATTTAGGTATAGTCCCTGTCCATCATTCACACCGTGGTAGGATAGCCCCTTACTTTCGACTCCCGTAGAAACTAGTGCGGAAAATTCTCTTCATAAAAAATATTGTATTGCGACTCAAGAGCCCGGACACTGCGATAGAGCGCCGATTTGCCACGGTACCGTATTCGGAGGCCTCACGAATGAGCGTCTTGACGCCGCGACGGTCAATCTTCCCGTTTAAAGAGGCGTCTGGCTTTCGCCTTCATAAGCTACGAGACGTTTGCTGTGGACGTACACAGCGAGAGAGTCAAATGGTGCAGCTGTGTGCTGCATTTATGTGGGCAATAACTTTTTTTTTTCAGTCAGGCATGCGTTACCCTGACCAAACACTATGTCCCAAATTTATTTGTGTCACTCTCAAACTGACGTTGGGCCTCTGCAACCCCATATATTTTCTTGGAGCCTCATTTATTTACGTGGGAAAGATGTTACCCTGTTGGCGTTAAACACGACGCTGCTGCCAAAATTGCTGGGGTACTCGTCAAAGATTTACTATCTTGTTCTGCGGCTGCTGGTTGCTGCAGTAACTTCTATTTTATTCACCGCTATTTCAAGTTCACGTGGGCCTTAGTTCACAGCCGACGTTTGCAGTGCAAGTCCGGCGAACGTTACTGTATTTTCTTTCTTTTCCTTGACGTTGCATGCTACTACCATGCTCGGTCTCGTAGACTACTTCTCCTTCCACTGCAGCAATCTAGAAGTGTTGTAGTTTGGCCTATGAATTTGTTGATGACAGCGAGCGGCAAGTTCACTGGAATGTAAATGGAACGATAATTAAGGAGCATTAAAGAAGGCGTCGCATTTGCTCATGTTTTTTGTGAGCACCAAACGAAACGAATGCACTGAATAAAGAAACAGAAGCAGCGGCATTTGCCCGCTGAAAAGACCGATCAATACGCAGTGCGAGACAACTTGTCAAATGATATTGATACGTACACGAATTTAGACCGAAAAATACAAACACTGAATCGCCGGGAAGGCACATCACAAAGTTGCCATGTGCCGAACCCGTAGTTGTAACGAAATTGTTTTTGAACTGCTCTGATAGCGTCCGCACAACAGCAGTTGTTTGTTTCCGCACAAATTCTCATATTTTCGGCCTAAGGTTCACGGCGCGGTGCCAAAACGCGCTCGTAGCAAGAGCGAAACCATCAGTACGAACATACATGCGGACGCTCATACATGCAGAGGCACCGTCAGTCGTCGCGAACCCGTGCGATCGCTGGCTTGAGGCTTCTTTCTGTTATGCTCCGTTTGTTTATAGAGGCAGTCTACTCTAACGAGGTATTTCACATATTCTGCACTCAGCGAGTGACTACCTTTCACGCAAGAAGCCAGTTCAGGGGTCTCCAACGCGGTGACCGCGTGAAACGGGTGCTCGGTTTTCTGCAAAGAGACAGCGACTGTGGACTGTCTTGTGCTTTCAGTTCGTCGAAGATGATTATTTTGACAGTAAAGAACACAGTTCCTTTCGAAAGTACTTACAGAAATACCCTGGAGGGCTTCCGCGAGGTGATTTTGTAGAGCGCCGACTGCAAAACCTATGGGGCGCGCGCCGGCGGCATCCTGCCTATAGCACGCAATCGAGGCGCGTCCGATACAGGCGACTCCATGATTCCTCGCGGCCAATATACACGCACACTTACAAACGCACACACGAACATAAAAAAGGATGATTGCACCACCCCCCCCCCGAAAAAAGTTTCTGGCGACGCTTCTGATAAACAGGGAGAGAGGAAGCTGGCAACTGCCACCTAGAGGGGCACAACGCCTGCTTAGGCCCGTATTCTGAAACGCTCCTTACCTCAGCGAGGGGGCCTTAACTGCTTGAGGACGCCTTATCACGTGTTCTGGAACGCTCCTTCACTGAGGCCCTCCTTAGTGCTCCCTCAAGTTAAGGTAGCTCAGGGCTGCCTTCAGGCCTCCTTACCTTGCTAATTGCACTGAAAGGGCGCTTCTCTGCAGTACTTTGTCAGCGACAGTGTGTCCGATTTCTTAATTTCGATCGATGCCTTGCTCTTCTGCACAAGATCGCTCTAATTGTATCCTCGTCGTCGTTGGAAAATTGCTTGCCAGGCATGTTTTTGAGCGTTTAGTGCGGCCGAACGGCTGTCAACATTTTTCGTTAAGATTGCGCAGCGCGAAGAGGACAAGGCATTTTACAGGAATAGAGAAAAAAAGAACAGACTCAAGAAATGCGAAACGGTAGGCCCCCCTCATCGCACACCTTTCGTGCTGCCGTCTTCCAGGAATGGCAGTTCTTACTTGGATTAGGCTAACAATGGCATTCTTCACATGCCATGCGGGCTGCTTCCACAATGAGACAGGTGCGGTCGTCCGGGTAAGAGAGATCACATTGGTCTCAGCGAACACAGGGGTGCAGCCGCATGCGCTACAATGTATGCCCAGAAAACTTTCCTTTCCTTTTCTGCGAATTATCTCAGCCGCTGAGATTAGTAATCCGTCGTGATACAGGCGAGTGGCCTGTGCCTGAAAGCTGGCGCCTACTCTGTGGCAGCATGACTATTTTAATGCGTTGTAGAAGCAAGCCCGAACAATAAACCTTTTGACAAGCTTACTGTGCGGAGTTGAGCTTGTACGAGCCTAGCTCATATGTCTAGCAAACATGATCACGGGTGTTCAGGTCAAGGAACCGGACAGTATCCTAGGAGGAAATACCACATGTTATGACGACGGGCGACATTCTTCAAATATTCCGACCATTTGTGACAACTCAGAATGCAACTCCGAGGCACCACACTGTAAGACTACTAAGAAATCGTGCACATATATCTGAATACTTATCAGGACTTGGGTTCCTGGGAACCGCTGCTGTAAGATTCTCTCGCTTAGCAAAAAAAAAAAAAAAAAAAAAAAGAAAACAGGTCACTCCACGAAGGCGCGATGCACGACCCGATAGACGCGCCCTTGTTTCGAATATTTGTACACCTAATAATGTACTTGGACGTAAGTACATTCGAGTCAAATTTGCACCAAAGGGAGGAGAGTTCACAAGTTTAAGACTACTCGGTTATACAAATCAATCTCACCCACGTCTTCAATTCTTTAAACGATATTTATTACTCGGTCCCACATAACAGGCCGTTGAAGGAAGGAAGGAAGGAAGGAAGGAAGGAAGGAAGGAACAAGCGGAAAGACAGGGAGGTTAGCCACAGGCCGTTGAAATGCATCAATGAACGCAATGATCTGCAAGGTTGCTCGACCATCCTGTTTTTGTCTGCTGCAACAAGCGAAAGTAAACGGGAAAGGTTGTGCACCCATATCACGAAAAAGCAATGTACACGTTATTATTCATCGCTATGCACAAAAAAATATTCCTTTAGTCTTGCTTGAAAACGGACGTTTAGTCAGTAGTTCACACGTAAGGCAGTGTACATGTTATTATTCATCGTTATGCCTACGAAATAGTCCTTATTCTCGCTTGAAGACGGACGTTTAGTCCGTATTTCACACGTATTCTCGATCCCAGACTTGAAAAAAGGAAAGGAAGGTTGAAGGAAGCTTTCAGAATACGCTGGGTCCCTCGAGGAGCTCCTTAAGATAAGGAGGCATGAAGGGCTCCTCACGTAAGGTAAGGAAATGGTCTGAGGTAAGGGGCGGTTCAGAATACGGGCCTTACTATTTCGGGAGGAGGGAAGAGATAGGTACAGCCTTATTCATCCATCCATCCGCATTAAATCATTATTTTCCTCTAGTTTGTGCCTGAAATGAAGGATTGTGTTTACCGATTTCAGCACCCAAACTTTCAGTTTGGCTGAAGATCTCGGCGGCAAAAATTTTGTTCAGTATCCCTTTAAAGGAACTTGTAACGCGAACTCGTTTCAATTTTGGAAGGAACAAGGAACGCGATTTCATTCCCCCTTTAGAGGAACGTACACAACACTGGTTTTTATTAAGATCTTTATTTCACACAGCGTAAATATATACATTCAGGTAGAGGGACAGTGAGCATGCGGGATTAGAAAAGAACACCAGAAAAAAGGAACTCGTTTAGTGAAACAGACGACAAACGCAGTATCATTGGTAGCACAAACACGGAAGTATTAGACAATTACTGATAAGTACAAGCACATGATTGTCCAGCGAACTTGAATAACATAAACCAAACAGAAGCAAAAGTACAGAAAAAAAAGCCGAACCCGCGCATCCTAAAATAAAGATTCAAACAGTTACATATTACGTGCATTAAAATGTTAAATGCGCGAATACAAATCATTACAAAAAGCATCGCGATCACATTTCGTAGGGAAGTAATCGGGAAGGCCATTTTAATGCGATGTAGTATAAAACAACGCAGATGAACTAACTGCCTGTGTTTGCATATTTCAGCAGGATATGCAGTTTTGCCGGTTGGAGATTGACATTTTATCACGTGAAGGTTGCAAAGGAGAAAAAAAATGACAAGGAGGCATTTTTTTAAAGAGTACGCCACAACTACCTCGTGAGAAACACAATCTCCTTTTTGTGCCGATGTATTGAGAGCATGCTTTTTCTTGAATCAGCAATCCTTCATATCTGTACAACTATATCCACAGTATCTGCGCATTATGTGAGAATTTTCGAAATCCTGCTGGCAGTTGCATTATCTACAATGCAAAGGATAGCCATTGCACCCTATCAAGAATAAACACGCGCCCTAAGACGGTGATTTATACAATGACCAGTATGGCCTTATTAGCATAGATCTGCCGCAGTCTGGCGGAATCCTATAGACAACGTGGCTGCGGCATATTAACATCGAACAGAGCATAGTTAAGAAGAACGCTTAACTGGCCGACAATGTATCTGGCAAAAAGCGACTACGTATCTTGCGAGATAGTTGTTGTTTCTGCTCAAATATCATTTCTTGTCTTCTCTTTCCGTGTTGCCGTTGTGCGAATGCTGATATTGGGAACAAGAAGCAATAAGGTCATGTCGTTACTGGTCTGCGCCTTCTGTGTCTCGACTGTCTCCGGCGTCGTAAAGCTGCAATTTCAATTACTCCAGCTACACTTTTACGGCATTGCCTCCTGAGCATCGCGGTTGAGAAAAAAAAATGTTGATCACATCGCCGGCAAAAACGGACATGCCAACAGAGCTTCAACAACACTGACATATCATATCCGAATGATGAAAGAAATGCAAATACAAAGAACTGCTATCACGCTATCCTGTTAGTGTCTCTAGTGCCACGAAGTGTGCTAATAGTTCCATGCTGAGAATTTTGAAAAAAAAAGCTAGCAATGCAATCAGTAGCTATTACACACTCATAATGATTGATAATGGATATTCTTATACAATTTTAGCCACGAAGAAGTGTTTACATGTTTACATTAAGGTTCACCAGAACAAACGAATTACACACGTAATAAGAATTATTCGTTTTGGAAAACTTCAAACATTCGCGCGTGAGGCGGATACACACTACGATGGGCGATACACGAATACACATTAAGAATGTACTGTGACGAATATATTGTTCTCCAATGTTTATTGGATACTAGATCAGCTCACCCTATTAGTCTGTTTCAATCTTGTTTTTATTGAATGTCGTGATAACAGTTCAATTTTCGGACAAGAAGATCAAGTTGCAGCACACTACATTGACTGACTCCTGAAATGCGGATTTGTATGATAATTAAGCTAAGCGCTTAAAATTATGCCTTCGCCGAAGTCGTAAAAATCTGTGGCCTCACAGCGACATCGTGCATGAAGGCCAGTGTGGCGTGGGCATCCGTACTTAAGTTTCGCGAATTTTCTGGCCTGATAAGGGTCTCCAACAAAAAGTGCCGTTTCACGGAATCTTAATCTAATAGTACAAGTGAAATTTTCTCTCGTTAGCGACCCTATAATAATAATATCTGGGGTTTAACGTCCCAAAACCACCATATGATTATGAGAGACGCCGTAGTGGAGGGCTCCGGAAATGTCGACCATCTGGGGTTCTTTAACGTGCACACGGGCCTCAAACATTTTCGCCTCCATCGAAAATGCAACCGCCGCGGCCGGGATTTGATCCCGCGACCTTCGGGTCAGCAGTCGAGCGCCATAACCACTAGACCACCGTGGCGGGGCGTTAGCGACCCTTTATCAATTCTCACCACACGTGCTCATGCATGCCAAGTGATTCGAACGCGTTCACTGTTAAAACATTGACTCAAAAAGATGTGAAATCGCGTCTGAATTGCCCACAAAAGCGAAAAAACTTGTCGCACAAGAGCTTCAGCAGGAGTAATCAGAAAGTGTTATATACACACAAGGCCAATATTAGCACGGCGGGCCTTCGAAAACGGACCAACTTGGATGAAAACAAACCGAAACAAATTACACTTAGCCACGGCATGAATGAAGGAAGGAATATTACTTTAAAGGGCGCGGTTCTCAGATAGACACAATAATAATGAGAACTAACAGCCACGGCATGTCACTCAAACCATGCTGCGGCTACTGTATATCCCGGATGTCGCTCACCATCAAATACCTCCGTATGTACAACCAGCAGTCTCGGTTGATGTCTGCAAGCTGCATCTTGCCGTCATCGCGTGGATGGCATGTCACCCTGTCCTTGACGACCCCCGTCACCCGCATGAAGTCATCCAGCTCGGAAATGTTGTTGAGGCTTTTCCTGATATTCAACACAGCCTGGTTTTCGTCGACGGATGTGGAGTTCTGCAATCTCGCCACGAGTCCAGGTGTAGAATGCACCAATTCGAGAGCTGCCGCGCAGTACTTGTGCCTCCTCGTTCCCATAACGAAGTGCGTCGCGCGCGTTACCAGAGAGTTGTTACGGCGCACGACCTCCGCTATAGTAAAAAATTCACCGCCGAGATCCACGCATTTGGTTAGGTGCAAACCCAGGAGTGTGTAGTTGCTGGATACAATTGGCGAGAGCTTCCGAACAAACGAGAGGGTTGACTCGTCGTCTTTTGGGTGGAAGTAGAACTCGCATAGTGTCCGGCTTGACTGCAAAGTGTCTGCCAGCATCTGGGTCTCGGTCTCGTCAAAGCGCAGGCCCCAGATGTGCAGTGAACGTATGGTTCTGTTGACAGACACCGCTTGCACCAGCGCCCTCTGTATCTTATGATCAGCCAACCAAATCGGGCAGTTATTGCGGAAGGTCAAATCTAGCGCCCTGAGCGCCATTGCACCGGCAATGCACTGCGCAATTAGGCGGCTGACCGTGACGGTAGATAGTTGCTTCTCCAACACCATGCAAAGCGACGTCATGTGACTGCACGACTGCATCTCACACGGCGCAGTAAGCACCGGTTCAAACCTCAGGAAAATGGTCGAGTCAACCTCGATGCAAGACAGCTGCTTGCACTCTGTCAGTGCAACTACGGTGTCCTCGAAGTCGTGGTGAGCACCGACGAAGAAGCGCTCCTGCACGCCGGTCTCCCGCATGGCCCGGAATATCTCGGTTACGTCCTCCCGTGGGAACTGGCTCACGTTGATCTTCTGGAGAGATGCGTTAGACGCGAGGGCCTTGAAGAAAGACCACCACTCATCCACGTCGTACCATGACAGGCTCAGCGTAAGCTCTTCAAGAGTCTTGTTCTCGGTGAGGGCGACCACCCAGGGACAAATACGACTGGACACGTAGCCGAAGCTCTCAGTGTAGATTACGCAAGTGTCAGCATCGTACTGCCGCGCAGGCTTGTAGGCACAGTTGACAAAGTTCAAACTTCTCAGGGTCCTGTTCTGAACGAGAAGCGCGGAGATGAGCTGTGTGTCCCCTATGTTAATATGGAAGTCGTTAAGGTTCAGCTCAGAGATGGTGTTGTTGAGGAACATCGGCTCGACGATCTCACAAACTTTGTCCTTAAGATCACAGTGTGCCGTCACGCTCAGTGCGCGCAGCGAGGAAGCCTTATGGAAGTAGGCGGAAATGTCGTCGCGCGATGACCAGAAATCATCCACTGCACTCGTGTTGAGCGACAGCGTCGTTATTGTCACGTTCTGCTTGAGTCCCCGAGCAACTTGGAACGCGTGATCCCATTTGAAGAACTGCTCGGTCATGATGAGCGTCCTCAGCGAGCGGGTGCTTGCCAGGAACTCCGAGAAGCGCTCGCTGGATGCATCGCCAAAATGCAAAATCCCGAGCTCGAGCTCTCGCAGTTGGGTCATATGTGGCAGGACAGCGACTAATCTATACGAAGAGGTCTTGTCTACGTAGCCGCACCCGTCCATGTCCAGCTTAACAAGGCTCGAGTTCTGGCGCAAGGCATCGCATATGAGTTGATCGTGAGCCTCGATTATGTGGGCATTCAGTTTGACCGAAACGATGCAGCGGTGCAGCGTCAGCAAGTGGTATAGGAGCGTGGCGGCCTGCTGCTTCTGTTCTGTCATCACGCTGGGAACTATCGCGCCGTACGTTTCGACGAGAGACAGTTGACCCGGAGAAAGCTCCCTCAATTCGAGACACACGTGCCAGAAGAATTCGTTCCACAGGGGAAGTTCTCTGAAGATGTCGCACAGCCGACCCTCGTCGCTCGTGCACGGTCTCTGGCAGTCTATGGCGGAACCGGAAAAGCAACCCTTGGCCGATGTCATGTCTTGCAAGGTTGGGCTTGGATTTCTTCGAGAACCCCCACAAGTCTCCGAAGGCTCATGCTTACGCTCGGGCATGGCGGTGGATACACGGGCTTAGGAGTCCTTTCACAGAGGGGATGCGATATGCGCACGGATAGTGAGCGTGGCGCCTCTTCGGAGGTACTGTACACACTGTAGCGTTGGCGTCGGTGTGTCAGTTTTCGGGAGTGAGCTGCCACCACGAGGCGCTGCTGCGTCGAACGCCCTGCGCATGCGCGGCTTTGCATTGTGGAGAGATCCTCGCCCCGCCCACCGTGCTTTCTACTGGCGCGGCACTAGCTTTTTCTCCCCCCCCCCCTTTTTTCACTCTCGCACACGAGGAAGCGCGAAGATTACAGCTTCGCATTGGGATGCCACCTGCAAAGCTTACGCGTAAACCGTGACTAATCATAACGTCTAAATGTTCATAGGTCCCCACACGAATCCGTTCTTTTGAGTGCCCTCAGCAACTTGTTTTCCTAACGCCTTGCCGAATGGGAGCTTGCAGCCGCCTAGGCATGCGCCCCAGCACATTATGTGTGAGAAGTATTTGCAAAAATGTCTGCAAGACGATTTCTTGCATGTTTTTTTTTTCTTTTTCAAGCAAGTACTTTACCTCAGACTTTTTTTCTCGCTCGTCGCGCTTTTGTCGCCCCCCAGTTCCAGTGAAACTGCGTCCCCGGAAAGACAGGTTCCTCGTCTGTAGTCACCAAGGCCAAGCAGGTGCGACCGCTTGCCGCTCTCCCGTCAGATGTTCCCAAAATCTGCGAGACGGCTATCCTGCAAGGTTTTTTTTTCAACAGGGGACTTTCGTTCATTCACTGTTTTCACGTTATTTTCGCTTTTGACGCTCCTAATTTCATTAATTCTATTGAGGGTACGGGAACGCCACAATTTATCTATTTTGTTTTCGATATAACTTTGTCCGGCCACCCGGAAACCGCGGGGGGACAAAGAGGGGGGGAGGGGGAGTATTGCGGATCACGTGACAGCGACGTCACTGATTAGTGAGTGGGCGCGACCTCCCCGTGCTCCCGTGCCTCCTCGGAGTAGACAAGTAGACGGGGACCTTTTCCCTGACAGGACAAACGATCCCCACGGTGGGGGAGACAAACAGATTTTCGGGCAGGTGTTTGGCGCAGTTCTCCTACTGCAGCAACCGTTTTGCAATCGCTTTGTGGTTTTGTTGGGCCGCAGCCACGGCAGCCGCGATGACCAAACTTAGCGAAGATGCTGTTTTTTTTTTCTCGATCGTCTGAGAACATGCGTCCGAGGACTGCTGAAATCGAGGGCAGTGTGAGAGGTGATTTTCAACCAGATGGCCCATAGAACGGTCACTCATACTAACTTTTTTTGTTGACTGGGGTGATTTTTATGAGCATTTTGACATTGCCACTCGGTCATGTTTAGAAAAAGGGAGCAAAATGTACTTTTCACCGTCGTATCACGCGGTGGTAAAGAACCTGCACCTGTTGCAACTAATCCCGTCTTTTTAGGGTTGCAGCTGTTGCTATAAGCTCCTTTGGGATGTTGCAAATGTGACTGACGTCCCCCTCCCGTTCCCCAAGAAAAAAAGATGCACAGCCCATAGAGCCTTTGTACTCCGGTTCAACTGTCCAGAAAAGAGGTGCCCCCTCGCTCTCGTGGAAGGGTAAAACTATTTAAAGTATACTTAAAAGCTAAACGTCCCTGTTTTCGATGTGACGAAGCACGGGCGTGCGATGGAGTGTTTTGAAAGCGCGATTCGTGCGGCCGGCCAGCGTAAACCTCGAAGCATAGGCCGTCACCATCGATGCTTGTATGCGTTCCTTCTTGTGATTTTGCCTACTATTTGTTGAGTAAACGATGACATTTGTGTCTGACGAGTGTTAGACAGCCCCTTGCGATGCGCGCATGTAAAACGTACGGTCGCCGAACTGCACGTGTTGCATTTAGTAATGCGGGGCAGTTCCGCGAGGTTTTCCGTGCTCTAGTTCAGCTTCGTTCGTAGGCGTTGCTCGGGCTGCATGAGTCATTGAGTAACTTTGTAACGTGCTAGCTTTGCACGTGATATCTTAGCTGTCACGTAGCGCAATAGAACGGCGGGGCGCGACTTTGCTTGCACGCACAGTGATGTTAAGGGCAACCGCAGTATAAGGGGAATAAATTTTAAAGTTCTCGCGGTCCGCGACGCATTTTACCAGGCATGAGGCGCTTCTTCCTATCTGTTCCTGCTTGCGAACTGCGCCGCTAGACGAACTGCGGTACGGTGGAAAAACAGCATCAGCGTAAGAATGAAAATTGCTGGATTTTTCGATGGCTTTCCGCCAAAGAAATGTAGGCTGCAGACTCGAGGTCACATTGCCGGCTGCCATTCGGTTCCATCAGCAGTGTAACAATATCAGTTAACTTGCGTGGAGCGTAAATTGACAGCGAACTAGCTACACGTACTTCATAAACGTGCCCGCAGGATCACTTTCTTTGCACGGCGTACACTAATGCAGCGTTCCCGCCTGTTTCCGAAGCATGGTCACGGCGGAAAACTGAAGAAACATTGTTCCAGGTGCGTGGTTCTTATATTTATTGGCACAGTTTACAACACAGCAACAGGCCCCCGAAACTGAGTGCCAGTTTCGGTTTAAAGGAACATGCGCGCTCGTAGCGGTTGCCGGGCATGCCAAGTTTGGCATAAGTCGCAGCGCTCTCCTCCGTTTGCCATTCGCTCAGCGATATCACGAGTTGGATCGCGCTCGGTTATCTCGCTCGGTTGGTGTGCCAAGTATGAATACTGGAAAGATAAGACATTTGGGGCGTGCAACGAACGGAAGCCGCAGGGAGACACGTCAAGGAGGTAAACCGAGTATTAGATTAAGATGGCTAAATCGGGGCATCACTTGTTTTGCGCGGCGCTGTGGTGTGTTAAACCAGGGATTTGCAGTTCCGCGAATGTTTTTCAGGTTTCCTAGTGACAACAGGTGATCACAAGTATTTGGGTCCATTATTTGAGCAGGTATTCATTTTGCATGAGTACATGAGTAAATCCAGTTCTATGCAAGCCTGACTGGACTGACATGAGCGCAGTGTCACTTAACTCGTCATGACGACAGCCTACCTGTTGCCGGCAAATTACGTTTAATGAAAGGCTTGAATGCGTGTTGGTTCGGTGACACAGTTTGTTGATCGTTTACTTTTGCTTTGTAGTTTAAATAATGTGAAGCAATTATAGGCTCCTTCCTGTTCCATGGAAATGCATGTAGCCGTTTGAAACTTTGTGGTCTTCTACTCCTAATATTGTCACCGAAATACATGTAATGCACTCACTGATGCTTTCAGAAATCGTTTTACCGGGAATATCACTGGAGCCAACGTTTCGACAAGCGGTCTTTTCTTTGTCAAGGCAGTGCTGCTGCCATCACGAAGACAAGTCAACATGCCGAAACATTGTCTTCAGTGGCATTCCCTTTTCAACAATTTCTCATCGCTTCAAGCTTTCCTCTTCCCCTGATATTCTGTCTTGTTTGGTACTCTACTTCTGTAAGAAAAAATATGTTCGCCGTCATAACAGACGTGATTGAGTCAAGTACAACGTGGCCTGCTCGTGATTGTTAATAATTCTCGCATTCATTCAGATATTCTGGGTTCAATGTTTGCTCAATATGTGCATATTTCGGTTGTCAATTAAAGCTGCTTTTGCAGATTGACACTTTCACACTGCGTGCATTTCTCTGTTTTTTAGTACGAAACATGCGATTAAAAAAAGATTTAAATTTTACTTGCGTTGATTGAGTTTTGTCTTTTTGAGAAATCGATCAGGTTTGGTTTGTGCACTTCACGACGCACGAAGAAAACTTAAAAAATGGCAAACTAAATTTAACGAATGGCCGCGTCGCCCGAGCGGCCAGCGGACCTGATAGATGGCACGAACACATTCCGCTTGCATGCTAAATGGGAAAGGAGGGCTTCCGCGGCCACTTCCTTCTCTCGGTTTCGCGCCCTTTCTCTCTATATGTGGACCTCACCAGTGACGTCATGAAAGGTATGTTTTGTTTGTGAATTATTTCTGGTAGACACCCGGCAGCCGCGAGTGGTGTAAGCGGCGCTGCCGCAGCGTATCAGCATGCGAGAGCGCGTCATATGGGAGGTATAGGGAGTTTCCGCCCCCTGAGAGCAATTTATACGCGACATTGAGAAGCACCGCTAACAACCTGGCACGGCTCCGCTCATGAGTCGGCTGCTGCGCGGAGCACACCAGTAGTTTCGTTCACTCCCACACCGCGGGGCGCCACCAGCTCAGTGCACGTAAAGTCCCTGATTTAAGTGCACGTATTGGATGGACGGATGCTATGAGTGTCCCCTTTATAACGGGGCGGTGACATGTCTGCCACCAGGCTCGAAGAAAAAAAAAAGAAAAACCTTCATTGTTTCATGTTGGCCTAATACCTTATCTCCATTGATTAAATCTACGTTATTATAGCAAAAAAATATAAATTCACGGCCCATCTCTCTGCCTCCTAAGGCAGAATGACCTTATTTTTCCCCATTATTTATTTTTGTACTTTATCTCTATTTTTCTGCCACCATTACTCTAACCGTCTCTTACTTATTTCTATCGCGGACGTGTTCAGCTTTCCATTGCTGTCCCTAAAACCCAAGGCTTCCTGTAGACTCGTGCCCACACGTATACCTGGGTGAATATCGCCACATTCAATCAGTACACGTTCCATCATTTCCTTAGTTCCCCCGCAGCATGTACATTGTTCTTCTTCGTTACTGAATCTCGCTTTATAACTACGCGTTCTAAGGCAGCTCGATCTTGCTTCAAACAGTAAAGCGCTTCCCCTTGAATTATCATAAAACCTTTCCCTCCTTATTTCGTTTTTTCCCTTTCGGTAGTTACTCAGAGCCGGCTTCTTTTCCATCGCTGCCATCCAATAAGTCCTCTCCGCCTCTCTGACCTTTCGCTTAATGCTCCTTGTTGCCACATCGCCCGCACTGCTAGCCGTATATTTACTGATGAGCCTCCTAGTTCACTTTCTCCACTGCGTGTCAACGTTTCTTCTATACAAATACCTGAAAACCTTCTCTGCCCATCTACTCTTCTTCATTTTCCTCAGCCTTTCTTCGAATCTCATTTTGCTCTGAGCTTCCAAAGCCTGTCCATCCCATATCACCCTTTACAGCCTCATTTGTCGTCTTCCCGTGAGCGCCCAACGCGAGGCGGCCCACCGTCCTTTGATTTACATCCATTCCTGATTGTACCTCTGACTTCATGCACACCACTGAGTTCCCAAATGTAAGCCCCGGGACCATCACACCCTTCCACAGCCCTCGAAGCACCTCGTACCTATTGTATCCCCATAAAGCTCTGTGCTTCATAATTGCAGCATTCCTCTTTCTATTTGCTACCGATGCTTTCTCTTGTACCTCCATATATCTATCCCCCTCATTTACCCATACTCCGAGGTACTTGTACTCGCTTACCCTCGGTATTTATTCTGGACACATAACCGTATTCTGGACACATAACCAACGCCTCTGGCGGCCGCGGCGCGAAGTTAGAGCCTTTTCAATGGAACGAACGAGTTTTTCGCTAATAACTAAGCGTAGAGGGCGAATGGGGGAAAAACGCAGACCGCAGAGCGCTTCTGGGAACCGAAACGCACAAGAAGATTGCAGCGATCATGTCGTAGTAAGCTTTAATTTCGTTCCCAGATGAGTTAAAGATCGTACAATGGGAGTCTACGGAAACGACGAAAATTTTGACCTGTTTTTCAAGAGAAAGACGCTCACTGTGATAAAATAGTTATGTCAATGGTCAGTAAGGCACATGTAGTGCTGTAAGCACATGTAGACACTCAGCTTTCGATTATAGGTATTCTTAACTTGCCGCAATTGGCGTTACATTGTTCCCTAACGCATTTTTTGAAACACGGTCCTTCGATTGCATGTGGCATACTGATAAGCCCTTGCGTATCAGACGCGAAACGTCGGTAATTGTCATTCTTAAAGTCGTTCCTGTTCCATCATTGTTTAGCAGGACTATGGCCACGCAGGTTTCTGAAGTTAATGGAGTGCGAAGGCTCCCGATGTTGCATTCCGAGAACTGTTCACTTACTATACACCAGAGCACGCCTGTCTCGCACCCAGGCTGCTGGCGAGCCGAGTGGATACTCTCGCACCCAGACGCCGGGCTGACCGGGCTGCCGAGGCGCGCGCGGGCTGCACCAAGTAAACAGGGCAAGCTGCAGTTCTGAGGCTTTAAAGTGCGAACAAGTACCCGTTGACGCCGTTTCAGCGTGTAAGAGCTCATCTGGGCACTACTGCGTTGTCTTTGGATGCCAAAACAAGCAGCGCAACAAGAGGATATTAGCGTTGTCTGCGACGATTACGACGCGCCACGGAAATAGTGCCGGTGTGGTGTTTTCAGCTTCGCCGCGAGTGGATAACTGTGATTCAAGCAAAAAAACTAGGAGCCGAGTGAAAATGCGCGAGTAAGTACACTAATTGCGTGTATTCTGCAGTGTGATGCCCACCTATTTCAATATGTGAACGTAATTTGCGTGACACGCAGCTGGGTTGAAGGCAGGCGCGAGCTTTGTGTGGGGGTGCACTTCATACCTTTGAGCGTTTCCTTTGACGAAAGTCTCGTGCAAGGTAGTGCTTTGAAGCCCAAGCAATCAGCATGTTTTGCCACTTTAACGTAGTATTAAGCTTTAGTGATTTGATGGCATCCACGCCTTCGGGACTTCGTCTTCAAAAGGTAATAAATGGCATGGTGCTCCTCAACAGCTGGTCAGAATTTCGTGCTTTCATTGCAGTGTTTGATGTCCCCAAATTTATTTGGACACGAGGCATCCAGCTGCACATAATACATATATTGGTACGTAAGTAAACAGTACTCGCGCCAGTGTCCTTTACGTCGCAGGCGTAGCTAACCGACTTAACTAAGAGTAGCACACTTTCGCTTGTAAAGCATCATCGTTACAAGAATAAAATCGCGCAGGTAGCTTCCAAATGGGATCGCTGAACGATACTGCAGGTTATACTCTCTGATAGCACGCTTTTGTGAGCAAGACGCATTTTTGTAAGAGCGCTCGTGAAACAAAAATTACGTTCCGCGAAACTACCCGTAAAGCGTACTCTAATTATTACGCGATGCATGCTGAAATGATCACATTCCACAAAACTTTGTGCACAACTTGTAATATGGCGCAACAAAACATCGTTTCACTCTTTCGCGAGCTGCACTGCAATTACGATTCACGCGTACCACAGCGAGAACGTTTTTTTACAAATGTAACAGCGTACGTGTCTGACGAGGTTGCTTCCGCAGCCCACTCAGCACGTACTGTATACATTGTGGACTTGCATGAGCAAGATGTTCTTGATGTTCCAATAAAATCAGCGAAAATGTCCAGGCTAGAAAAGACGCGAAACACGCTCTCCGACGGGCTGAGTTTCGGGAGTTTCACGTTTGCTCTGTGTAGCGTCTGCTGTTGTGGCAGCCCGCGCACGGCCACCTGGATCGGGGCGCGCGGCGGTGTTGCTCCGGCCGTTCCATTCGGCGCGCGCCCCTTTGAAAAGCTGTAATTGAGGTAGTTCAGACGCGCGCCGCGACGCGGCGCTCTCCTCCTACCCCCTTGCGAATGATGCCGCGCTGACCGCGCCGTAGACAGCCGCAGATGTGTTTGGAAAAATGCACACTGGACATCGTGCACGTGGTGACCGGAATCAAGGTACGCTATTATGTAATGTTAATCGGGCTTTACACAGTGAGTGTTCTCTGTAGCATGTTACAATCGAGATAGAGCCAAGCAGCGTGCTTAAGAGACTTCGTGTGGCGCGGCGCGTTCATGTGCCATGTGACCACGGCCGCTACATAAGTGCCATGACACATGTATTGTGCCGAGTACGTGATTTTCCGTGCTTCTCATTCTTTGTTTTGGCAATCGTTTCTCCCACGGCCGCCTGGACCGGCGCGCGCCATGCTTCTTTCTAAAGGAAATACATTTTGTCGTCGTCGGCACTGCATAGCTATCTTCTGCGGTCGAGCGCTGTCTTAAGAGCATCACGTTGCTGGAAAACAATTGCGGTAATGATAGTGCTGTAGTCGTTTTCTCCTTGCCGATGATAGGCAACATTTTGATATGGGCACGTCTCTTTGCATTCTGAAGTTCCCACGATACGACAGTGATGTGAATGCGACGTTCTTATTTAAGCGCAGGCCGCATGTAGGCGAATTTGAACGCGGAAGCGATGAGTGACGCTTGTCGCCTGCGAATTAGCTAAGGGTCGGTCGCGCAATGGCCACTTTCTCTCGTTTTGGTATCGAATTGTCGTTTTAACGCGACAGCATGAAAGAGCCCGTTTCCCAAGCAACATTTTATCCTTGGCAAAATGTCGGCCTGACGTCGCTGGCCAACTGCACTGTCGTTGGCTCAACCTTGGCAACCAATCTAGGGCCGGTCTTGGGGATTGACATTGGCCTCATGTGGGCCTGCGTCGGCACCCGATGTAGGCCCGTCCACCGTGGCCGACGATGCCGAGTGCATGCCGCTCGCGGGTTGACCAAGGCCCGACGTTACATAAGCGTCGATTTACCGACGGCCGTAGGTCGGTTGCGGACGTTTCTCGCTAGTATTGCTCTGCTTTTTTTTTCTTATTTTTTGTGCGTGTTCTAACAAAACGCATCAATTGTTTTTCTGGTGTGTTGGTGCGTGTCGTATTTAATGTGAACGGGCAGTTTATAGAGGCGTTTAACTCTATCTGAATTAATTACGGGCAGAGTGCACATGTAAGACGGAAATAAACGCCTCTAACGGTCTGCACTAATTAACGTGTTAATACGTAACACACAATAAAAGAAAGACGTGAATATAAGTTTTCTCTCTTTAGATGTTTCACATTGTCATACCACATTGACTTCAGGCAAGTAATTTGTTTTTTAGTCTGCGTTCCACGAGGTTACGCCTGTTAGCTGTAGCTGCGACTTTTTCACAATAAAAAAAGACGTGAATATACGTTTTCTCTCTTTAGATGTTTCACATTGTCATACCACATTGACTTCAGGCAAGTAATTTGTTTTTTAGTCTGCGTTCCACGAGGTTACGCCTGTTAGCTGTAGCTGCGACTTTTTCACAATAAAAAAAGACGTGAATATACGTTTTCTCTCTTTAGATGTTTCACATTGTCATACCACATTGACTTCAGGCAAGTAATTTGTTTTTAGTCTGCGTACCACGAGGTTACGCCTGTTAGCTGTAGCTGCGAGTTTTTCACTCGCTTGCCTCATTTACCGTGTTTTTCAGAAACGTGCCGTACTGCTGCGTGCCTTACTGTAAGTCAACACCAAGAAAGATTACGTTGCCTCGACACCAAAGTGGCATTCCTTCCAGCAGGTAAAGCTCGCGCACTCAAGGCCGCAGCATCCCAAGGGAAATCCGCCAACCTCCTTTAAGGAACCAACCTTCGGATCGTTTCCCCTATTCTGGAAGCACTCAGAAAAAAAAGAGGTTTTTAATAAATCTCGTGCTTTCCTTCGCATGTATACTTTTTACTGATATGCTGCACTTAAGAACACCAAAACAATTTTCTTGAAATGTTACTCGCGGGTGTTTTCGCTTCGGTCACCATCATCACGACAAGGACTGGCGCGCACACACAAAAAAATAAAGAATATAGCGATAGCCGCCATTCATCCTTTTATGTGCTTTTTGTGAGTGTGGGGGAAGTGCTATGCTAACTCACGGTTACTCTACAGCGATATCTTCAAGGCGCCGCAAACCTTCCCGCATAGAGCGCAAAGGAATGGAGGGGTAGTAGGCGCGCGCCGCGGTGCGGCGAAAGGAGCGGTCACGCCCCTTTCTGCAATTACGCCTCCTCCGTCCGAATGGGACGGCCGGAGCAACACCGCCGCGCATAGAGTTTCCTAAAATTAACTAGAGGGGACTCTGGCGCTGCGATCGTTCAGCTACCATGGGAATGATGGGTAGTACACAAATTTGCCTAGTCTTCGTGCTTGCGGCTTCAAACGTACTTGTGGCTTTGTTTATTGTGTGTTTTGGCTTTTGTTTCGGATAAAAGAATAGACCGTTGTGAACTTCGTGACCAGGTTTGAATAGCTGAGCCTAAAGAAGTTAAAGTGGCGAAGTGAAACTGCTGACTTTTGCTGAACTTCGTTTTGCGACAAAGCGGATGCAGCCGACGCGGAGCCAAACGGAGCCGAAAGTACGAAGTTTAGACAAATTTGTGTACTACCCATCATTCCCATGCTGGCTGAAGCGTCATGCGTTGCAGCTCCCATAGACACTAGCGCCAGAGTTCCCTCTAGTAAGTATTGTAGGAAACTCTATGCCGCCGCGCGCCCCGATCCAGGTGGCCGTGGCCCGCGCATGTTGTTTCGTCGCGTGTGCGATAGATGGCGCGACGCGCGATGCCAATATGGCGATGCGCATGGAATTCTCTGTGTTCTGGTTAAAACACATGCGTTTCGCCGGAGTCTGGGCTCTCTCGCGAACAATAGATGACGTCACTACTACGTCACTCACGTGTGACGTCACTTGAAGACTTTTTTTCCCTAAGTTAGTTTTGACTTTTCCCCGTGTCGCCACGGAGTGCCTAGTATGTCACGTGCTTCATGAATTTCGTCCCTAATGTCCTAGTGTCATCTTCACCTCCGCCGGCGCTGTCTCCGCGCACGTGTCACGAAGTGTCGTCGGTGTCGTCAAGTAGCCGCAAAAGTCAATACTCCCATGAAATGCGACGTTTGTGGCGTTGGCCTGTCTTCACTGGAAAAAAGTGGAGCACCACATCGCAGCGCACAAATTCGCCGCCGACTACGTGCAGCAGGCGTTCCACAAAGATAAAGGTGAGTACCCATCCTGTTTTCAGTTTATAGTTGTTGGAAAAGACAGTGTCAGTGCATTTTTATCATCTTTTGTGGTGAGGCTGTACAGCACATGACCGCTTCCACGTGCATTCACTGTGCCAGCTAGTTATAATTCGCATGTGCTTGTCGCGTAGAAAAAAAAAAAGAAAACAAGTATGCACAGAGGCACTAATTTTCACAATTTGCTCGATCACACTGAAAGTACTGCCGCTTGCGTCGCTTTTTTGTTTTCCCTCTAAAAACAAAGCAGAGCAAATATGTCCGGTGGATACATGATGTGTTGAAACAGGTGAGCGCACAAGACAGGGACAGTGAAAACGACACATAGAGCGCTACTTCCAACTAACATTTAATGCGCTACACTCATCACGTGGTAACATCGAGTGCTTCAGAACAAGACTATCAAAAAAAATTTAATTTTTTTTCTTCCTTACGCTTTTTTTTTCTTGCTAAATATTACAGGCGGTAACGTGCCCATGGAAACAGGGCGACAAAGCGAAAAAACCCTTGATACCATACAGAAGTTTTTGACCGAGCTCATGAATGCGTTATCAACGGCAAAAACGGCTGTGTGATAAATGCGACATGAGATGAACATGGGTTTTAACAAAAAGCGGGTCATCCAAATGAAGGAACAATGATGCGGCTGAACAAAGGAGGCTGTAAAAAGGTATTAAAAATGGCCTTGAAAAGGTTAATACTTAAAAAGTGAGAACAACAATAAAAGTTTTGCAAAAACGCAGACTCTTTCTTCGTGAGTGACACAGAGGGCATGCTGACACAGCTGGGTCCGAGCTGTTCTGCACATGATGCATCATATATTTCTCGAGCTATGACAGCCTGGTCAAGAAAGGGGGTACAACCGCAAGCTGCACAGTGTAAGGCCATGTTGCCGTCAGACTTTTAAATTGTTGGCGTGTTCACGCAAGCGATCGTTAATACATTGGCCAGTTTAGCCGATGTAAACACATCCACAAGAGAGCGGAATCTTATACACGATGCCGCATTTGCAAGACAAAAACCGCGTGGTGTGCTTCTTGCAGTATGTCAGGCCTTTCACTGTTCACGTTTACACGCTTGCACAGGCCTCCAAAGTTTGTTGTGGGCGGTAAACACTACACTGACTCCTGTGCACCCTGCAGCCTTCTTAATCCTATGTGACACTTGGTGCACGTATGGGATAACAGCAGTTTTTGTCCCATCTCTGTTTTTTGGAGGCACATTACTGGTTTTCTTGAGTCTGTGCAACAAGGTCTCCGCAAGGTCACGCAAAACTCTGGAAAACGTGTGCTCTCGAAGAAAGATTTTGTGTTTTTGCAAAACCTGTTGACTTTTATTGTTCTTACTTTTTAAGTTTTAACCTTTTAAAGGCTTTTTTTAATACCTTTTGATGACCTCCGCTGTTAAGCCGTATACTTTGTTTCTTCATTTGTATGACCCATTTTTGTTAAAACCAATGTTCATCTCATGTCACATTTATCACCCAGTCGTTTTTGCCGTTGATAGCACATTCGTAAGCTCGGTCAAAAACTTATGCTTCAGAAGTTTTTCAGAAAGAATATTAGTGCACTGAATGAGATGAAGGGTAACTGAAGGACTTAATTTATTTTGTGAAGCAGAGAGAGTGAGGGAGCAAAATAAAACATTTAACATTAATCTATCAGGGGCGTAGCCAGAAATTTTTTTTTGGGGGGGTTCAACCATACTTTATGTATGTTCGTGCGTGTGTTTGTATGTGTGCGTGCCTATATACGCAAGCAAAATTGAAAAAATTTCGGGGGGGGTTTGAACCCCCCAACCCCCCCCTTGGCTACGCCCCTGTAATCTATGTCTAAGGCCTTTGAACTATTTTCGTTGGTTTAATGTCTCTCTCTGATACTATGTTGTATTTGTATTACAGAATTCAGTGAATGGAAAGCTCAGGAAGAGGCGAACTGCTGGTTTGTTCTTCACACGGCTCCCAAAAAGCTGGCCAGTGGGGAAACGAGGAGCCACTACTACTCTAATAGATCAGGAGTGGCTAGGCCAAAGGAAGGTCATGGTAATCGTCGAGAAAAAAAGTCAGGGTACCTGCAAGTCCGGTAAGATATGTCTCATTTATTACTGTGACGAAGAAGGAGAACACTCAGAGCCCGGCACCTGAAGGTATCACCATAAATGTAAAGCACCAAAGAAAGCATTATGGCCATAAAGCAGAAATTCAGCACTTGAGGATGAGTGACAAAGAAAAGGCCAACGGGGTTAACCAACGTAGCAGAGGACCTGGAGCGTGGTGTGCCCATGAAAACCATATTGAATAATATAAGAACATCTGTTGGGGGCATGTAAGCTGAGGCCAGCACATTTGGCAGAACGCATAACTCTGCATAACATCAAACGGCAGTTTCACATTGCTGCTCCTGAACAGTGTCACACCAATGATGTTGTCAGTGTAGATATGTGGGTGAAAGCAATGTAAGACAAAGGTGAAACACTTGTCTGTCTGTATAAGGCACAAGGTGCAGTGGACCCAACTGGTACTTTTGTTGCAACAGATTTTGCCCTTGCTTTGATGACAGAGCCACAAAAAGAGCTGTTAGAAGAATTGGGCACGGGCACTGTGTGTCTTGACTCAACACATGGAACTACAGGGTAACAGTTTGAGCTGACCACTCTTCTAGTGCTAGATGAAGTGGGATAAGGTATACCTATAGCCTATTTCATCTGCAACAGGATGAATGAGGAAAACTTGGCAGCTTTTTCAGGTCTCTTGAGTGTGCCATCAACGAAAAAGTGGCTGCTAAGACATTTATGTCTGATGACGCCTCACAATTTTACAAGGCATGGTCGTCAGTTATGGGTGTCCCTCAGCAGAAACTTCTCTGCACCTGGCATGTGGATAGGAATTGGCAGAAGAAGATACATGAGTTTGTAGAAAAACAACTGAGGCCAGACGTGTACCACAACGTGCGACTCCTTTTAGAGTTCCTTGACCAGCAAGAATTTGAAAAGTATCTGTATCTTCAATCATTCCTTGACACTGAGGAAGAAAAACTGAGGGATTTTCTGAAGTACTTCAAGGACAACTATGCAGTTAGACCTCAAGAGCGGGCCTGCTGCTTTAGGACGAGGGCAGGTATCAACACCAACATGCACCTTGAGAGCATGCACAGGACGATGAAGCACAGCATGCTGGAGGGAAAGAAGAATAAGCGTGTTGATAAACTAATTTCTGCACTCATGGACTTGACATATCATTTTTTGATGAAGAGGGCAATCCAGATGATCAAAGGGCAAGAAGTTGAGTGCAGTTGAAAGGTACCACAGATCTGGCACTGAAATGGCAGGTTGTGCCAAATTAAACGAAGACAGCACGTGGACTGTGCCATCTCAGTCTACTAAAGGGCACTCTTATACAGTGACAAAAGTCGGGGATGCTGCTTGCTGTCCCTTGAGATGCAATGAATGTGCAGTGTGTGCGCACCTGATACACTTCAAAGTGTGCAAGCACATTCACTGTGTGGTCATTGCTAACACATTGTCAAGCACTGACAATAACGACTATGAGAGCCCACCTGAAACAGTAACTGAAACGAGTCGGGCATTGCACATAGTGCAAAGCATTGCAAAGGTGGAGGCGGCCACAACAGTGCCGAGCCAAAAGTCATGGATCGATCTCGGCCGCGGCGGTCACATTTCGATGGAGGCGAAATGGTAGAAGCCCGTGTACGTACGATGGCAGTGCACGTTAAAGAACACCAGATGGTCTATAGAACACCAGATGGTCAAAATTTCCGGAGCCCTCGACTACAGCGTGCCTTTACCTACCTCGTGGTTTTGGCACGTAAAACCCCAGAAATTATTATTATTATTGCCAATGATGACCACATGCCTCAACAAATATGAAAAGTACTATGTGTTGATGTTGGCACTGGACCGAGGTTTCCACTAAATATAAAATTTAAGTCACTGATATGTCTCATCTGCTGTATCTGACACAACTGCTGCTGTAATTAATAATTGACTGGAATGCAAAGTGTTCGATTGGTGAATGTGCTGACCTGCCCATTTCTCACTTATGATTTCTCATTTCAGATATTGTATTACTGATTGTAGAGGTGTTAAATGACATTGATTTCCCAAAGCTATGGAGGAACCAAACCAGCATTTTAATAAAGCCTTATTGTCAAAGCTTAACCTGGTTGTGTCTTCCTGTGTTGATAATGCATACTTGTGCACGCGGTTTCTGCACTACATTCATTACAGTAATGCAATGCAGTTTCATTCAAGCCACGAGGACAGAGTCAGAATCGATTTAGATCTGTTTCTTTCTTTATGAATGCTTAGATTATTATTGTTGTTGTTATTATTATTATTATTATTGCAGCGGTATTTGCACACGTTTTCTGGCTACGGCGCGAATCCTTTATTACAGAGGAGAGCTCGATCAACATCGACATCGTCTGCAATGGCGGATTGTTTATTTGCAATTTGCAGCGTTTGCGCGATGTAAATTGTTCTTTCGCTAGTTTCTTGTACGCGGTAATGTTAACATTAACGCTCGCTATCGAGTTTAGGGTATGTTTTCTCACACGTGAAGGTGTGGTGCCTTTTTCACCCGTGGATATTCGTACTCGACTCCGCTCGCCTACCACAGCAGGTGAGGTCATTGGTAAGATACACGTTCCGATGCAACTTCCAATTCAACATTGTGCTTTGTCTGAGTGTCATGCTCTGCGCTTTCGACTCTGATCGTTAACTTGCGCTAGATGTGGTATCGAGCCAGTCGAGCTCTGAAAATTCATTTCCGATGATCGGGACACGATCTTGAACGTGCATGAACGCGCGGGTACCACACAAAATATAAGCTAAAGCTGTGCAGCAAATTCAGATGTACTAGGTATTGCCGCGAACAAATATTGCTTTGCTAATGGGCGTCGATGACTGCCCAGCCCCCCCCCCTCTTTTTTTTTTTGTACATACATGTAAACCGTGATTTCAATTTGACAGCTTTGCTTTGAAGGCGCTTTTAGTGCTATAATGGAAGCGATAGCTTGCTTTTGATGACCTCTGCGCTGTCAGTGCATCAGGACATTGCATTATTGATAAGACAGAATTGTTCACGTCCAACACCCCTCGCAACGTAAAGCTTTTGAAAATTCTTGCGCTACACTTGCTCGTTTTCACGAAAGGGGGTGGTTTTGGAAGAGTTCAAGCACCCTTGACCTAAAGACGCTGATTTTCTTCTTAGGCTGTTGCTAGGGTTACGTCCAGACGTAACTGTAGTCACCGCTATCGTTACGTCCAGACTAAAGTCCCTAGATTTTTCCCTGTTGAAGAGCAGGGAAAATCTAGGGACTCTAGTCATGTGGCTTTCCACAAACGTGAGTACATTATTTTCCTGTTGCTCAGTGAAGGCCCTCTGCGCCCTTCGGGCGCGGCAACCTAATCGTGGCTTCGCCCTCGCTTCGCGAGTGCGGCCATTTCGCTAACGCTCAATGGCCGGTTGGCAGGATCACGGTCACGCGCTACTGGCCGCTGTCGCGGCCACGCGCTGTTTAGCCCGCGCAGCCTGCCCCTTCGGGGCAGGCGGAGGTGTACGTAACCCAAGAGCCGCGTCGCGCTTCTCTGGCAACAAACTTCAGCAACACCTGAGACAAAAAAAAAAAAAAAAAAGTTGCAGCAGCGAGGTTCGAACCAACGTCCTCGCCGTTCCGAGCACGACACGCTAGCCGCTGCGCCGCTGAGGCCAATCGGTTCGGAAGGTCTAACGGGCTGTATTTGTATTGCCACACTGGACGTAACTTTTAAGACTCGTTATTCTTACGTCCAGACGTAACTGCAACGGCTCGTACCGTTACGTCTAGACGTAACGCTAGACACTCCCTTCTTCTTATCAGTGCTAGAGTTACTGACTACGCTACCTAAAGGTAGCATATGCAGTAACTAATCAGTGCCTGCCAGCAGCGCACCAATTGAGGGTGTGTTCTGTATAACTTCGTGCAAAAAAAAAGAAAAAACAGAATTAAACGCACAGTAGAACTTGCTACAACTGAGCTGCAAGTCGGGTTGAACTTTCAATTCAAGTGCGAGCTTTCATTCGACTACATTAAACCCTTTCAGACGCGATCTATGAAGAACTGCCTGTAATTCGTCAGAGTTGCACATTATCTCAAGGGACTCGACGTTGCAACAAAAATATTGTCATGTATGTGCTTTATAGTAACTAATCTTGATTAAACTGCAATTGCATTGAACCTGAAGTCATTCATGTTCTGCTTTTGCAAAAAATAGATGAAATCTCAGGCTAGAATATAGTACTAATTTTTCTTTTTTTGGTTATGATCATTTCAAGCAAAGATAAATTATACTTTTTAGGTGACTTGGAAAAGCGGAACATCAAACATGGTAGTGCCTTCTGCTAATTGACTATATTTAACAGTACACTGCAAATGACGTTGAAAACAGATCTATACACAGGAGGTCAATTTATCCAACTTCTTAAAGTATCTTGTTCTTCTTAGCCACTAGTCAACACCGACTAGCAAAAACATGTGATGTAGGACAGTTGTATATCAAAGCGTCTCAAACCGTTATAGAAAGAATGGTCTGCTGCTAAAGCTGCAGCAAGACAGAGTACGACTGCGAAACTGCAGTCGTAACGTGGCCGCCGCTTTAGGTACCCGGTTGATTCATCCACGGCTTGGATGGTAGACCATACTTAGAAACTAACTCGGATTGATACCGTGATCACATGGTGCACTGCTGATCGCAATTAGGCCCAATCAGGGTGAAATTTCTCAACCCGTGAATTGACTCGTTCTGCAACTTGCATACCCCCAGTAAATACTACGTAGACGACAATTCTACCCCGTCAGGTTCCTATCGTGATCCAATTGACCAGTATGACCCAATAACTATATTTGTCTGGTGAGGCAACTTTTTGGATAACAGGTCTTACTAGAAAAGAAAA